>NC_059086.1:32389055-32721555 GCF_020497125.1 Mauremys mutica | reverse complement strand
CTGACCACTCCCAGCAGGGACAGACACTGGTGCCTGCGCTGCATCTGCCAGGCTGCTTCCCTCAGAGACAGGGATCAGTTCATTCAAGCGATCTCCCTCCTCCAGCTGGCCGATCAGCTGGTCCTTGGTGACCTTCCCACTGCGCAGCCCCCTCTGCTTGCACAGCTCCACCAGGTCGCTCTTAAGGTGCTTGGCATACATCTTCCTGCTGGCCACTCACAGGCTGGGGTGCTCACCGCTCCCCCCGGTTTCCAGGGAGACCCCTAGTGTGCCAGTCCTTGAGGTCACCACCTCTCTGCCAGGTCTCTGCCAATAGCAGACTCCTCTGCCCCTGGGACCACTCGCTGCAATCCCCCGGGGGACTCTGTTACTGCGAGAGCCTTCTCTCTGGTCACATGCTCCCAGGGGTTAATCGCCCCCTGAAACCATCTCTCTCTGAATCTTCAGCACACCTGGTCCCCGTCAATCCCCCTTTGTTTTACTGCTCCCCAGTCACTTACTGCAGGAAGCGCCGTCCATGGGGTGCAGTAGATCCCACCTCTACCACCAGTTGTCACAGAGTGTGGGGGAGTCAGAGCCCTGCAACCCCCACTTCCTGCAATTCACCGTGACTCTCAGCCAGACAGGAGAACAGGTGGTTTATTAGACAACAGGAACACAGTCCCAAGCAGGGCTTGTAGGTACAAGCAGGGCTTGTAAGTACAACCAGGACCCCTTAGCCAGGTCCCTCTGGGGGGCAAGGATCTTAGACCCCAGACTTAGGGTTCCCTGTCTCTTCCCAGCCAGCCCAAAACTGAAACCAAAAACCTCTCCAGCAGGCTCTCTTCCCTTGTCCAGCTTCCCAGGCAAAGGTGTCGACTCTCCCCACCCCCCTTCCTGGCTCAGGTTACAGGCTCAGGTACCATCCCTCCCCTAAAGTCATTCCCTGCTCTCCCATCCTCCATGCAGACAGTCCCTACTGCATCACATCCATCCATCCCAGTATCCTGTCTACCGACAGTGGCCAATGCCAGGTGCCCCAGAGGGGTGAACCTAACAGGAAATGATCAAGGGATCTCTCTCCTGCCATCCATCTCCACCCTCTGACAGAGGCTAGGGACACCATTCCTTACCCAGCCTGGCTAATAGCCATTAATGGACTTAACCTCCATGAATTTATCCAGTTCTCTTTTAAACGCTGTTATAGTCCTAGCCTTCACAGCCTCCTCAGGCAAGGAGTTCCACAAGTTGACTGTGCGCTGCATGAAGAACTTCCTTTTATTTGTTTTAAACCTGCTGCCCATTCATTTCATTTGGTGGCCCCTAGTTCTTGTATTATGGGAATAAGTAAATAACTTTTCCTTATCCACTTTCTCCACATCACTCATGATTTTATAGACCTCTATCATATCCCCCCTTAGTCTCCTCTTTTCCAAGCTGACTGAATGCTGTCACCCCACTAGCTCTTGAGCCGCAGTCTGTGACCCTCCAGCAGCCCTGGGTGCCCCACTCTACCCTAACCGGGCTCTGCGGCAGGTGCTGTGATGAACTTCTGCTCCTGGGGGATTCTGCAGCATGGGACAGGCAGAGAATTTTTTTCCCCACAGAAAATACATTCTGCCCCAGAAGTGCTGCAGTTCCGCCTCTGCCCACCAGGGGCCGCTGTGGCGCCAGAACAGCGGGCTGTGTTCGTGCTGCTGGGTCGTCTGGCGCCATGGCGCCCTCTGGTGGGCAAAAGGCGGAACTGCAGCACTTCTGGGGCAGAATAACATAAGAACATAAGAAAGGCCGTACCGGGTCAGACCAAAGGTCCATCTAGCCCAGTATCTGTCTACCGACAGTGGCCAATGCCAGGTGCCCCTGAGGGAGTGAACCTAACAGGCAATGATCAAGTGATCTCTCTCCTGCCATCCATCTCCATCCTCTGACGAACAGAGGGTAGGGACACCATTCTTACCCATCCTGGCTAATAGCCATTTATGGACTTAGCCACCATGAATTTATCCAGTCCCCTTTTAAACATTGTTATAGTCCTAGCCTTCACAACCTCCTCAGGTAAGGAGTTCCACAAGTTGACTGTGCGCTGCGTGAAGAAGAACTTCCTTTTATTTGTTTTAAACCTGCTGCCTATTAATTTCATTTGGTGACCCCTAGTTCTTGTATTATGGGAATAAGTAAATAACTTTTCCTTATCCACTTTCTCAACATCACTCATGATTTTATATACCTCTATCATGTCCCCCCTTAGTCTCCTCTTTTCCAAACTGAAGAGTCCTAGCCTCTTTAATCTTTCCTCATATGGGACCCTCTCTAAACCCCTAATCATTTTAGTTGCTCTTTTCTGAACCTTTTCTAGTGCTAGAATATCTTTTTTGAGGTGAGGAGACCACATCTGTACACAGTATTCGAGATGTGGGCGTACCATGGATTTATATAAGGGCAATAATATATTCTCAGTCTTATTCTCTATCCCCTTTTTAATGATTCCTAACATCCTGTTTGCTTTTTTGACCGCCTCTGCACACTGCGTGGACATCTTCAGAGAACTATCCACGATAACTCCAAGATCTTTTTCCTGACTCGTTGTAGCTAAATTAGCCCCCATCATGTTGTATGTATAGTTGGGGTTATTTTTTCCAATGTGCATTACTTTACATTTATCCACATTAAATTTCATTTGCCATTTTGTTGCCCAATCACTTAGTTTTGTGAGATCTTTTTGAAGTTCTTCACAATCTGCTTTGGTCTTAACTATCTTGAGTAGTTTAGTGTCATCTGCAAACTTTGCCACCTCACTGTTTACCCCTTTCTCCAGATCATTTATGAATAAATTGAATAGGATTGGTCCTAGGACTGACCCTTGGGGAACACCACTAGTTACCCCTCTCCATTCTGAGAATTTACCATTAATTCCTACCCTTTGTTCCCTGTCCTTTAACCAGTTCTCAATCCATGAAAGGACCTTTCCTTTTATCCCATGACAGCTTAATTTACGTAAGAGCCTTTGGTGAGGGACCTTGTCAAAGGCTTTCTGGAAATCTAAGTACACTATGTCCACCGGATCCCCCTTGTCCACATGTTTGTTGACCCCTTCAAAGAACTCTAATAGATTAGTAAGACACGATTTCCCTTTACAGAAACCATGTTGACTATTGCTCAAGAGTTTATGTTTTTCTATGTGTCTGACAATTTTATTCTTTACTATTGTTTCAACTAATTTGCCCGGTACCGACGTTAGACTTACCGGTCTGTAATTGCCAGGATCACCCCTAGAGCCCTTTTTAAATATTGGCGTTACATTACCTAACTTCCAGTCATTGGGTACCGAAGCCGATTTAAAGGACAGGTTACAAACCTTGGTTAATAGTTCCGCAACTTCACATTTGAGTTCTTTCAGAACTCTTGGGTGAATGCCATCTGGTCCCGGTGACTTGTTAATGTTGAGTTTATCAATTAATTCCAAAACCTCCTCTAGTGACACTTCAATCTGTGACAGTTCCTCAGATTTGTCACCTACAAAAGCCAGCTCAGGTCTGGGAATCTCCCTAACATCCTCAGCCGTGAAGACTGAAGCAAAGAATCCATTTAGTTTCTCCGCAATGACTTTATCATCTTTAAGCGCTCCTTTTGTATTTTCATCGTCAAGGGGCCCCACTGGTTGTTTAGCAGGCTTCCTGCTTCTGATGTACTTAAAAAACATTTTGTTATTACCTTTGGAGTTTATGGCTAGCCGTTCTTCAAACTCCTCTTTGGCTTTTCTTATTACACTCTTGCACTTAAGTTGGCAGTGTTTGTGCTCCTTTCTATTTGCCTCACTGGGATTTGACTTCCACTTTTTAAAGGAAGTCTTTTTATCTCTCACTGCTTCTTTTACATGGTTGTTAAGCCACGGTGGCTCTTTTTTAGTTCTTTTACTGTTTTTCTTAATTTGGGGTATACATTGAAGTTGGGCCTCTATTATGGTGTCTTTAAAAAGGGCCCACGCAACTTGCAGGGATTTCACTTTAGTCACTGTACCTTTTAACTTTTGTCTAACTAACCCCCTCATTTTTGTATAGTTCCCCCTTTTGAAATTAAAGGCCACAGTGTTGGGCAGTTGAGATGTTCTTCCCACCACAGGGATGTTGAATGCTATTGTATTATGGTCACTATTTCCAAGCGGTCCTGCTACAGTTACCTCTTGGACCAGCTCCTGCGCTCCACTCAGGATTAAATCTAGAGTCGCCTCTCCCCTTGTGGGTTCCCGTACCAGCTGCTCCATGAAGCAGTCATTTAAAGTATCGAGAAATTTTATCTCTGCATTTCGTCCTGAAGTGAAATGTTCCCAGTCAATATGGGGATAATTGAAATCCCCCACTATTATTGGGTTCTTAATTTTGATAGCCTCTCTAATTTCCCTTAGCATTTCATCATCACTATTACTGTCCTGGTCAGGTGGTCGATAATAGATCCCTACTGTTATATTTTTACTAGAGCATGAAATTTCTATCCAGAGAGACTCTATGGAACCTGTGGATTCGCTTAAGATTTTTACTTCATTTGAATCTACACTTTCTTTAACATATAGTGCCACTCCTCCCCCTGCACGGCCTGTTCTGTCCTTCCGATATATTTTGTACCCCGGAATGATTGTGTCCCATTGATTGGTCTCAGTCCACCAGGTTTCTGTGATGCCTATTATATCTATATCCTCCTTTATCACAAGGCACTCTAGTTCACCCATCTTATTATTTAGACTTCTGGCATTTTATTTTATGCGGGAAAAAAACCAAAATTATGCAGGACAGATGAATTCTGCGTGTCCGTAGATGCACAGAATTCCCCCAGGAGTAACTGTGTGTGTGTGTGTGTGTGTGTGTGTGTGTGTCCGTTCCTGCTGCCCCCTGCTGGAGGGTCTGGGCCCTGCTGTGTATGTCAATCGCGTGGGTCTTATACCCTAGTGGACCAAGCACCGGGCTGGGCCTCAGGACTCCTGAGTTCAATTCCAGGTTCTGGGCTTTGACCAGGTCCCCTCCTTGCTCGGTGCCTCAGTTTCCCCATCTGTGCAATTGGGATGGTGACCCAGCCCCTCCCTGGGAGAATGCTTTGAGCTCTTGGGGCAGTGAGCGCCAGGGATTGTGGGCATTAAGGGGCTGGGGGAAATCCTGGGGCAGATCCTGGGGGGATCCCCAATAAAGGGGATCCCCCAATAAAGATGGGGGCATGGGCAGCTTCTTCTGTTGCAACCACTGCATCAATGAACCCTGGGGCCTGTGCATCTGCAGAATAGGCCTGAGGGAGTCACTACAGGGGTCAGAGGTCACAGTGGAAGTCAACTGTCACAATGGGGCCTGTCCACCACTACTATAGGCCCAGGGGTCAGAGGTCATGGGGGTCACTATGGGTGTCAGGGGTCATAGTGGAGGTTAAATGTTGGAGGTCAAGGGTCATGGTGTGGCCTGCCCACCTGCACTATAGGCCCAGGGGTCACAGTGGGGTCTGTGTGTCTGCACTATAAGGTCAGGGGTCATGGTGGAGGGGTCAGGGGGGCACCATTCTCTACCAGAGGACTTCTCCCAGAATTCTTTGCAACAGTTGCCAAGGGCCTTCCTTGGAGGGGCTACTGCAAAGGATTCTGGGTGCCGGGGGGCTGGATCCTGGCTTGACACCCCCCCTTGCTTGGGCGTCACCTCGTACTGAGCAGCGCCCCGTAGATTCTGGCTGCTGGTCCCCACCACACACACACACCTGGTGTCACGGACTCACAGGTGGTGCCCGCTCTTGGCCCCTTGCGGTCTCTGGGGGGAACCCCCTTCAGTGATACAGCCCTTCTTGGGGGTCCACTCTCTCCCGGGGGCAGTACCAGGCACTGGGCCCAGAGTCAGAAGTGGCCCCGGCCAGCCTGACTGTTTTGCGGGTGCCTTGGCAGATGAGCTGTTTCCTACGGGCAGCCTGCGTGCAGCTGCAATCAGCTGTCTGGCGGGCAGGCTCAGATCAACTGTTTCGTGCCTCCCTGCTCCGGCAGGGGCTGAGTGAGTCTCACAAAAGAACAGGAGGACTTGTGGCACCTTAGAGACTAACACATTTATTTGAGCATAAGCTTTCGTGGGGAAAGCAAGAAGGGGGAAACATCAGGAGGAGGAGCAAGGTGTGAGAGTGGACATAACGTCTTTACACGGGGCTGTTAGTGAGGACAGCTTGTAGCTGAGTGTGATGATTTTCACACATTGTAATTCATGCTCATGTAATGAGCTATTTCATTAATGATTGCATGGTTGAGATGCCAATGATAGACACACAGTCAATGGGTCTGATTAGTTTGGAGAAGAGAAGACCGAGAGGGGACATGACAGCAGTTTTCAGGTATCTGAAAGGGTGTCGTCAGGAGGAGGGAGAAAACTTGTTCACCTCAGCCTCTAAGGCTAGAACAAGAAGCAATGGGCTTAAACTGCAGCAAGGGAGGTTTAGGTTGGACATTAGGAAAAAGTTCCTACCTGTCAGGGTGGTTAAACACTGGAATAAATTGCCCAGGGAGGTTGTGGAATCTCCATCTCTGGAGATATTTAAGAGGAGGTTAGAGAAATGTCTCTCAGGGATGGTCTAGACAGTATTTGGTCCTGCCATGAGGGCAGGGGACTGGACTCGATGACCTCTCGAGGTCCCTTCCAGTCCTAGAGTCTATGAATAACAGAACATGAAAAGTGTATAAATAGGCTGAAAATTGCCAGGGCAGGGTCTGGGCATGTCAGTAAGGGGCAGTGCCTGGCCGGGCCCAGACCCACAGGCAGAGGCGGTGCCATGGGACTCATGGGCAGGGCCTGGCCCTGTTCCTGCCGGAGGACCAGACAGGTGGGGGGAGCTGGCAGTGGGGCACGTGGGCAGGGCGGGCAGCTGCCCTCATGGCTCTGATATTTTGTGCACGTCCACACGCACGCACACCCCAGTGACTCTCTCCCCTCCCAGCCCCAGGAGCCCGACCCCGGCGCCGACAGACTCACCTACGCCGAGCTGGACGGCCGGGTGCCGCAGGCCACGCGGGGGTCCCTGGCCCCAGCCCCTGTCCAGCCCAGTGTGTACACAGTGATCAACGTGAGCGGGGGGCGCAGTGAGAGCAGTGAGAGATTCACCCCCCTGCAGCACCAGCCCCGAGAACTCTGCTTCAAGGGGAGATGCCCCAGGCTGCCCTCTGTGAAGGAGTAGGAAGCACAGACTGTCTGTGCGGGGGAGGGGAGAGCCAGAGGTTTAGGTGAGTGTCAGGAATTCAAACTGTGAGCTGAGCTTGGCCTGGGGGAGGGGAGGTGACACCTCTGGCCAGGGGAGACAAAGGAAGGAGGCGGAGGAGAGAGGAGGGGCCGGAGAGGACTGGGAGACGAGAGTGGGCTGGAGAAGAGAGAGGAGCAGGGAGACCGAGCTCTGATCCCCGGGGGGGGGGGGCTGTGAGGCCCCCCAAGATGGACCGAACCGGGGGGGGGGGATCTGGTTATCTGTGCCTGCAAGACCTGTGTTGGACGGTGTTCCTGTCGTCTAAATAAACCTTCTGCTTTACTGGATGGCTGAGAGTCCTGGTGAATCGTAGGGAGCCCGGGGGTGAAGGCCCTGGGTCCCCCACACTCCGTGACAACTGGTGGCAGCGGTGGGATCGGCGGCACCCCGTGGACGGCGCTTCCTGCAGTAAGTGACTGGGGAGCAGGAAAACGAAGGGGCGATTCACTCCTGGGCGAGTGTGACCAGAGAGCAGGACTTTGCAGTAACAGGGTCCCCCGGGGGATCACAGCGAGCGATCCCAGGGGCGGAGGAGTCTGCAGCTCGACCCTGGCAGAGAGGGGGTGACCTCAAAGACTGGCACACGAGGGGTCCCCCTGGAACCCGTGGGGAGCGGCGAGCACCCCGGCCTGCGAGTGGCCAGCAGGAAGATGTATTCCCAGAAGCGCAAGTGTGAGCTGGTGGAGCTGTGCAAGCAGAGGGGGCTGCGCCATGGGAAGCTCACCAAGGCCCAGCTGATTGCCCGGCTGGAGGAGAGAGATCGAGTCAATGAACCGGTCCCTGTCTCTGAGGGAAGCAGCCCGGCAGATGCAGCGCAGGCACCAGTGTCTGTCCCTGCTGGGAGTGGTCAGCCGGCTGCTGAGGGCTCCTCGAGACCTCCCACCCCTAGGCCTAGGGGGAGGGGGAGGAGGAGCCCAGCTACCGAGGGCACCGTGACCCCCCCGGCCGGCAGGGGATCGTCCCGGCGACGCTCGGCCTCCGTGGAACTCAGGCGGCTGGACTTGGAGAGAGAGATCAAACGGATGGAGATGGAGATGGAGGAGCGTAAGGAGCTGAGGGCATATGAGGAAAGACAAAGCCAGCGTGAGCTGGAGGAGAAAGAGAAGCAACGCGGATACGAGGCGAGAGAGAAGGAGGAGCAGCGCAGACATGAGCTGGCCATGGCCCAACTGAACAACAGGGAGGCCCCGGCTGCGGTGAGTGAGGGGGGGCCCAAGCCTACAAAGAGCTTCGATGCGAACTTCCTGGCCCCGCGTAAGGAGGGGGAGGACATAGACACCTTCCTGACGGCCTTTGAGAATGCCTGCGAGCTGCACCAGGTTGACCCTGCAGACAGGATCCGGCGCCTCACCCCCTTACTGGACTCCACCGCCGTGGAGGTGTACAGCCGAATGAGAGGGGCGGAGGCGGGGGACTACAACCTGTTCAAAGAGGCCCTGCTCCGCGAGTTTGGGCTGACCCCGGAGATGTACCGGAAGAGGTTCCGGGGTCAACGTAAGACCCGGGAGGTCACATACCTGCAACTGGTCAACCGGGCGCAGGGGTATGCCCGCAAGTGGACAGCCGGGGCCCAAACTAGAGAGGACCTGCTTGACCTAGTCGTACTGGAGCACCTGTATGCGCAGTGCCCGTCTGACCTGAAGCAGTGGCTGATGGACCGGAAGCCGGAGAACCCGCAGCATGCAGGCCGGCTGGCCGACCAATACATGGACAGTCGGGCGGGGTATGGCAGGGAGGAGTCTCGAAGGAGCAGGTCTGCCTCAACGCAGAGAGAGAGTCACCATGGGACCTCCCAGAAGGAGCCGAGGGAGAGCCCCCACCAAAGGGAAGCATCTGGCGTCAGGTCCAGCCGTCCCCCTCGAGGGGACCCACGAGACATGGGCTGCTATCAGTGTGGCCAGCCGGGCCACGTACGGGCCCAGTGCCCCAAGCTCCGGGACAAACTGAGCAGACCAACCCCACACTGGGTCAACTTGGTAGAGACCCAGCCGGATGAGGGGCAGCGGTCGCACGAAAGGGGGGTGGGCCGCGTACCCCCTGCAAAGGAGGGAGGGGGGCCCCGGGTCGACCCCTCCGAGGGGCTGGATGCTCCCAGCCCTGAGTTTGGGGTTTACAGGGTGGGCACGGGACTACCCCTCCGGAGCGAGTGCCTTGTTCCCCTGGAGGTAGACGGGAAGGAGGTCACTGGGTACTGGGATACGGGCGCAGAGGTGACGCTGGCCCGGCCGCAGGTGGTGGGCCTAGATCGGATGGTGCCCAACACCTACCTGAACCTGAGGGGCGTAATCGGGACCCCATTCAAGGTGCCTGTCGCGAGGGTGCACCTAAAGTGGGGGGACAAGGAGGGCCTCAAGGACGTGGGGGTGCACCCACATTTGCCCACGGAGGTGTTAATGGGGGGGGACCTCGAGGACTGGCCAAGTAACACCCAGGGTACCCTGTCCGTGAACCGTAGTCAGGGTCGACGCAGGGCTCTGCACCCTGACCCCGGGGAAAGTACTTTGGCCGAGACACCGGACCCTGACCCGGTAGGGAGGGAACGCCCAGGGACAGGGCTCAGAGAGGCTGTGGCCCCAGACCCAGCCGGGGAGAGAGAGCAGATCCCCGTCCCTGCCCCAGCGGCTGAGTACCAGGCCGCGGTGCGGGAAGACCCCTCCTTGCGGAGGATAAGGGACCTGGCCAACCTTAGGGGGGGACAGACCATGGGACGAGGTGGCCGGAAAAGGTTCCTGTGGGAGAAGGGGCTCCTGTACCGAGAATGGGCTCCCCCAGGGAAGATGGAGTCAGGGGGGATCAGGAGGCATCTGGTGGTACCCCAGGAGTATCGCCGCCAGCTGCTGTGCCGGGCCCATGACATTCCCCCCTCAGGGCACCAGGGAGCCTGGCGTACCCAGCAGCGGCTGCTGCAGAACTATTACTGGCCTGGGGTCTTTGCCCATGTCCGGCAGCACTGCCGCTCCTGTGACCTCTGCCAGAGGGGGAGGAGGGCCCGGGACAGGGGGGAGATGGCTGTAAGGCCCTCGCCCCGCCCCGAGGAGCCTGTCCAGAGGGGGGCCAGGGTCAGAGGGGGGGCTCTGAACCGAGAGAACCCGAATCACAGCCCCCCAGACTGGAACGTGGGGAGAAGGCCCCAGCCCCGTGTGCACCCCAGGGGTACTAGGGTGGGGAAAGGGCGCGGGCGGCATAAGGTTGTAGGTGGGTCCGAACTTCCCCGGGTCACTGGCTGGAGTGACCCCGCTCAGTTCAGTCTCGGAGGGGGGAGAGGTGTGAAGGAGTAGGAAGCACAGACTGTCTGTGCGGGGGAGGGGAGAGCCAGAGGTTTAGGTGAGTGTCAGGAATTCAAACTGTGAGCTGAGCTTGGCCTGGGGGAGGGGAGGTGACACCTCTGGCCAGGGGAGACAAAGGAAGGAGGCGGAGGAGAGAGGAGGGGCCGGAGAGGACTGGGAGACGAGAGTGGGCTGGAGAAGAGAGAGGAGCAGGGAGACCGAGCTCTGATCCCCGGGGGGGGGGGGCTGTGAGGCCCCCCAAGATGGACCGAACCGGGGGGGGGGGATCTGGTTATCTGTGCCTGCAAGACCTGTGTTGGACGGTGTTCCTGTCGTCTAAATAAACCTTCTGCTTTACTGGATGGCTGAGAGTCCTGGTGAATCGTAGGGAGCCCGGGGGTGAAGGCCCTGGGTCCCCCACACTCCGTGACACCCTCCCCGAGCTGCTGTCCCTCTGCCTGCCCAGACCCACATGTGGGGGGTGGGGGGGGCAGGGGGGGAAGCTCAGCACTGGGAGGGGGAGGGGATGTGCCGAGGTGGCTGTTGATGTTATTTTGTATCCTGTTAATCTCCAGATTTGTATTAAACACAGAACCCACAAACTGCCCCCCCCCAGCCCACTCCCGCCTCAGAGCTGGGCTGTATAACAGGGTAGGGGCCGGGCATCAGGTTTACCAGTTTCACTGGCGGTAGCAGAAACAGGAAGCGGGCGCTGGCTGTGGGCAGACTTCCCCTTTCGCGGTATTATCGGCTGCTCCTTTAATCACTCAGGATCTAAATTTACCCCTACGTCCCCCAGCCTCACAGGGGCTGGAAACCACAAACCCTCCCAGCCCATCTCTGTCCCATGTCACTCAGCTGTACAAGAAACCCTCCTGTTTTGCGCTGGCTGAGAGTCCCTGCAGGCTGGAGATCGGGGGCTTCGCTCCCTCTGGGGGTGGCGGCCCTGGGGGGGGGGTAGTGAGGGGACACCCTGAGGGGGCTCCTGGAGGGAGCCAGGCAGGCTGCAGGCTCAGGGGTGCGGCCCGAGGAGGTGGTGGGGCCCGAGGAGGTGGTGGGGCCAGAGGACCTAACCCCGGAGAGCGAGTGCACACCTGGGGGCGGGGAGCTGTCACACGGAAGGGGGATCTCCCAGGGGCCGTACGGAGCCAGGAGAACCCGGGGCCTGGGAGTCTGAGACAGGGGGTTGGAGGGTACATGGGATGGGGGTAGGGGGCAGAGGTTTGAGAGGAGACAAGACAGTGTGGGGGACTGGAAGGGCGGAGAAGGGAGGGGTGATGAGAGGGGTGTGAGGTGAGGGGAGACAGGATGGGTGCTGTGGTGCAGGGCTCCCCTCTCATAGAGTTGGGGTTGGTGGATGGGATGTGGGGGGGGCACCTCTGGCCGGCTGGAGTGGGAGTGAGGGGCAGGCCGGGCACAGTGGGGTGTTTGTACATGAGTGTCTGTGGGGCTGGGTAAACTTTAGTATTTAGGATGGAGGGGGAGGAGAAAAGAGGAGCTGAACCCTGAACCTTCGCCCAGAGCTCATTTTAACCTCTTAATATTGACCCTGGGGGGCTGAGATCAGAATCCAGCCCACAGGTTCCCTGTGGATGCAGTGAGGGGTCTGTTAGCCCTGGCGCTGTCCCTGGGGCTGGGTGCTGAGAGCAGGTTACAGACACACGGGGAGGGGTTTGTGTCTCCCCATCTCACTCCTGTGTGTGTGTGTGAACGCAGAGCTCCCCGCGCCCGGACCCTCCATCTCCGTCAGCCCCAGCGGGGTGATCGCTGTGTGGGGAGCTGCCACCATCCGCTGTCAGTGTCGGTGCGAGGCCAGGAGGCTTTTTCTGTATAAAGGTGGAATCCAAATCCAGGAGTTGGATGCTGCTGGGGATGGGGGTGAATTCATCATTCGCATGATGTCCCCACACCCAGCCAGACCCGCAGGGGTCAATGGGATGCTCAGAGCCAAGCTTTGCCCTGAGCTCTGGGTCGAGCAGAGGGGACACCAACATGGGGAGCAGGTATGAGGTCAGCTGGTTCCGGCCTGTGGGAGGACAAAGGGTTGAGGGAAGAGGACCCCGGTGACCTGACCAACCAGCCGGTTCCAGGGAGAGGGGAACAAAGGACAGAAGGGAGGGGCCCCGGCGACCTGTTTACCTGGGACAAAGATAAAGGACTCGGGAGGAGCTGTTGGGGCCAGTGATATCAGGGTCTCTGGACCAGGGAGAGGGGGAGAGAGCAGGCAGAGCCCACCTGGCTGCAGGGGAGACTGGGATGTGCTGGGCTGAGGGAGGCCAGGCCTGAGGCCCTGAGAGTTTCCTGTGCTGGGTTCAATGCTCAATAAACCCTCCTGTTTCACGCTGGCTGAGAGTCACTCCGGGCTAGAGAGCAGGGTTGCATTATTCCCTCTGGGAGTGGAGGACCCGGGGATACAGAGTGAGTGGACTCCCTGAGGGCCCCACAGCGAGAGACAGGCGTGCTAAGGCTCAGAGAGATGCGGTTCCAGGAGGCTAAGGGGCTGCACCCCCGATAGTGAGTGGAACCACTCCCCACGGGGCTAAGAGTGGGCACGACCCATGAGTCCATGACATGAGGTAATAACCGGCACCAGAAATGAAGGGACCCAGGGAGCCAGTGGAAAGGGACCCCGGTGGCCGAGCTGTGTCTTTGAAAGGCGCCGAGTACGGAGCTGGCAGGTAGAAAGTCTGGTTCAGAAGGGACAGAGTTGGCGGGCGCCGGGAACAGGAGGAGGCAGACAGAGGAAAGACAGAGGCGTGAGGGGAAAAGTTACAGGAAGAACCGTGCAGTGAAACAAGAAGAAAAAACAATGAGAGAGTCTCCAAGTTACCTAAGAAGTTGTTACAAAACTGCGAGATATGTAAAGCACGAATGAAACGTGATGGAAATCAGATGTGAGCAAAGAGAAAGGGGCTGAAGAAATGAAGAGGAAGTGAGCTGTAGCGAAAGTAATGCACCAGCACCCTCAGGTGCAGCGACAGGAGGAGAGAAGTTGCCAGAGAAGGAAGGGACTGTGCCTACACCAGAAAGCAGCGGAGGGATGGTTGTTCAGTTCAGAAGCCAACCCGTGGCCTGGAGGAATGGGTGTAGTCAGGGGCGGCTCCAGGCCCCCGCACGCCAAGCGCGTGCTTGGGGCGGCATGCCGCGGGGGGCACTCTGCCGGTCGCCAGGAGGGCGGCAGGCGGCTCCGCTGGTCCCGCAGCTTTGGTGGAGCATCCGCACGCACGTCTGCGGGAGGTCCACCAGAGCAGCGGGACCGGCGACCGGCAGAGCGCCCCCCGCGGCGTGCCGCTGTGCTTGGGGCGGCGAAATGGCTAGAGCCGCCCCTGGGTGTAGTTATCTGAACTGGAACTCAGAACAACAAACAATGACATCACAGGAAGATGGTTCAATCATGATATAACGAAGCATCTTAAAACATTGTCCTCCGAACTCAGGCTGAAAACAGAGAAGCCGCGACGGGTCCGTAGCGCGGTGGGTTCTGGCCTAGTGCCTTGTACGTTCGAACTCCAGCTCCTGGGGCTCCATGAATGTAAATTGTTGCCCATGAAGTGGGTTTAATTCAGCCAGTGGTAGTTACTGTTCAGGCAGCTCAGCAATAGTTCCCAGTGTGACCTGACGAAGCAGTTCCTGCTACACCAGCGAACTCTGATTCACTTGTGATCGTTCCCCACTGAACTGATTTCTCCTTCCCCAGCTGATGGAGAGAAAATGCAATTGGCCTCTAGGTCCCCTCGGCCTCTCCTTGCCCTGCCCCAGCCACCCCTCCCTGGGCTCCTTGCAGATGGATCCACACTGTGGCCCGTGTCTCTTGTGTCGCTAGCCCAGCTCTCTCGGTCTTGCATTTGGGGGAAAAGCATCCAGGAGACTCTCCCTGCAGGCCCCTGTATCGGCCTCGTCACTGGGGCCGGGCTGTGGGGACTGGGCGCAGTGACCGTGCCGGGGTCTGTGTCTCACAGCCTGTCTCCTCCTGCCTGCAGAGCCCAGCAACCCCAAACCCAACATCTCCCTGCACCCCAGTGGCAGGGTCGCCCAGGGAAGCCGTGACCATCCGGTGTGAGTGTCGCTGGCTGTTGGGGAGCGAGGGTCCTTCTGAGTAAATCTGGACACCCGGACGCACGGCACGTGACAGATTCTGCTGGGGACGTGGTTGAATTTCCCATCCACAAAGTGAGCCTTGTCTACATGAAAACTGGACCTGAAATGACGAATCCCGTGTGGTTCCCAACCCCCACTGGTGATCTCAGAGCGAGTCTGGGCTGTCGGTATTAGCGCCCCTGGTTTGATTCAGCCCCGGCTGGCAGACAAGCTCCCCTGTAGCTCTACAGACACAGGGACGTTCCTCCTCTGAAATAGGAACAGCCGCACCCAGACCTGCTCCGCAGTGACTCCAGGTGTGACTGGTACCTCCTGGCCTGCCTCCGTTACAGGGAAACAGGAGGAAGTGAGCCCCCGCCCAGTGAGGGAAGGGGGTCCCTGCCCCCCAGTCATTAAACCCCCCCCCACCCCTGGGAACAACAGTGAGGATCGATGCTGAGTTGTGGGATGGGGGTGGGGCAATTGCTGAGTCACTATTTCAGCCTCTCCCACCACCTCGAAGGCCACTGGTTCTATTCCCCCAGGGGGATCCGACCTGACCCAGCCGGGAGCGGCACCAGCTCCCACCTGTCCAGGCAGTGCGGGGCCTAGGGTTGCTGCCTTCCCTAGGCCCCATGACGTCCCCCTGGCAACAGGGGACGCCCTAGAGCTGCAGCACCTGGGAGACCCCAGAGGGGGGCTGGGCCAGACCTGAAGGATGGGGGGTGGGGTTGGGGGCTCCGCTCCCAGGGCAGCTCCAGCTGCTGATCTCCCTGTCTGAGCTGCCAAGTGACTCTTCCCTTCTCCCTACAGCAGCCCCCCCGAGGCGCCCGGATTTCACCAATGCCAACATCGCTCACCTGGTGCTGGGTGCTGTGGTCCTGCTCATCCTGGGGCTGACCCTGGCTGAGGCCTATTAGAGGTGTCCTAGGCGAGGTGACCCCCCCTGTTCCCCTTGTTCCCCCCAGGGTCTAGGCCCAGGGCGACATGGGCCCCTCTAACCCGCCATCTCTCTGCACCCCCAGGAACCTGGATCCGGCTGTACGGATCTCCCTGGGGACGAGCGGCTTCCCCTCGGGGCACTGAGACACCGGCACAAACCCCCCTGCCCCCAAAAACCCCTGCCCCGGAGAATCCGCCCCCCCAAACAGCTCCCGACCTGACAGCGGCACCCCAGGATTGAGCCCCTAACCCCGTGAGCACCAGCCCCTGCAATGCCAGTTAGAGGAACTGCCCCGTGCTGGGCTCATTGGGCTCCTCGCGGGGCAGCCCCTGGACAGTGCTGGGTCCCACACTCTGGCCCTGCCGGGCTGGTCTCTGCCTGGGGCTGTCAGTGGGGAGCGGGGATGCTGCGTTTTGTGTGGTGGTAGAATAACGGCACTTACTGCCCCCCCCCCGCCGGTGTCCGTCCCCCTCCTCTCTCTGCAGCGGGGTCCCCCGGCCCCTTTTCTCTCCCCCTTTCTCCCCCGCCCTGTATTTCTATTGTACAAACCCCCAGAGATTCCTTCTCCCCTGTCCCCGAAATCTCCCCACCCAGGGCGGGCTGTGATACCGGAGCCTCCAAATGTCCCCTCGTGGGGAGTTCAGCCGACGACGGTGAGTGAGAAGTTCAGGCAGCGTCGCGAGAACCTGGATGAACGAACGTTGGGGGGAAAGTTGGCGAGACAGAAAGACGAGATTAGTCCAACCCGAGCGGCCGCTGGGCAGACCCCACGGGCCAGGCTGGGGCCCGCCTGGGACACGGGAGAAGTGGGGGAGCAGAAATCTGTGACTCAAAACTGGGGTGTTGGAAACAAGGTCTCATTGGTGGATAAAATATTGCGGGGATGGGCTGTGCCGCCCACCACCCTTTGGGGCCTTAAAGAAAGAGACTCGCTTCACCACCGTGGCTGCCACCCCCTGTCTCCTGGGCCCCCCAGGCCATCCAGACCCTGCTCCGCGGAGACGTCCTGAGCAGAGCGGCTGGAGAGAGGGACCCTGACACCATCGCCCCTCCCCCGGCTGAACCCCCAACCTGGGAGGAAACAGGGTCAGACTTTAACAGCAGCCACGGTGACGCTGACTCCAGCCCAGCTCTGCCGGCTCCTCTGCATCCCGTCCCCCCAGGACAGTCGCTAGCATCTCTGGGGCCAGCAGGGAAACACCCAAACCCGGGGGATTTTCCAGCTAGAGACTCGCTCCAGCGAACGGGGCCGGGGCTGGAACAAACCCCTCGTTTCACATGGCACCTGCCACGGCTCCCCTGGTTCCTGCTCTGCTGGGTCTGTAACAGCCGGTCCCAGGGGTCAATAGGGGGTTTGCCGTAGGGCTGAGCAGGCTGCAGGCTCTGGACCCCGCCCCCGGCCCATGTTTAACCCTGTTTAGTGTGGGGCAGGGGCTGGGGCGTGTTCGCACCTTGGGCCCTTTATTGCATCTCCAGGGCCCAGAGTGATTTAGCCACCAGCGCTTCTGGGCCCCCCCATGGCAGGTGATTCGGGGGAGCCGGGAGTTTGAGGGAAGTAGGTTGGGGGTGTCAGGAGGGGGGCTGAGGGGACAGGGGTCAGGAGGGGGGACAGGAGTTTGAAGGCAGACAGGCTCCCCCCAAATGTCAGAACCAGGGGACAGGATTTTTTTGGGGGGTGTGACAGGGGAGGGGGCAGATGGTGCCCCCCCAGAAGGGAGCTGCCATTTCCATCCCTCGTCAGCTTCCCCTGTCAGTACCCCCTCCTGCTCCTGACCGCTCAGTCCTGGGTCCCCCACTTTCTTTCCCCTCAATCTCCTGCCCCCAGAACACCCCACACTCCCTTCTGCCCCACATTCCCTGAGGGAGGTCGTTAGGGGATGGGGTGGGTAGAACAGGGTCGGGGACAGGGGGCATGAGGGGACACAAGTGGGGGGTGAAGGGAAATGGGATGGGGCAGAACTGGGGGGGATGTGAGGGAACTACAGGGCAGGGGGCAGAAAGTGGGGGGGACAGGGAGATGAGGGGACATGGGACAGGGTGGGGGGACATGTATGTGGGAGCAGACACAGGCCAGAGGGCAGAACGGGAGAGGGGGGACGGGGACATGGGACGGGGGATGTGAATGGGGAGGGGAAGCAGGACAGGGAGAGGAGGGGCCCAATGTGTGAATGTCGGGGGTGGGAGGTGAAGGGCAAACAAGCTGGGGAGCCAGAGCTGGATCATCTGCCGGGGGAGGGGGAACTCTTGAGCTCTGTCCCCATATTCTTGCCCCCTCCCCTTTCTGGGGGGCTGGTCGGCTGCCCCCCCCCATCTTTTACGCAGCATCTGAGGTGAGGTCAGCCTAGGGACCTGAGCTGTGTGGACCCACTGCCCCAGGGATGGGCTGGGGAAGGGACATGGGGCCTTTCACCTCTAGGGGGCTGGTGCTAATCTGTGTCCTTTTCTCTAAACACCAGACCCCACCCCGCAACCAGAGCCAGGGAGAGAACCCAGGAGTTCTGGCTCCCAGCCACCCCTACCCCAATCACTAGACCCCATTCACCTTCCAGAGCCGGGGTATATAACAGGGAAGGTGCCGGGCATCAGGTTCACACAGAGTTTCACTGGCCGTAGCACAAACACCAACTGAGCACTGGTTTTATCGGCTGCTCCTTTAACAACTCAGGATCTACATTTATGCCTCCCTCCTCTGCTCACGGGGGCCAGAAACCACCACTCCCACCCCTCTGTCTTGCCTCTGTGCCACATCACTGAGCTAAGAACAGCGATACAGTGACACTACCTGGGAAGGAGGTTTGCCAGGCCCCTCCACCCTCATGCTCCAGGGCAGGTGCTGGGCCCAGCTGGGTCAGGAAGGAATCTCTGCCCCACTCCATGGGAGAGGGTCACTCGGTGGGGGGCACCGTGGGGGGTGGGGATCCCTCCTCTGCTCTGAGCTGCTGCTCCAGGGAGGTTGGATGGATCTGTTGGAAAAGGTTGGGGCAGCCTGGGCATCTCTTGACATCTCCAGAGATTGCCCCATTCCCAGCTGGTTCCCAGACTGGACAGCTCCCATGTGGGACTGGGAGGTGGTAGGGGGACACCAGGCAGCTGCAGGAGGGGATGTGGGTTGCTGGGCATAGCAGGGAGCTGGCTTTGCTCTGACCACGGTAGATTTGCCCCGGAGAGTGCTGAGATTGAAACCATCTGATGGGAAGAAAGGGGCTGAGCGCATCACGGCGCAGTTCCTCATTCCGCTCGCACTCGGGCCTCAGACTCAGTGGAGCTCAACACCGGGGCGTTGGTGGCAGCGCTGAGGGGCCCCCACTGCCCTGTCATGGCATCTGCTGTCACCGTCCTCCTCCTCGGTGAGTATCGGAGACAGCCAGGGCGTGTGCCCATGGGGTGGGGGATATGAGGCTAGGTGTGTGCCAATGGGGGGGGGGATCTGAGACCAGGGCATGTGCCCATGGGGGGGGGGTCTGAGACCAGAGCATGTGCCCATGGGGGGAGGGTCTGAGCCCAGGGTGTAGGACCCACTTGCTCTGGGATCTGGTCACTAACGAGCTGTCTCCTCTCCAGGCTGCTGGCTGGCCGGGCACAGCGGGGTGTGGGGAGGTGAGTATCAGTCTGTGGGGAGGAGGGTAACATCAAGGACGGGGGAGGGGATTCATGGGGTGGGGAAAAGAGGAACAGAGCCCTGAACCTTCCCCCAAACTCAACCCAAACTCCCCCTGGGAGCTCAGACCCGGCCCCGTTCCTCTGTGACCCCCTCCCCTCCCTGGAGTAACGGGGAGCTGAATCTGGCTCCTGGGGTCTGAGGAAGCAGATGGGAACCGTCCCCTGGTTCACAGTCCTGCCCCCGACAAGCTGTGAGAATTGGGCGTAGGGGAGGCACATGGATTTATTTCAGCTCATACACATGTTAACAGGGGCCGTCTGTTGGCTCTAGATCCCCTTGGGGAACCGAAATGTTCACGGTCAGTGCAGCCATGGGGAGAACCCCCCAGATCCGCCCCCAACAGCTCCCTCCCCTGCACTCACAGCCCCCCCCCACATTCCTAAGGCCTGGGGAAAGCTGGGTCTTGCATGACTCCCGCCAGTCACAGACTATTTCCAAATCCAGGTCGGGGGGGGGGCAGAGCTGCAGGGGGGGCACTGGTCAGACTCCCTGGCTGGCCTCAGGTGGGGCGGGGGCGGGGGGGAGGTGATCTCACATGCAGCTGGGTCCTGAGCTACATGTGGGTGACCCCCCTGCCCCCGAGCCCCATGGGCAGGCAGTGCCAACCCTGGTAGGGGACAGACTCCTAGAGAGGCCGAATGACGGATGGACTGAATTGGGGTGGAGGGGAGGTGGTGTGGGGGGTGTCTCCCCTGTTTAACTCCTGTCTCTTGTTGAAAGCAGGGCGTGAATTTCTCAAACCAACCATCTGGGTGAGCCCCAGCCAGGTAGTGGCGCTCGGGGGAAAACTCACCATCCACTGTGAGGGTCGGCAACGATCCATGGAGTTCTTCCTGCGTAAAGCTGGACACCCGAACCCGCAGATGCAGACGGTGCCTGATGGGAATGTGGCTGAATTTCCCATCACCAGTGTTGGCCGGGAAGATGGAGGGAGCTACACCTGCGACTATCGCTCCATAGCGGATCAGAATCGCTCATCGCATCCCAGTGACCCCGTCGAGATCATTGTGGGAGGTGAGGGAGGGGCCCAGCTCAGAGGGAGCAGCAGAGCAGGGGGGGCCTTTCCTAGGCAACACAGCAGTTAGCGGGTGATGGGTGGAGGTGAAGGTTATAAACCTCAGTGTATAGTAGAGATTTGCACAGTCCCCTACAAGTCGGTGGTGGTGCTGTGCACAGAACCCAGGAGTCCTGGCCCCCATCCCCCCTGCTCTCCCCACTAGACCCCACTCCCCCCGCAGAGCCAGGGACAGGACCCAGGAGTCCTGGCTCCCAGCCCTCCCAGCAGAGAAGCCAGGGAGTGAATGGACCCTGGAGACTGGCCTGGCCTGTCACCCACGGGGAGCAGAGCTCTGGGCCCCAGGGGCTGGGGTTGCTCCGTGTCTCATGCTGTGAGCCCAGGGCTGAGGGGAAACTCTGGCCCCTGTGGAAAGGGATCCAGGAGCCCGTCCCCAGGGCCGCCGGGTCTGACCCACCACTGAGGCCGCGTGGTGAGGACGGGTCCCAGGACTGAGTGACGGGGCCTGTGTCTCACGGCCTGTCTGCTTCCCACTGCAGACCCCAGCTACCCCAAACCCAACATCTCCCTGAGCCCCAGCTGGGGGGTCTCCCTGGGGGCAGCTGTGACCGTCCAGTGTCAGGGGCAGCACCAGGGTGTGCGGTTCGTGCTGAATAAAGAGCGACGCCATTTCCCACCTGTGGATTCGGACGGGTTTGAGGCCGAGTTTTCCAGTAGCAACGTTCACCGGGATCTTGGCGGGAGCTACAGCTGCTCCTATCACAGCAAATCGGAGCCGTTCAACGTGTCGTACCCCAGCGACCCCGTGGAGCTGGTGGTGAGAGGTGAGGGGCCCAGCTCGGCGTCCCCGTTCCCAGCCCCACCCCCAGCCAGACCCTCACGAGGGCTCGGTGCCAATGGGACGCTCAGAGCCAGGCTCTGCCCTGAGCCCTGACCCTGCAGAGGGGACGCCTGGCCGGGGAGCAGGGACGGAGTCACTGGGGGGTTCCCCAGCCAGGGGGAGCAGCAGCCCCTGGAGACTCAGGGCAGGGAGGCTACTTTAACGCTGCCCCTTGTGCGTAGGAACCGGGAGTCGCTATTTAATCCCGTGATCCCCTCCCCCCCCATACACTCTCTTCTCTTCTGCAGCTGGAGGCCGGGGCTGGGTGGGTGCCCAGGTCTGGCTCTCACAGCCTGTCACCTGTGCGCAGATCCCGGCTTACCCAGACCCTCCATCTCTCTGAACCCCACTGGGGTCACCGCCCCAGGGACAAACGTCACCATCCAGTGTCAGGGGCAGCGCCAGGATGTGAGGTTCTTCCTGCACAAGGCTGGAGACCTGAACCCGCAGCGACAGATGGACCCTGCTGGGGCCGGGGCCGAGTTCCGCATCCCCAGCGTGGGCCGGCAGCACGGAGGGAGCTACAGCTGCAGCTACCGGCCCCGGTCAGAGCCCTTCGTCTCCTCGCAGCCCAGCGACCCCGTGCAGCTGGTGGTAGCAGGTGAGGGGCCCGGCTCAGCGTCCCAGCTCCCAGCCCCACCCCCAGCCGCACCCTCAGAAGTTCGGCACCTGACGGGATGCTCAGAGCCAGGCTCTGCCCAGAGCCCTAGGACTGGCCTGGTCAGGGAGCAGGGACAGTTTCGCTGTGGGGTTCCCCAGCCAAGGGGGAGCAGCAGCTCCTGGAGGTTCAGGGCTGGGGGAGGGGGGATCCCTGCCTCCAGGGGAGCTGCAGAGCAGGGGGGGCCTTTCCCAGGCAACACATCACTTACAGGGTGATGGACGGAGCTGAAGGTTTTAAACCTCAGTGTATAGTAGAGACTTGCACAGTCCCCTACAAGTCAGTGGTGGTGCTGTGCACAGAACCCAGGAGTCCTGGGCCCCATCCCCCACACTCTCCCCACTAGACCCCACTCCCCTCCTAGAGCCGGGGAGAGAACCCAGGAGTCCTGGCTCCCAGCCCTCCCAGCAGAGAAGCCAGGGAGTGAATGGCCCCTGGAGACTGGCCTGGCCTGTCACCCACCGGGGAGCAGAGCTCTGGGCCCCAGGGGCTGGGGTGGCTCCGTGTCTCATGCTGTGAGCCCAGGGCTGAGGGGAAACTCTGGCCCCTGTGGAAAGGGATCCAGGAGCCCGTCCCCAGGGTCACCGGGTCTGACCCACCACCGAGGCCGCGTGGTGAGGACGGGCCCCAGGAGTGAGTGACGGGGCCTGTGTCTCACGGCCTGTCTGCTTCCCACTGCAGAGCCCAGCTACCCCAAACCCAGCATCTCCCTGAGCCCCAGCTGGGGGGTCTCCCTGGGGGGAACTGTGGCCGTCCGGTGTCGGGGGCAGCACCAGGGCATGCGGTTCGTGCTGAATAAAGAGGGACGTAATTTCCGACCCGTGGATTCGGATGGGTTTGAGGCCGAGTTTTCCAGTAGCAACGTTCACCGGGATCTTGGCGGGAGCTACAGCTGCTCCTATCACAGCAGATCGGAGCCGTTCACTGTGTCATACCCCAGCGACCCCGTGGAGCTGGTGGTGAGAGGTGAGGGGCCCGGCTCGGCGTCCCCATTCCCAGCCCCACCCCCAGCCAAACCATCATGGGGACTCGGTGCCAATGGGATGCTCAGAGCCAGGCTCTGCCCTGAGCCCTGACCCCGCAGAGGGGACACCCGGCCGGGGAGCAGGGATGGAGTCACTGGGGGGTTCCCCAGCCAGGGGGGAGCAGCAGCCCCTGGAGACTCGCGGCAGGGAGGCGACTTTAACGCTGCCCCTTGTGCGTAGGAACTGGGAGTCGCTATTTAATCCCGTGATCCCATCCCCTCTGTTCTCCAGGCCCCGCTCCAGGCAGTGCCCCAGCTTGGGCTGAATGAGGCAGGGGCTGCGGGAGAAGTGGTGGCTTGGTGGACACGGCGCTGGGCTGGGACTCCAGAGATCTGGCCCAGCCCCTGGCGCAGCCACAGACTCTGTGTGATGGGAGCACATCGCGGTTTTCAAAAATGTCCTTCCTTGGCGGGGGGGGGCCTCAATCTTGGGGGATCTCAGGCCAATATCCCACAAACAAAGATGCCCACAGATAGTTGAGACCTCTGCCAATACTGGCCTCAATAGTGCTGCATAAACACAGAGTGAAGAGACAGTCCCTGCCCCTGGGAGCTCACTAAGGAAAGTGAATCTGTGAATGCCTCAGTCTCCCCCCCGACCCCGTAGAATGGGGATAATGATGCCTCACTGCCTCCCGGGGGGCTGACTCCTTTCCTCTGTGGTTCTCAGACCCTGCCGTGCTGGGTGCCAGAGACCAGCCCGTGAGTCATTCTGTGCTGGGAGGAACCGGACGCAATGAATGAGGCAGGGGCCACACATGGCATATGAGGACCCCAAAACAAGGCAACCGAGGCCCCTTGTCTGTGGGGCTGGAAGCCCAGCTCGCAGGGCTGGGATTCTGGGATCTGGGAGAGAATCTCTGCCAGGGGGCCCCTGGATCTGCCCGAGCCTGGGAATCATAGAAGATGAAGGTGGAGATTCCACAACCTCCCTAGGGAGCCCAGTCCAGTGCTTCACCACCCTCCTAGTGAAATAGTGTTTCCTAATATCCAGCCTAGACCTCCCACACGGCAACTTGAGACCATTGCTCCTTGTTCTGTCATCTGCCCCCACTGAGAACAGCCGAGCTCCATCCTCTCTGGAACCCCCTGCTGCTATCAGCCCCCCTCTCCCCCCCCACACTCTCTTCTCTTCTGCAGCTGGAGTCAGGGGCTGGGTGGGTGCCCGGGTCTGGCTCTCACAGCCTGTCTCCTGTGCACAGATCCCGGCTTACCCAGACCCTCCATCTCTCTGAGCCCCACTGGGGTCACCGCCCCAGGGGCAGACGTCACCATCCGGTGTCAGGGGCAGCGCCGGGACGTGAGGTTCTTCCTGCACAAGGCTGGAGACTTGAACCCGCAGCGACACATGGACCCTGCTGAGGACGTGGCCGAGCTCCGCATCCCCAGCGTGGGCCGGCAGCACGGAGGGAACTACAGCTGCAGCTACCGGCCCCGGTCAGAGCCCTTCGTCTCCTCACTGCCCAGCGACACTGTGCAGCTGGTGGTAGCAGGTGAGGGGCCCAGCTCCATGTCCCCGCTCCCAGCCCCACCCCTATCCTCACCCTCAGAAGTTCGGCACCTGACGGGATGCTCAGAGCCAGGCTCTGCCCAGAACCCTAGGACTGGCCTGGCCAGGGAGCAGGGACAGTGTCGCTGGGGGGTTCCCCAGCCAAGGGGGAGCATCAGCTCCTGGAGGTTCAGGGCTGGGGGAGGGGGGATCCCTGCCCCCTGGGGGAGCTGCAGAGCAGGGGGGCCTTTCCCAGGCAACACATCACTTACAGGGTGATGGACGGAGCTGAAGGTTTTAAACCTCAGTGTATAGTAGAGACTTGCACAGTCCCCTACAAGTCGGTGGTGGTGCTGTGCACAGAACCCAGGAGTCCTGGGCCCTATCCCCCCCACTCTCCCCACTAGACCCCACTCCCCTCCTAGAGCCGGGGAGAGAACCCAGGAGTCCTGGCTCCCAGCCCTCCCAGCAGAGAAGCCAGGGAGTGAATGGCCCCTGAAGACTGGCCTGGCCTGTCACCCGCCGGGGAGCAGAGCTCTGGACCCCAGTGGCTGGGGTTGCTCCATGTCTCATGCTGTGAGCCCAGGGCTGAGGGGAAACTCTGGCCCCTATGGAAAGGGATCCAGGAGCCCGTCCCCAGGGTCGCCGGGTCTGACCCACCACCGAGGCCGCGTGGTGAGGACGGGCCCCAGGAGTGAGTGACGGGGCCTGTGTCTCACGGCCTGTCTGCTTCCCACTGCAGAGCCCAGCTACCCCAAACCCAGCATCTCCCTGAGCCCCAGCTGGGGGGTCTCCCTGGGGGGAACTGTGGCCGTCCGGTGTCGGGGGCAGCACCAGGGCATGCGGTTCGTGCTGAATAAAGAGGGACGTAATTTCCGACCCGTGGATTCGGATGGGTTTGAGGCCGAGTTTTCCAGTAGCAACGTTCACCGGGATCTTGGCGGGAGCTACAGCTGCTCCTATCACAGCAGATCGGAGCCGTTCACTGTGTCATACCCCAGCGACCCCGTGGAGCTGGTGGTGAGAGGTGAGGGGCCCGGCTCAGCGTCCCCGTTCCCAGCCCCACCCCCAGCCAAACCATCATGGGGACTCGGTGCCAATGGGACGCTCAGAGCCAGGCTCTGCCCTGAGCCCTGACCCCGCAGAGGGGACGCCTGGCCGGGGAGCAGGGACGGAGTCACTGGGGGGTTCCCCAGCCAGTGGGGAGCAGCAGCCCCTGGAGACTCGGGGCAGGGAGGCGACTTTAACGCTGCCCCTTGTGCGTAGGAACCGGGAGTCGCTATTTAATCCCGTGATCCCATCACCTCTGTTCTCCAGGCCCCGCCCCAGGCAGTGCCCCAGCTTGGGCTGAATGAGGCAGGGGCTGCAGGAGAAGCCGTGGCTTGGTGGACACGGCGCTGGGCTGGGACTCCAGAGATCTGGCCCAGCTCCTGGCGCAGCCACAGACTCTGTGTGATGGGAGCACATCGCGGTTTTCAAAATTGTCCTTCCTTGGGGGGGGAAGGGGAGGGGCTCTATCTTGGCGGATCTCAGGCCAAGATCCCACAAACCAAGATGCCCACAGATAGTTGAGACCTCTGCCAATACTGGCCTCAATAGTGCTGCATAAACACAGAGTGAAGAGACAGTCCCTGCCCCTGGGAGCTCACTAAGGAAAGTGAATCTGTGAATGCCTCAGTCTCCCCCCCACCCCGTAGAATGGGGATAATGATGCCTCACTGCCTCCCGGGGGGCTGACTCCTTTCCTCTGTGGGTCTCAGAACCTGCCATGCTGGGTGCCAGAGACCAGCCCGTGAGTCACTCTGTTCTGGGGGGACCGGACGCAGTGAATGAGGCAGGGGCCACACATGGCATATGAGGACCCTAAAACAAGGCAACTGAGGCCCCTTGTCTGTGGGGCTGGAAGCCCAGCTCGCAGGGCCGGGATTCTGGGATCTGGGAGAGAATCTCTGCCAGGGGGGCCCTGGATCTGCCCAAGCCTGGGAATCATAGAAGATGAAGGTGGAGATTCCACCACCTCCCTTGGGAACCCTTTCCAGTGCTTCACCACCCTCGTAGTGAAATAGTGTTTCCTAATATCCAGCCAAGACCTCCCCGACTGCAACTTGAGACCATTGCTCCTTGTTCTGTCATCTGCCCCCACTGAGAACAGCCGAGCTCCATCCTCTCTGGAACCCCCCTGCTGCTATCAGCCCCCCCCCCACTCTTTTCTCTTCTGCAGCTGGAGTCAGGGGCTGGATGGGTGCCTGGGTCTGGTTCTCAGTGTTTGTCTCCTGTGCGCAGATCCCAGCTTACCCAGACCCTCCATCTCTCTGAGCCCCACTGGGGTCACCGCCCCAGGGACAGATGTCACCATCCAGTGTCACGGGCAGCGCCGGGACGTGAGGTTCTTCCTGCACAAGGTTGGAGACCTGAACCCGCAGCGACACATGGACCCTGCTGGGGACATGGCCGAGTTCCGCATCCCCACCGTGAGCCGGCAGCACGAAGGGAACTACAGCTGCAGCTACCGGCCCCGGTCAGAGCCCTTCGTCTCTTCGCAGCCCAGCGACACTGTGCAGCTGGTGGTAGCAGGTGAGGGGCCCGGCTCAGTGTCCCCGCTCCCAGCCCCACCCCCAGCCGCACCCTCAGAAGTTCGGCACCTGACGGGATGCTCAGAGCCAGGCTCTGCCCAGAGCCCTAGGACTCTACTGGTCAGGGAGCAGGGACAGTGTCACTGGGGGGTTCCCCAGCCAAGGGGGAGCAGCAGCTCCTGGGGTTTCAGGGCTGGGGGAGGGGGGATCCCTGCCCCCGGGGGGAGCTGCAGAGCAGGGGCCTTTCCCAGGGGATGCTCCCCCGGCTGCCCCCGCGCTGGGGACGCACAGAGGAGTCAGGGCCCAGAGGCTGCCGAGCCGGCACCGTCCCCAGCCACAACCCCCCTCCCCGGGACTGACAGTAACGATGATGCTGAGTCAGGGGCTGAGGTGGATTAAGGTTTCCTGGGGCCCTGGGCCAGAGCAAAGGGGGGTCCCTCCCCCCCCTTCCACTTGCGTCCCTCTCCTGTTCCGCCTCCTCGGCCTGCGGCCCCGCCCACAGCCCCGCCCCTTTCTGCCCCTTCCCGGAGCCCCACCCCATTTTCTCCCCCCACTGGAGCTCCACAACCCATTTGCTACTTTCTGCTCCCCACACTGGGAGCCCCAGACCGGAGAAGCTCCGTCCCGCTGCCTCGGCCCTGGGCTGCAGCAGGGAGTGAGTCTCCCAGCCCTGAGGCCACAGCAGGTAGCGAGAGTCCTCCCGTCCCGGGGCCGCACCAGAGGCATTCCCTGCCTCCCCCTGCCCACTGCTTCGGCGGGAACCAGGGTCTGGGTGCTGGGTCTTCTCCGGGGCCCCAAACCGGGCCAGGCCCCCAAGACCAGTGGTTGATCCACCAGTGGTCACAGAGGGTCGGGGGCGAACTCTGAGTCGGTGTTTCAGCCCCTCCCCCTGCCCCGACAGACGCTGGTTCTATTCCCGCAGAGGGAACCGACTCGGCCCAGCCTGGAGCGGCGCCAGCTCCCAGCCACCCGGGCAGCGCGGAGCCAGGTACCGGGGGGAATCTACTGAGTCACAGATTATGGGGCAGCTTCTCTCCAGTGGTTGGCCAGGGGGAGGGAGGGAGGCTGTTCTCAGGGGCAGTGACTCCTCTCCACCAACAGATCTGGGAGGAGAGAGAAGCCTCCTGGTCCGACATGAACCCGCCAGAGCTTCCTGCGAAGTAGCCAGCAGCAGCCAGCCTGGGAGGCGGGATACCGGGCTAGATGGGCCCGTTGGCCTGAGCCGGTGTGGCCATGAGGAAGGGGGTGAAATGCCTTAGAAATGACGGCCAGACTGGCTCAGACAGCGCCCCCTAGCGCCGTGCTGGGGCAATGGGGCCAGCCCTGACCGATGGGGAGAGCGACCCCTACTGAGCCCCCCACCCCCTGCAGTCCAGCGCCCCCTAGTGGTACAAATCTCCCAAACCTTGCTGGCTCTGACCCCACTTGATGCCCTGGGGACCGCAACACCCTCCCCATAGAATTTTCTGCTGCCTGCGCCCTGCAGTGTCCCAGCCCCTTGGGGGGTGGTGGAAACAGACCAGCTGCTCCCGGCACTCACGGCTGCTGCTGTTTCCCAGGCAGATCGGAATCACCGGCACCTCTGGGTCTGACCAGCCCCATCATCGCCGGGGCGAGCGCAGCAGCCGCCGGCCTCCTCCTGCTTCTCCTCCTCGTGGCCTTCGTCTGCTTCAGAAAAACCAGAGCCAGTGAGTGCCCCGTCCAGCGAGGGAAGGGTTAAACCTGCCGCTAGACAGGGCCGGATGGGGTCACGGCTGGGATGGGGGACTGTGCTGGGGAAGCCAAGGAGTGGGGTGGGGGCTCAGCAGGGGGCGCTGTTGCATGTGTAATCCCTGTACACACGCACCTGTCCCACCCCAGAGGGGCCGCATCTTAGGGCCAGCTGAGGGGTCCCCATATAACCAGTCCCTCTGCCCCACCCGCACCATCTGGGGCCGCATCTCAGCACTGAGCAAGGGGTCCCTGTATAACGAGCTGTGGGCACCGGGCCTCTCAGGTACCTGTGGTGCCGGGGGAACTGACCTATGGATCAGGTTCGTTATAACGAGTCACTAACGAGGGAGGATTGGGGACAGGAAAAGCCCCCCGAGTTAGTCTGCCCCTCCCCCCGGTGCATGCTGTGGTGTTGCGCTGCCCCCTGCTGGTCCGTCCCATCCCAGCAGGGATCCAGGCTCAGCACCAGCAGCAGAGGGGACCCCCCAGGTCCCCCCATCCCTGCTGCCCTGTGGGGGGTGAGTGACCGGGCGCTGGGACCGGGGGATCCCGATCGGCTCATGGGGGATTCTGGTTTGTGTCCCTCTGCAGGAAAACGAGACGCACCGAGTCCGAGCAGGTAGGAACCCGGCTCCTCCCCCCTCCCAATGGGCCTGCCGGGGTCACAGGGCTCCTGGGTTCTGTCCCCGGCTCTGGGGGAGGGAGTGGGGGTTGGGGGCCAGGACTCCTCAGAGATGATCTGGGCCTGCTGACAGTGGAGGGGCACAACCCCAGAACAGCTGGAGTCACACCCGCCCCCCCCTCGGAAAACAGTGACCCCCCCCCCCGTGCAGCTCCCAGCTGTTCCTCCGCTCCTGCCTCTGCTCCCCGCTCCACAGCTCAGCTGCTCCGCAGGGAGGGGCCTGGCTGAACCATGTGACTGAGCTGTCGGGGGGGGGGGTCGTGTGACCCTGCTTCCCCCCCCCCCCACATGTGTCACCTCTGCCCAGGTTCTGTCCCCAGCTCTGGCAGGGGAGTGGGGTCTAGTGGGTGTGGTTGGGGGGTTAGGGAACAGGGTTCAATGTGAGGCAGGATCGGGGGCTCTCTGGGTGTGTTGGGGAATCTCCCTGCGGGTGGGGGGATATGACATTTACAAGGGGATTTTTTTTCTCTTTTAGCACCATCCCCTTGGGGGTGTTGAAGGCCCCAGCTCAGGAAGACCCCATCTGTAAGTAATGCACCCAAGGGGGTACCATGGGGTGGGGAGGACACCTCGTGAGGGGCGGGGCTTGTGGGAGCTCCACCCATACAGGGTAGGGCCTGATTTACAGCTGCTGTAAATGGAGAAGGTCCCAGAGGTAGCCAGTGTCAGCTGAGCTTCCTGCCTCCTCCTGACCAGCTATCTGTGGGTCACCCTCCCCTCCCCCTCTAGTTTATAGTCTCCCTCTCGGTGCCCCCTATTCTCCCTCCGAGGCTTGGGGCTTTGCGTGTCCCCCCCTTCATTTCTCCATCAGACCTTCCCAGCCAGTGACCTGTGGGGAATCCCCATCCACTCCCAGCCCCCTGCTCTAACCACTAGACCCTACTCCCCTCCCAGAGCCAGGGTGACAACCCAGGCATCCTGCCTCCCAGCCCCCCTGCCCCGCCATAACCCCCGAGACTCTGCTGCCATCTCTGTGCCTCAGTTTTCCTCTCTGTAACACGGGGCTAATGACCCTGGCCCATGCTGTGGGGCGGGGGAGGGGTGGCTCTGCCGGGCTCTGAGCCCCCTGGCTGGACGGGGGGGTTGGAGCTGGGTGTGGGGTTCTGCCCTAGGCCGGCTGGGGATGCAGCTCAGCAGGTGTCTCTGTTCTGCAGATGCCTCCATCGACGAATGGAAACAGCCACAGGCCCTGGTAAGTGTCCCTGTCTGCCCGCGGGCCCTGACCCCCAAGCCTGACCCACATGTGGCCCGCTCACCTTATCTGTCACACTCAGTATTTTGGGGTGGGGGTGGGGTTGCAGGGGTGTGTGTGTGTGTCTGTGTCCCTGTCACTGCCTGCTGGAGGGGACAAGCCCTGCTCTGTGTGAATGTGTGTGGGGGCAGTTGGTGCACACACACGCACACACGCACACACACACCCAGTGACTCTGTCCCCTCTTGTCCCCAGGAGCCCAGCCCTGGCACCGACAGACTCACCTACGCCGAGCTGGACCGCCAGGCGCTGCAGGCCGAGCCGGGGGACCTGGTATCTGGTCTGAGCTGCTGCACATCACAGGCCACAGAGCCTCACCCACCCACTCCTGTAGCAGACCCCAGCCTCCGGCTGAGTCACTGACAGCCTCAAATCATGGGTTAGAAACTTCAAGTGACAGAGAATCCACCATTGACACTAGTTTAAACCTGCCAGTGCCCCGCGTCCCAGGCTGCAGACAAAGGCGAACGCCCCCCCAGGGTCTCTGCCAATCTGACCTGGGGGGGAAATTCCTTCCTGACCCCAGATAGTGACCAGTTAGACCCTGAGCATGTGGGCAAGACCCACCAGCCAGACACCTGGGAACGGATTCTCTGAAGTAACTCAGGGTAGGTCCATACTTACCGTCTGGGTCGACGCGGAGAGTTCGACTTCTCGGAGTTCGAACTATCGCGTCTGATCTAGATGTGATAGTTCGAACTCCAGAAGCGCTCCGGTCAACTCCGGAACTCCACCACTGCAAACGGCGGTGGCGGAGTCGACCTGGGAGCCGCGGAGTTCAGTCCCGCGGCATCTGGACGGGTAAGTCAGTCGAACTAAGGTAGTTCGACTTCAGCTACGCTATTTGCGTAGCTGAAGTCGCGTACCTTAGTTCGACCACCCCCCGTAGTATAGACCAGGCCTTAGAGCCCTCCCTCCCGAGTGTCCCGTCTCCGGCCGTTGGAGAGATTTGCTGCTAGCAGTCACGGATCAGCTCCATGCTGTTGTGGGATGTCTCCTCACCCTGTCCCTCCAGAAGCTCAGTCTTGAAGCCAGTTAGGTCCTGTGATGAAGTGGGACTGTTCTTAATGTTTCCTCTGAATACTGTGTGGGTGCCTCAGTTTCCCCTATGCATTTCTTAAGTCTCCAGTGTGCATAAATGGCCGACACTTTGTATCTTGGCAACAAATGGCCGGGGCCCTTCCCCCCTGCAAGGGGATGGCTAAAGGTGAACAAAGAGATCAGGTGACCTCCTGGCCCAGGAAAGAGAGGCTGGAGGGGGTTTCAGTTTGGGGCTGGCTGGGGATGGGGAAGGGACAGGTCCCTTGGGAGGCTGCTCCAGAACTTCGCTTCTCTGACGGTTGGGCCTTGTCTACACTGCAGTGTTGTTGACAAAAAGCACCATGATAACATCGCTATTGCACGTTCACACTGCGCTTCCTCTGCCGGCAGAGCGCGTCCATGTTTGGTGCTCCAGCGTCAATAGCAATAGCAGTGCATTGTGGGTAGCTATCCCACCGTGCGACTCGGCACCTTCTGCAGCTAGGACTTGTGGGAAGGCGGGGGGGGGGTTGCAGCGCGTCATGGGGGTGGGCTCAGCGTCCCGTGGTGCGTTACTTTCTGTCCCAGCATCCCACGCTGGTCCGACTGCGTTTCGCAGCATTTTCCAACGGCCCCTGTTTCTGGTGTGCCCGCCATCCCTGTGTGAAAGGATGGATCCCTCCACTGCTGTGAACGCAGAGCAGCTGGCCAGGCATTATGTTGTGAGCTCCCAGTGTGAACAGGAACCAGAGCTGCCCGAGCTGCTGTGTGCCATGGAAAGAAACAACACCAGCTTCCTCCTGGCATTCAGGAAGCGGCTGCACACGGCGGAGCGTCACTCTGGGGCTCGGGAAACAAGCGCTGAGTGGTGGGATCACATTGTTATGCAGATCTAGGATAGGCGATGTGTGTGGGGGACATGCGGGGTCACATGCTCCCCCTGATTTCTGCCAGGGTGCGAGTTGGCCTGTGCGTGGGAAAGGCACCAGCAGCGACGCTCCCACCGAACCCCAGGGCCGGGAAGTGAGGCCGGGCTGGCAGTGCAGCTCTCTGCCAGAGGGGGCACAGGGAAGCCGTCTGAGTCCCCCTCCTTCCTCACCCGGCAGCTGCAGGGCCCCCGTGAGAATAACTCCTCTTCACGGAAGACACAGGTCTGGTGAAATAAGTATTAATTCAGCAAGGAAACATATGTACCTGCCCGAGTGTGGGTCTGGACTAGCCTGCCTGGGTGCACAGAAGGGAGCTCAGGGAGTCGGGGCAATGGGGTGGGAGGCAGCAGGGGCCAAGTTGCAAAAATACAAATTCACCTAGGGGGCCATTTTCCCTCAGGATGACTCTGGCAGGGTCGGCCTTAAGTGTGGGCGAGGTGGGCGACCACCCAGGTCATGAGGGTGTTGCTGGAGGGGCCCTTGGCAGTCACCAGGAAGCCGACCGTGGCTGTGGTGGTGGGGAGCCCCTCACTGCGCCCCCCCCCATCCCCACTATCTGCAGTTACCAGTCGTCTGGCCTGGGACAATTTGCTGTGGATACAGAACTTTCAGATGAAGGAAGCCACCTTCCTGGGCCTGTGTGCAGAGCTCGCCCCAGCCCTGCAGCTCAAGGACACCCAAACGAGAGCAGCTTCTCGTGGAGAAGCGCCCGGCGATCGCTGTGGGGACGCTGGCGACTCCAGACTGCTGCCGGTCAGTTGGAATCAGCTGGGAGTGGGGCAGTCGACTGCGGGTGCCCTGTTAACACAAGTGTGCAGAGCCGCTAATCACATCTTGCTACGAAGGACAGTGACGCTTGGCAATGTGCATGAAATAGTGGATGGGCAATGGGATTCTGTAACTGCAACGGGGTGATAGATGGTCCCGGACCATCTTGTGACAGAGCACATCAATAGAAATGGGTACTTCTCCATAGTATTGCAGGCGCTTGTTGATCACTGTGGGTGTTTCAGTGACATCAACGCAGGGTGGTCCAGAAAGGTGCATGACCACACATCTTCAGGAACACCGGCCTGTACAGAAAGCTGCAAACAGGGACTTTCTTTCCAGGCTGGAAGATTCCAGTGGAGGGTGTTGAAATGCTCATAGTGATCCTGGGAGACCCAGCATACCCCTTACTCCCATCCGCTCATGAAGCCTGACATGAGAAACCTGGACAGCAGCAGGGAGCACTTCAACAATAGGCTGAGCAGGTGCAGGATGTGCCTTTGGTGGATTAAAAGCGCGCTGGCGAGGCCTCTATGGCAGGTTAGATCTAAGTGAGGAAAACATTCCCATGGTCATAGCTGCCTGCTGCACGCTCCATAGTCTTTGTGATGCTAAGGGTGAAAAGTTTGCCCAGGGGTGGAGCACTGAGGCAGATCACCTGGCTGCTGATTTTGAGTAGCCTGGTACCAGGGTTATTAGAGGGGCACAACGGGGGGCAATTCAAATCAGGGAGGCTTTAAGTGAACATTTTGATAATGAGCACTAGTAATGTGTATTTCTATTCAGCAATCGGCCACGATTCATTAATTTGATTTTTTTTTATTTTGCCTAATACTTGTGATGCATCCTTAGCTGGATTTACAGTAAGCAAATGATTAAAGTGCATGTACCAGCAGTAATCAATATGTGTAGGACACAAATACAGATTGGTTCTCTTTCAGAGAGTTTGTTTTTATTAAACACCGATTAACACGCACAAAAGGCTTGGTGGGAAGAGAGGTAGTAGTGCAGGGCAGTGGAGGCTGTCATACCTGTCTGCAAGTCCAGCTGTCATTTTAGAAGCTGTCCGAAGGGATGGAGTGAACGGGATACCGAGATGTCCCAGAAAGTTCGAAGGAAGGTGTGGAAGGAGTTTGCGGAGGGCATGGAAAATAGTTCTGTATCGGCTGCAGAGGGGGGCAAGCGCACGTCTGTTCTGACTGACGCGTGATGAGAGACTTCAGCGTTTCTGTTTCCTCCTCCATGACTTTTATCATCCGCTCATGGGCCTTTTGAACGCTCCCCTCACGCTCCTGTCTGTCCCGCCTTTCCATTTCTCTCCACTTCCTCTGTTCTCTTTTTTCTGCCCCTGAGGACTGAAGCACCTCACGGAACATGTCCTCCTTGCTCCACTTTGGTTGCTTCCTTATCTGGCTGATGTGTAGGGGTTTCCCCCGAAGGCCACATCCGCAGAAGCACAAGAAGCAATACACAGAAGCAGGATTATTAGTATACACACAGCATTGAATCATTACAGTAAAATACACCTCTTGTACCACACCAATCGCTTTCTCACAGACCCTGAGCAAAGCACACATCTGGGGCAACACCCTGAACATGGTGAGTTCAGCTTGGGTGGGTGGTGGGCGTTCAAAGTGGGGCAAAGGGTGTAGGTGTGGAAGTGTCTTCAGCTGGAGCGGAGCTGGGACGGGACGGCCTCCTCTCCCCATGCACTCAGCAGATCTAACAGCTCCGCATTGCTCCAAGCAGGGGGTGTTTGCCACGTGGAGCCGCCGTGGTCAGCTGGGAAGACGTGATGTGAGCTCTGCGCTGAGCAAACAGGAAGTGGAATTTCAAAAATTCCCAGGCCTTTAAAGGGGGAGGAGTGGATGGTGGTTTACCTGGCTGCCGGGCAGCAGAGTTCAAACTGCTGACCAGAGCGGTCAGGATGGGCATTATGGGCGACCTCCTGGAGGCCACTTACAGAGACACAACCCAGCACGGTGTGGTCAATGACACTGTCGCTACAGCTTTGCTGCACAAAGCTCTGCGCCTCTCATCAAAAGGGTTTTATTTTGTTGGTTAAACGGGAATTTTGTCGGTGAAAGCGGCACTGTATTGTATACACCTGCCCTGTTTTGTCGACAAAAGCTGCCTTTTGCTGACAAAACTGTGTAATGTTGACAAGGCCTTAGAAACCTTCATCGAATTTCCAGCCTAAACTTGCTGATGGCCAGTTTATATCCATTTGTTCTTGTGTCCACACTGGTGCTTAATGTAAATAACTCCTCTCCCTCCCTGGTATTTATCCCTCTGATGTGTTTCTAGAGAGCAGAGCAGTCGTATCTCCCCGCAGCCTTCTTTGGGTTCGGCTAAACAAGCCAGGCTCTCTGAGTTTCCTCTCGTAAGGTGGGTTTTTCATTCCTCAGATCATCCTAGTAGCCCTTCTCTACATCTCTTCCAGTTTGAATTGGTCTTTCTTAAACATGGGAGATCAGAATTGCACACACTATTCCAGATGAGGTCTCACCATCACGTTGTATAACAGTATAAACACTTCCCTGTGTCTATGGGAACTCCCTTGCCTGATGCATCCTAGGACTGCATTAGCCTTTTTCACGGCTGCATCACACTGGTGTCTCATCGTCATCCTGTGGTCAACCAATACACCCAGGTCTTTCTCCTCCTCTGTCACTTCCAATTGATACGTTCACAGCTTATCGCAAAAATTCTTGTTGTTAGTCCCTAAATGGATGATCTTGCACTTTGCTCTATTAAATTTCATCCCATTTCTATTACTTCAGTTTTCAAGGTCATCCTGCTCTTCCTGTATGATGCCTCGGTCCTCCTCTGTAATGGCAACACCTCCCAACTTTGTGTCAGCCGCAAATTTTTTGAGCACGCGCCCACTTTTTGTGCCAAGGTCAGGAATAAAACTGTGAAATAAGTTTGGTCCCAAGCTAAGTTCCCTGCAAGCTGCGCAGCGGCGCAGCCACACAGCAGCCTATTTAGCGCCACGCAGGAGCTCGGGGAACCCCCCTGGCTGCAACCTGCCACAGCTGGGGAAGGGGCCGCCCGAACCCAGCCCTGGCCCAGACCTGCTGCGGCTGGGGAAGAGGCACCTCTTTCCCCAGCCTAGGGGCTGCTGCCAGGAAAGAGAGCTGGGGGGAATCCTCTCTCCCCGCTGTAGCCCCAGAGCCCTCTCCTGCACCCGCAGCCGGAGCCCTCACCCCTCCTGTACGGGGAGACTTTGACAAACCAGTAAAGTGCCTCAAACCACTGCGGCTTATTGTAAAAAGCAACCCAGTCAGCAGGCTGTAAAGTGGCCATGCAGCTTGACCAAGGCAGGAGGGGAGGGCGGTTTTGGGTGCCACAGAAAGGGCGGCTTGACCCCACCTCCTTCATGATAAGAATTGTGTTGAAGTTGCTGATATGCCCCAGGAATGTCTATTGGGGTCTCAAGGCTGCAGACTCTGGAAAAACCCACCCCTCGTTAATCAATAATCAGAAGGAGCCTCTTGCTTGCGCCTTGGAACTGTTTGCTTGACAAGTTTTCTTTAAGGGACGTGTGGTTGTATTACTAATGTATAAATAAGGGGGAAAAGCTTGAGATGGGGGGACTCTAGAGGACTGGTCTCTCCCTCTGGATGCGTCTCGTGTTCCCCACCAGCAGACGGGCTGCCACTGTGCCACGCGAGAGCCACACTCGGCGTTGGTAATTATCGAGGGTCGGGGGTGTTTTACTAATCTTGTTGCGGACGTGTGTAAGTGCTTGAGACTAGTAAAGTTTAGCTTTAAGTGAGAGCACTCCTGTGTTGTCCTGTTTGCGGCAGCCATCTATCGGTCGGGCGACCGTGTCTCCCCCATTTATTTCCTGACACCTCTTCACACAGAGTAAAAGTTACCAAGAGCTTTGGGTTGAAAGAACCCTGGGTAACACCCCCTCCCGCACCCCAACCCTCTGGCCCAGCCCTGAGCCCCGTCTCACGCTCCGAACCCCTTGGACCCACCCACGCCACATGGATTTGGTTATGTGCATCAATATGGAGGTGACGTGTCACACGTAACAAAATTAATTCCACACACGTGTGGGGAAAATTAGAGGGAACACGAGTCCCAAGACCGATCCCCGAGGAGCTCCACTAGTGACCTCCCTCCAGCCTGACAGTTCCCCTTTCAGTGTGACGCGTTCTCGTCTCCCCTTCACCCCATTCCTTCTCCACCTTTCAGTTCTCGTATGAATCCTCGACCCGTCTTCTCCAGTGTAACTGATCGTTTCCCACGTGGAACTGTATCGAACGCCTCACTGACATCCAGCTACATGAGAGCGTCTGTATTTCCTTTGTCTCGTCCCCCTGCAGCGCCAGCCCCAGAGAACTCTGCTTACGGGGACAATTTAGGGGGGAAGCTGCCCTCCCCCGACTGCAGCCCCATCCCATTGAGCTGGTTTCCCCCTGCCCGGTCCAGACCCACGTGTGGGGAAGGGGTGGGGGGAGGTTCAGCACCGGGAGGGGGATGGGAGGTGTTTATGGTACAGGAGAACCTCAGGCAATGTCTACACTAGGGAGCTGACAGCGGCACAGCTGTACCCACGCGGCCGCGCTGCTGTAACACTCCCGTGTAGCCGCTCGGTGCCCACAGGAGAGAGCTCCCAGCGGCCTCATAAACCACCCCCAAGAGCGGCGGTAGCTCTGTCGGCGGGAGAGCGTCTCCTGCCCACGTAGCGCTGTGCACACCGGCGCTTGTGTCTCTCGCCGTGGGCCCCCTCAGGGAGTCCACTCGCTCTGGACCCCTGGGGCCTCCTTTGACGAAATGGGGGATTCTCTTGTTTTTTCCTTGTTTTTCCTGGGTGAGATGGGATCACTCTGGAAAAGGCGGGGTCCTGCTCTAACCACTAGACCCTGCTCCCCTCCCAGAGCCAGGATAGAACCCAAGAGTCCTGGCTCCCAGCCCCTCCCCTGCTCTAACCCCTGAACCCCACTCCCCTCCCAGAGCTGGGCACATCACTGGGCAGGTGCTGGGCAGGACGTAATGGCGCCCCAGGGGCCGCCCTCCATTTGTTAAACTTTTGGATACTTTATTTTTAATTGAATTTCTAGCCCATTTCATGACTTTGATGCATGATTTGCATTCGTGATTTAGCCCTGTCGTTTCAGATGATAAATTTGCACACTAGGAGCTGTAAATCTGTATTTATTCATGCCAGAGATCAGAAAAATACAAAAAAATTTATTTCTTCTAAGCTTATAGAAACGTTTTCATTTTAAGCAAAACTGAAATGTGCTAACGTTAGGGACTTGACCTGTGCCCCAACCAGCATTAAATCGTGTTACTGCAGGTGACAGCCTGAGCATGTTACCCCTGGTCCTTTAGTTCAAAAAGTCGCTTTTCTCACCTTTGCCCGTGTGAACTGAAGTGCAGCATCCGAGAGGGAGCCAAAGACCGGCCAGTGGCATTTTCAAGCGATAAAACAGCCAGCGACGTCCGTCTCCCATTGGCCACCGGCGAGCACAGATACGTTTTAATGAGCCCGAGCTTCGAAAAGCTCCGCTCACCACACACGACTGTGAGCAGCAGCGTGAGCAGAATCCTCAGAGCTGCTCACACATTAGGAGAAGTGTCCTGCAGCTCTGCCTCACGCGTGTGGTGGAGAACTTGGAGTGGGGAGCGCGTCCCGTGTGGCAAAACGTGACAGATGTCATCCGATTCGACAGAGAGGTCTTTGTCATTGACGTCCGAACAGTCCCCATGCATCAGTGGTGCTTCATTGGTCTGAACCTTTCTTTGATAGACGCTTCAGCAGGGACAACGAGCCATAAAACAACTCCCTCTGGAATTTTTCTTCTGAAACATTTTACTTCAAATATTCGATTTTCCCTTTTGTTGCTAACAACAAAACCAGCACCCGAGCCTGGCACCCCCCACACCCGGCACCCCAGGCGGTCCCCTCCCCTAAATCCAGCCCTGGTGTCGGGGCATCAGGTTCACACAGAGTTTCACTGGGAGTAGCGGAGAGAGCAAGCGAGCGCCAGCTGTGGGCAGACTTCCCCTTCTGCAGCTTTCTCGGCTATTCCTTTAACGATTCAGGATGTAAATGTATCCCTCCATCCCCCTGTCACAGGGGCCGGAAACCACAACCTCCAACCCTCTGTCCTGTCTCTGTCCAATGCACACTGGGCTAAGAACAGCATCTGCAGCGACGGTACCTGAGAAGGAGGTTGGCCAGGACCCTCCACCCTCATGCTCCAGAGTAGGCACTGCACCCAGCCGGTCAGGAAGGAATGTCTTTTCTCCTCCATTGGAGAGGGTTTCTTTGTGGGGGACACTGCGTGTGTGTGGGGAGCCTCCTCTGCTCGGAGCTGCGGCTTCAGGGAGGCTAGACGGGCCTGTTGGAAAAGGTCAGGGCAGCCTGGGCATCTCTTGACACCTCCTGACATTCCCCCTGTTCCCAGCTGGTCCCTGGACTGGGCAGCTCCCATGTGGGGCTGGGAGGTGACGGGGGTGGAGGGGGACCTGGCAGCTGCAGGAGGGGTTGTGGTTTGCTGGTCATTGCAGGGAGCTGGATTTGCCCTGACAGTGGTAAATTTGGGCTGGAGATTGTAGAGAAACCATCTGATGGGGAAGGAAGGGGCCGAGCAAATCACAGGCTTCCTGTGGCTGCAGCCCCCCGGCGCAGTTCCTCATTCCCCTCACACTTGGGCCTCAGGCTTGGTGGAGCTCAGCACTGGGGTGTTGGTGGCAGCTCTGAGGGACCCCCCACTGCCCTGTCATGGCGTCTGCTCTCACCGTCCTCCTCCTCAGTGAGTATCAGAAACAACCAGGGCGTGTGCCCATGGGGGGATCTGAGCCCTGGGTGTAGGATCCAGTTGCTCTGGGATCTGGTCCCTAACGGCCTGTCTCCTTTCCAGGCTGCTGGCTGGCCGGGCTGACCGGGGTGTCGGAAGGTGAGTATCTGTGGGGAATGGGGCAGCTGGGGGAATTTCCACATTAAGGACGAGGCACATGGGTGTGGGGAGGGGTGCAAATCCCCCAAGGGGATGATCCTGTCAGACCCCTGTTCCCCTTCACACCCAGATATGAGACTGAGACCTCGCCCTACTCATTACAGGGATGGGCACCACACAGGGTGAATTCACCTGCACTCAAAGCAGGAAATACAGAGTGAAGGCACCAGCCCCCCCGCAGCGCCCCCGCACTGTGCCCGGGAAGTTGGCAGGAGCCCGGGGAACAGGTCAGGCAGAGCAGGGCTGTAAGATGTGGACACGCAGAGGGACTGGAGCAAGGCCCCGTTGTGTCTCACCCTCGGCTTGCTGCACACGCGTGTCACTGCTTTGCTCGTGGGTCAGGCTCAGCCCGGCCTGGCGTTCGGAACGTCCCCTGAACAGCTTTGGGAATATCCCGTCCCCAAAGGGGCCCCCTGCACCGTGCAGAGCGGAGCTAAATCCCCAGCGGCTGAGAGCGGTTTGGGGCGGAGCAGAGCCGGAGATTGAGCCCCAGGGGTGGGCAGGAAAATGTTTGAGCAACCGGGGGATTTTGCAAATGTGGGTTTTTTGTGGGAGATGGATTGGGCTGGTGGGGGGGGGGGCCTGTCCTGGGAGCTGCTTGCGCAAAGGACCTGAATTTGGACCAGGAACCCCACAGGGGAGATCCCAATTCACTGAGTGCCATGTGGAAAGGGCCAGATTCTGATCTCAGTCCCCCAGATTCAATCTGGAGTCACCCCTGACTTCAGCGGGGGCAGGGCTGAATTGACCCTGAAGAACTGAAGGAATCAGAGACTGGAAATCTCCTTCCCCTCCTGTGTCCAGGGCGGCTCCAGGCACCAGCTGAGCAAGCTCCTGCTTGGGGCGGCCGATTCTACGGGGCGGTTTTCACCCAATCTTAGGGTGGCATGGCCGCTTCTTTTTTTTTTTTTGTTCGTTGCTCCGGCCGCCCTGTAGGGGGCGGCGGCGCGGAGGAGGGGAGTGCCCTGCAGCAAACTCGGCAGAGCAGCCGCGTCCTTCCCTCCCCACCGACCGGAGCGGAGCCGAGCCCTCCCGGTGGGCGGCGAGGCGATCGGGGCTGCGTGGTGAGCGCCCCATTGAAGCGCTGGCCGCCCCCCTTATCTCTCTCCCCCCCGTTCCCTCGCCGTCCCCTCCACTAGACCGGGCGCACACTCTGCAGCACAGGGAGTCCCTCTGCACCCTGGCTCCGGCTGCCCTGTAGGGTTTTTTTTTTGTTATTTCCCGGCTTTTCCGGCTGCACCGTGTTGTTTTTTTTTTTTTCCTTTTTTCCTGCTTTGCCACTCTGGCAGGCCCCCTCCCCCACTCTTTTTTTTTTGCTTGGGGTGGAAAAAAAGCCAGAGCCGGCCCTGGCTGTGTCTCTCCCCGGCTGTGAGCCGCGGGGCCGGGCTGCACCCCAGGGCTGGGCGGGGGGTGAAACGCTGGAGCGACAGATGGGCAGAGGATTGAGTCAGACGGACGCGGTTTGTGTCACCCCCACTTACTGCCTGTTTGTTTGTGACTCCAGAGGGGTCCTACCCCAAACCCTCCATCTCCGTCAGCCCCGGAGGGGTGATCCCCGTGGGGGGAAAAGTCACCATCCGGTGTCGGCATCAGCTCCTGGGCAAGAGGATCCTCCTCTACAAGGATGGAGCTGGGAACTATGTGACTCACACAGACCCTGCCGGCTCTGAGGCTGAATTTCCCATCACCAGCGCCAGACGGGAACACGGGGGCAACTACACCTGTCATTATGCCGACAGAACATCCCCAACTACCCACTCGGAGCCCAGCAACCCTGTGCAGATCATTGTAGCAGGTGAGGGGCCCAGCCCGGTGCCTCGGCTCCCAGCCCCACACCCAGCCAGGCCCCAGAGGTATCTGCAAGCCCTGGGCTCAGCAGAGGGGACGCCTGGCAGGGGAGCAGGGATGGAGTCACTGGGGGGTTCCCCAGCCAGGGGGGAGCAGCAGACGCTGGAGATTTGGGGCTGAGGGGGGATCCTGACCCCCAGACATCTGTCCCCACTCTGGGGACACACAGAGGAGTCGGGGCCCAGGGACTGCTGCCACCCCACCATGAATGACAATGACGATTGAAGCAGAGTTGCGGGGGAGGAGGGGCATCGCTGTCTCTGTTTCAGCCCCTCCCCCTATCCTGACAGACGCTGGTTCTATTCCCACAGCGGGAACCAACCCAACCCATCCTGGAGCGGCGCCGGCTCCCACCCACCGAGCAGCGCGGGGCCATGTACTGGGGCCAGGGGGGGATCACCATTGAACCAGCCCTGGAAGGCTCATGCTGCCCAAGGAGCCGCCCCCGGGGATTGGGGCTGGTTGGACGGGATGGGGGCAGTGACTCTTGGTGCATGAGCCCAGAAACCAGGGGGAGGGGCAGGGTGGTCCCAGGAGAGGGGCAGGATCCGGGGGGCCTGGCTCTGGGGCTGGGACCAGCTGGGTGCCTGGGCGGGGCCTGGGACTAGGGTTGCCAAGTGTTCGGTTTTTGACTGGAACATCCGGTTGCAAAGGGACCCTGGCGGGGCAGTTAAAAGTCAGGGCGGCTCCCAGGCAGCAGCCGGCATCTCCCTCCGGCTCCCAGGCGCAGGGTGGCCACAGGGGCCCTGCCCCAAGCGCCATCTCTGCAGCTCCCCAACCCCCTGCCCAGCCCGGTGACAATGAGCGAGTGAGTGAGGGTGGGGGTGGAGTGAGTCGGGGGGGGCCTCAGGGCAGGGGCTGTTCGTCCACCTGGGCAACCGCCTTGTTGGGGAAGCTGAGGCCCCAGGGCCGGACCTGCCAGACGGGGGGTTGGGGGCTCCGCTCCCAGGGCAGCACCAGCTGCTGATCTCCCCATCTGAGCCACCGAGTGATTCTCCCCTTCCCCCCTGGGGCACCCAGATTTCACCCACGCCAACATTGCCCGCCTGGGGCTGAGCGCCGCGGTCCTGCTCGTCCTGGGGCTGATCCTGACTGAGGCCTGTTACAGCCGCCCCTGGGAGGTGTCCTAGGTGAGGTGACCCCCCCCACCCTGTGCCCCTTGCTCCCCCCAGGGGCTGGGCTCTGGGTGACATGGGCCCCTCTAACCCGCCATCTCTCTGTGCCCCCAGGAGCCTGGATCCGGAAGTGTGGAGAAGAGAATCTCCCCAGAGACAAGCCGCTTCCCCTCGGGGGGCTGAGACGCCAACAAACCCCCCCCTGCTCCCAAACACCCCTGCCCCAGAGAATCCCCCCCGACTGCTCCCAACCCAACGGTCACACCCCAGGATCGAACCCCGGCCCCCAGCCTAGAGGGTGCTGGGCTGGACTCACTAGACCCCACTGACCTCCCAGAGCCAGGCAGAGAACCCAGGAGTCCTGGTTCGCAGTGGATGCAATAAACAAGGCAGCTGCTGATGACGTGTCCTGCCATCCGGACTAGGGGGTTCAGGAGCAGTGTGGGATACAAACCGACCCCTAGATGCAGGCGGCTTTTATCTGGGGGGGAGGGAAAGTGGGCAGGAAAGAGTGGACGGGGTCAGGGGCAATTGTGAGGTGCCGGATGTCAGGCGAGGCCGCCCCCTGGCAGTAGCACCAGCTGCTCTGGAGGGGGGAGCTACCACAGGACACCACTAGGGGGAGCGCTGGCTCCATGGAGGGGCATCCACCAGCCAACGTATTCCCTGGCTATGTACAGCCCCGTGCACCCTGCCTGAGCTGGTGGGGGTGTCACTCCTTGTCCCAGGGAACGGTCCCGGCCAGCTCCTGCAGCTGCTCTCGGTAAACCTGGGCAAAGCGCTTGCCCTGCGCCGTGGTGAAATGGTCCTTCCAGTCACTGACGACCCCTGCGAAGCAGAGACACTGGGTGGGACAGTGATTCTGTGTGGCGGGGGCACCCCCTGCTGGGAGAGGTGGGTCTGGGGAAGTGGGCAGCTCCCCCACCACACAGCCAGTGCTCCCACCCCGCTCCCCACAGAGCCCCCCCAGTGGGAGAGTATTTCCATAGCCGCTGTGCCATGTGCCAAAAGGTGGGATTAGGGTATAGGGCACTGGTTTGGGTGGTCAGGACTCTTGGGGTCTATCTCTGGCTCCAGGCGGGAGGAACAAAGCCCTTTTCTCAGCGCCTGAGGGGACTCTGTCTGCCCCACTGGCCGCCTCCCTGTGTTTTGACTCCGGGCTGGGTCTGTCTACACTGCAACAAAAGCCCAGGGTTAGTAGAAATGGAGTGACCCGCCCCCAGCTTGAGTGTCTACACTCTTTCCTAATCCTGGGTTGAACCTAGGCATCCTAGCGCCCTCCTGTAACACGAGACTGTGTCAAACCAGGACCCTGGTTTCAAGCCCGATTGCTCGGCTGTGTATATGCAGCCCCCCAGCCCGGGGGATTATGGGCTACATTTGTAGAACTTCTGGAGCACAAGGCTGGCAGGGCTGCGTCTACACTGCAGAGCAATAGGGCTTGAAACCTGGGGGCCGGTTTGACTCAGGCTGGGACCCTGCACTCCAGTGGGGGCTGCTGGGTCTGAGCCCTGGGGGAGCGCAATGGGTGTGTAGATGGGGGTGGGGGGGGGGTAGAGGTGAGCCTGGGCTCAAGCCCTGGGCTTGCATTGCCGTGAAGACACAGCAGCTGAGTTCACCGGTGCTTCCTGCCGTTGCGTGTGGATGGTTCCGTGCTGGGCCCTCTGGATCTGGGTCAGATTTAATCAGTTCCCTAGGGCCCAGACAGTCTGGTGCCACCCGCACCTCCAGGCCCGCGCTGCCCCCGAGAGCAGCTGTAACCCTAGTCCTCCCCCAACCCCGGTAGCCAGGCGAAGGACAGAGAGAAATTGAGGCACGCTGAGACTTCATAATATTACAGGGCACTGCCCCTTGGTCACACACGGGGAGACATCCCCGTCCTGCTGTGCGAGGCGGCTCTGCAGTGTGTAGAAATAGGGCAGTTCCCCTTTAAACAGAGGGTGAGCCCTCAGTGGGGGCTCACCGGGTTCTGGGTGGTACTAGGGGCCCCAAAGCAGACAGAGCAGCTGGGCGTGTGAAGCCAGGCTGGGCCTGGGGGGTGTAGCTGGTGAACGGGGGTAGGTGGCGCCGTCTGGGGGGGCTGCGGAAGGGGCAGAAGAGGGGGGCAGCCAGAGCTGCCCAAAGGGAGGGGCGGCTGATGAGTTTTGGGGCAAGTGGGGCATTTCCCCTGGCTCCCAGCAGCGTCCGTAGCTCCCTCCACGCTGCCCCAGGGCATGCAGCCCTCCCCCACCCCCCGGGCCTCTGAGGCCATGGCGCCCCCGCTTCCTTCCCCCCCCACCTGCACAGGACCTGTTGGGCAGCGTGGGGAGGATCTGCCCTTTCCTGGGCAAGGATTTAGCCGCTGAAGCCCTGGCCTGTGTGGCGGAGACGCCTCCTTCCGGGCCACAAGGCAGAACCCGCCGGCCGCCTACAGCCTGGTGCCCGGGGACTTCATAGCCCACGCAAGGGCCTTTCCCTGAGGAAAGCTGGGCACACGAGGGGTCCCGCCCCCCTGCGTCTGCCCCTGCCCCACTGCACCTGCCCCCCACCCGCCCTGGCCCCCTCTGGGCAGGTTCTAGCCAGGCCGCGCCGCCCCAGACGCCGCAGCGGGAACCCCCTGCCGCTGTGCCCCCCTCACCAGCCCCTCCTGCCAACGGGCGCCCACTGAGTTTCCTGTGTTGTGTTCAACTCTCAATAAACCTCCTGTTTTACGCTGGCTGAGAGTCGCTCCGGGCTAGAGACCAGGGGGGCATTATTCCCTCTGGGAGTGGAGGCCCCGGGGGTCCCTAGGGTGTCCCATGGCAAGAGACAGACGTGCTAAGGCTCCGAGAGGTGCGGCTCCAGGAGGTGGAGGGGCCTGAGCCCAAGACAGAGTGGACCCCCCAGAAGGGCTGTCGCACTGAAGGGGGGTCCCCCCATGGACTGCACGGGCCAAAAGTGGCACAACCTGGGAGTCTGTGACAGAACCCCCCATGGCCACAGGGCAGAGTCACACAGAAACACTCAGGAGGGGGGAACCCAGGCACCCCTAATCACGGGGGGCGGCTTCCATTCCCCCCCCAGCCCCTCAGGCTCTGGCCTACCATGTTCCCTCACGTTCTCCCACCCCCAATATTCCCCTGCCCCTCCCAGCCCAGGTAGGCGCCATTTCCCAGAGGGCAGCCTGGCGCCATGCCCATTGGGGACACTGGGCAATGGCGGCCATCTTAACTGAGGGCAGGAGGGATGGGCCTTTGAGGGGAAACGTGGCAGAGGACGGGAGTATGAGGGGGGATTGGCCATGATGGGGGAGGATGTGAGGGGGGCAGGCTGAGGGGGAGTGAGGAGGGATGTGCCATGATGGGGGCAGGGTCCCTCGGGGGGACTTGAATGGGGATAGACCAGGGGGCAGGATGGGAGATGGGGGGGCACGCAGAGGTAGGGGGTGTTAGTTGTGGGAGACAGGCTGGGGGTGGGGAATGACTCTCCTATGTAGCAAATCTGCTGCTTGTCACCCTCCTGCTCTGTGGTGTTACCCAGCGCAGTGTCAGAGCAAAGGACAGGTGATGGCGAGACCATCACACCTGGGTCCTGGCTCCCAGCCCCCTGCTCTAACCACTAGACCCCACTCCCCTCCCAGAGCCGGGAATGGAGCCCCCTGACCCCCAGCTTTCTGCTGCCCTCTAGCCAATGGCGTATAAACAAAGCCTGTGTCACGTCCCTCTCTAGGGGCCTGGCCACATAATCCCTGACAGTGTCTCCTCCAGCTCGGGGGCAGGGTCTCTGCGGGGGCATTAGAAGGTCCCTGGGTGTCTCCCGGCTGGTGACTCACTGGGCGCCCGGGATGGAATTTCTCTTTCTCTGATTTTCTTTTGAACCTGGTTGATTTAATTCACACGCTAAACCTGCCCAGGTCGGCGGGTAGTGATTGACTTCTCGGAGTTCGATATATCGCGTCTCATCTAGACGCGATATATCGAACTCCGAACGCGCTCCCGTCGACTCCGGAACTCCACCACTGTGAACGGCGGTGGCAGAGTCAACGGGGGAGCCACGGACTTCGATCCCACACTGTCAAGACAGGTAAGTAGTTCGAACTAAGGTAGTTCGAGTTCAACTACGCTATTCGCGTAGCTGAACTTGCGTACCTTATTTCGACCCCCCCCCGAGTGTAGACCAGGCCTGAGAAAAGCCCCTTAGAACCAAGCGTTACAGTGTAAACCTGTCATCACCGCTCAGCTATGGCTCAAGGGGCAGCAAACCCAGGCGTCCCCCATCGCACCCGCTCCTCACTCGGTGCCACGGCTCGTGTCGCAGGTGGGCAGGTTGGCAGGCTGAGCGGGAAGGCTGCAGAGTGAAACCCTCCAGCACCAGGAAATGCCACAGTTAAGTTTCCTTAGCATGGAAATGCAGTAGAACCTGAGAGTTACAAACACCTCAGGACTGGAGGTTCTTCATAACTCTGAAATATTCGCTATGCTGAACAAAATGTTATTTTTGGTCTTTCACAAGTTTACAACTGAGCATCAACTTCATACAACTGAACATGGACTTGGCACAGCTTCGAAACGTCACTATGCCGAAGAAAAATGCTGCTTTTAACCATCTAAATTGAAATGTAACAAGCACAGAAACAGTTTCCCCTTGTCAAATCTTTCTTTGTAAACTTCCCCTTTATGTGTTTAGCACTTTATTTTAACACAGAACTGTTCTGTATTGGGTGTGTTTTTTTAAGTTATCTCTGCTGCCGTGTGATCGCTCACTTCCAGTTCCAAGTGAGGGGTGTGGTTGGTTGGTCAGTTTGTAACTCTGAGGTTCTACTGTAGCGGTCAGTGGAAGATTGAAGACAAGACCCTGTGGTCTCCTGGCTCCCAGCCCGATGCACCTTCCCCAATGCTGCAGGGTGCACTGAGGGTGATCTCTCCCCACAGAGACATAGAGAAGCTGGGAGCTGCAAGATGCTTGGCCAGGCTGATGGGCCCAGGGTTTCCTGGGTTTTGCAGGGACCTCTGCTTGCTTTGGCTGCCCTAGATTTCACCTGCAGATTAGAGACAACATGTGATGGACACAGGAAGAGACAAGACATGTCGACTTCCTGTAGCTGGAGCCACCGGCTGAGTTCCTCATTTGGCATCTGCTCTCATCATCCTCTTCCTCAGAGACTCAGATAAAGCTAGGGCATGTGCCCCGCGGGGGAGAGAATCTGAGACCAGGGCGTGTGCCCATGCAGGTGGGGGATCTGAGTCCAGGGTGTAGGATCTACTTCCTCTAAGATCTGGTCCCTAATGCGCCGTCTCCTCTCCAGAGTGCTGACTGGCAGGTGGAGTGGGGTGTCCAGGCATGAGTATCTCTGGGGCTGGAGACATTTTATTATTAAGGGTGGGGAGGAGCTGACCCCAGAACATTCCCATCAAAAATCAGTTCAACTTGCTTGTATTGACCCTGGAGGACTGAGACCAGAACTCCACCCTGCACCCATTGCAGTTAGGAATGACTCTGGATTGACCCTGGGCACTGCTGAGATCAGAACCTGGCCCTTCCCCTAGTGCAGTCAGGGGTGACTCTGGATTGACCCCGGGGGGCTGAGATCAGAATCCAGCCCACATGTTCCCTATAGATGCAGTGTGGTGTCTGTTACCCCTGGTGCTGTCCCTGGGGCTGGGTGCTGAGGGCAGGTTACAGACACATGGGCAGGGTTTGTGTCTCCCCATCTCACTCCTGTTTGTGTGTGAACACAGAGCTCCCTGAGCCCGGACCCTCCATCTCCATCAGCCCCAGCGGAATGATCACCTTGGTGTGAGCTGTCACCTTCTGCCATCAGTGTCAATGCAAGGACAGGAGGTTATTTCTGTATAAAGGTGGAATCTGTATCATTTTGTAGCTGGAGTTAAGAGTATTGGCTCTGTACTGTCTGTATTTCAAACTTGTGCTGTGCTTCTGGGAGACACCCCAGACCAGTTGGTGTTAGCTCTGCCTAGCCTGCTTGATGGCCCATTAAGGACCATCAGCTACACAACTGACCCATGGAGAGAAGACAGATACGCCTTGTAACTCAGCAAAGTGCAGGGACTTGCCCATGTGACCCCAGACTCCATTTTGCTGTAATTTTCCACAGTAAGGACAAAAACATGTTCTTACACCTGGAAAAAGCCTATAAAAGGCTGATGCCTCATCTCCATCTTGTCTTCAATTCTGCTTCTTACCTCTGGAGGGACTTTGCTACAACCTGAAGCTCTGAACAAAGGACTGAATGACCCATCCCAGCGGGGGATGTTCCAGAGACTTGATTTGAACCTGCAGTTTATTCCATCACTGCTAGAAGCCTGAACTAAGAACTTTGCCACGACTGTGGGCTTGGCTACACTTGCAGATGTGCAGCGCTGGGAGTTACAGCTGTGTTCGTACAGCTGTGTAGATAAAGCGCTGGTGTGTGGCCATACTGACAGCTACCAGCGCTGCAGTGTGGCCACATTTGCAGCATTTGCAGCGCTGTTGGGAGTGGTGCATTGTGGGCAGCTATCCTACAGAACACCTCGTCCCATTTTGGCGCCGTGGATTGTGGGAAGGGGACGGAAGGGTGCGGGTCATTCCGCTTCCTGTCCCAACGCCCCGTGGTGCATCGCTTCACATCCCAGCAGTCACAGTTTTTCCGTCCACGTTTGTTGCCATTGTGAGTCTCTGTGCAGCGCGATTTCTGTGGGAAATGGAGCCCGCGCTGCTGAGGACTTTGCTGATGAATGTCGCCAGCACATCACGTTTGGCAGTTGAGCTATTCCTTCAGCTCCAAAGTGACAGTGAGGAGTCCGACGATGATATCGAGTCGCCTGACGCCTGTGACACTAAATTGCTTGTGGCATTCACGGAAATGCTCAGCACCGTGGAACGCCGCTTTTGGGCTCGGGAAACAAGCACTGAGTGGTGGAATCACATCATCATGGAAGTCTGGGATGACGAGCAGTGGCTGCAGAACTTTCGGATGAGAAAAGCCACTTTCATGGGACTGTGTGCTGAGCTCGCCCCCACCCTGCGGCGCAAGGACACGAGATTGAGAGCTGCCCTGATGGTGGAGAAACAGGTGGCTATTGCAATCTGGAAGCTGGCAACTCCAGACAGCTACCGGTTGGTCGGGAACCAGTTTGGAGTGGGAAAGTTGACCGTTGGAATCGTTTTGATGCAAGTTTGCAGGGCCATTAATCACATCCTGCTAAGAAGAACCGTGACTCTGGGGAACGTGCAGGACATTGTGGATGACTTTGCACAAATGGGTTTCCCTAACTGTGGAGGGGCGATAGATGGGACGCATATTCCTATTCTGGCACCCCCCCACCTAGCATCCGAGTACGTTAATCGGAAGGGGTATTTCTTTATGGTTCTCCAGGCACTTGTGGATCACTGTGGGCGTTTCATTGACATTAACACAGGCTGGCCTGGAAAGGTGCATGATGCACGCATCTTTTGGAACAGTGGCCTCTTCAGGAAGATGCAGGCAGGGACTTTTTTCCCAGACAGGAAGATCACAGTAGGGGACGTCAAAATGCCCATTGTGATCCTTGGAGACCCCGCTTACCCGTTAGTGCCTTGGCTCATGAAACCCTATACAGGGAAGCTTGACAGGAGCAAGGACCGGTTCAACTACAGGCTGAGCTGGTGCCAAATGACTGTGGAGTGTGCTTCTGGCCGTTTAAAAGGGCGCTGGAGATTTCTGTATGGGAAGCTAGACTTGGAGGAAAGCAGCATCCCTGCGGTTATATCCACGTGCTGTACCCTCCATAATATTTGTGAAGGGAAGGGTGAAAGATTCAGTCAGGCATGGACCACCGAGGTTCAGCGCCTGGAGGCTGAATTTGCACAGCCAGAGAGCAGGGCTACTAAAGAGGCCCAGCACAGGGCTACAAGGATTAGGGATGCCTTGAGGGAGGAATTTGAGGCTGAAAGCCAACAGTAATGTTTGTTGCCTTGCACGGGAGTGAAGTGCAGTGGTTACAATGTTAGTAGGAATCTGTTTTTCCTAAAATGATTTGCAGTGCCTGTTTCTTTACTGGGCTACGGTATCTTTCACTTTCTGCAATAATAAAGACTGTTTTCAAAGCCAAGAATTCTTTTATTGAAAAGAAAATAACTTCCTTGACAGACACACAACATTTCAGGAACCTAAAAGGGCAGGGGAGTGGGTTGGTGAACTGTACAGTCACAGGTTTGAATATGTCCTGTCTGGAGTGCTGTGCAATGACTGCTGCACTTCAGGATGGCTATACTGCATGGTGATGGGGGTTGAGTGCAGAGGATAAGGGTCGTAGATCTCAGGGCTGGTTGGTGAACGTACAGGTGTTGGAGGCAGCTGGTGGAGGTAAAAACCTGGATGCTGGGGAAGGGGGTTTGGAGCTGACATTGGGGCACAAGGGAAAGAGCTTTGGGCCGGGGTCGGGGGGCCGGCACAGTATTGCTCTGCCTGCATGGCTACGAGTGACTGGATAGAGTCCACTTGGCGTGCCAGAATGCTGATCAGCTGCTTTGTGCTTTTCCTCCTGGCCGCTGCGTTTCTCTGGCGGATCCTGCTTTCCCTTTCCCTCCAGTCCTGCAGGTTTTTACTCTCTCTGGCAGACTGATCCATAACTGCTTTCAGCATGTCTTCTTTGCTTTTTCGCGGCTTCTTCCTGAGGTTTTGTACCCTCTGAGCAGTCGATGATATGGGCAGTCCAGCAGTCAAGGACACTTTTCAAAAGGCAAAAATGGCAACAGTTAACAGGGGTAGCATTGTTCATAATCTCATCCAGACAGTAATTCCCACACAGTGAAGGAGTTTACAGTCTTCACTTTAGCATACTTTTCCCATACCAAACAGAGCACACATAACCCAACAGGAGCCATGAAATGGTGAGTAAGGGGGACTGATTGCTTCAGGGCTTCAGGGCTGTGCAGGGGTTTCTGTGCGTTGGGGACAGCAAACAGCTACAGGAGGCATCTGCACTGAACAGTCTCCCAACATTTTCCACAGGAGTTACTCCTGGAAGATATCTCGCTGCTGCGGGTCACTGGGGAAGAGCAGAAGGGTCTTCTACAGCAATGCAGATTCCGCCCTGGCCCCTGTGCATCTTGCCTGTGTGCAGCAATGGTCCCCCCACCCCTCGCTGCACAGTGGCGCAGACGCGTTAGCCTGACTCAGACAAGGACCACAGTGGCTCTCCCTATAAACTTGCACAAGCGCATTGCCCACGCTCTGGCTGAAACTTTTGAAGAGATTACCGAGGCCGATTACCTCCCCCTCCCACTCCCCTCCCCCTCCTCCTCCTCTCCTCCCCCTCCCCCCCCCGCTCAGAAGTGTCCATTGTGGTCCTCGGATTGGCAGTGGGGTCACCCCCAAGTATTGCATCCAGTTCTTTGTAAAAACGGCAGGTCGTGGGGGCAGCGCCGGAGCAGCGGTTTCCCTTGCGGGCTTTGCAATAGGCACTCCGCAGTTCCTTCACTTTAACCCTGCACTGCAGCACATCCCGGTCATGGCCCCTTTCCAGCATGGCCTTTGATACCTGCCCAAAGGTATCATAATTCCTACGGCTGGAGCGCAGCTGGGACTGCACAGCTTCCTCCCCCCAAACACTGAGGAGGTCCAGCACCTCGCCATTGCTCCATGCTGGTGCTCGTTTGGCGCGTGGAGGCACGGTCACCTGGAAAGATTCACTGATTGCACTCCACACCTGGCTGAGCAAACAGGAAGGGGATTTTTAAAATTTCTGGGGCATTTAAAGGGCGGGTCACCTGAGGCCAGGGCAGTAGAGTCCGAACTGATGAGCAGAGTGGCTGAACAGGCATTCTGGGATACCTCCGAATACTCTGGAGGCCAATTACAGCGCTTTTGGTGGCCACACTTGCGGAGCAGTGCTGCATCACCAGCGCTGCAAGAGTTATACCCGAGGCAGAGCAGGAGTACAGCCAGCACTGCAGCCAGGGAGATGCAGCTCTGTATGTGCCTTGCAAGTGTGGACGGGGAGTAAGTTGCAGCGCTGTAAACCCACCACCAGCGCTGCAACTCTCCAGTGTAGCCAAGCCCTGAGGCTACTTCAAATTAAACCAGTACACAGCCAATATTCATAACTTTGAATACAAAAATGACACATGCATACAAATAGGATGAATATAATCAGTGGAGCATAACCTTTGCAGAGATATGTTACATGGCGTATGTAGCATAAAACATATTCCAGTTATGTCATATTTACATTCATAAGCATATTTCCATAAAACACTATGGGGTGCAACGTCACACATCTCTCTTTGAAATGTACTGTGAATGGTGAAGGAAAAAGCAAATGGCCTTATGTGAATTCGTACAGCTAAGTACCAGTGATGGACCTCCTTCAAAGTCATCCTAATTACCTTTTGTTCCGCGAGGAAATCCCAGCTTGTCAAAGAGGACATGAAATTGTATAAAAGATCCTTGCGTCCTGATTCTGTCATCTCAGATCTGCTTAGATTTCATCAGGGGAAGTTTGAGTCGGAAGACTGAGGTCCCAGTTATGCTGGTACATCTTGAATATGAAATTTGGAACCATCCTCTCTCTCTTTTATTTTTTAACAGATTTTAGTTTAGTTAATAAGAATTGGCTGTAGCGTGTATTTGGGTAAGATCTGGAATATTCAGTAACATGGGAGGTAAAGTGTCCGATCCCTTGGGATTGGTAGAAACTTTTCTTTTATACGATGAAATAAGATTTACAGAAATTTTCACCCTATTTGACGTGGGTACCTGGATGGAGGCCTGAGGCTAGATCACTTTAAGGGAACTGTGTTGTTTGGACTTCTGAGTAACCAGTGAGGTAATAAAGAAGCTGTTTTATGCTGTCTTGGTGAATCTAAATATTGGAATATCCATCATTCTTTGCAGTTCACCCTAATTGTGTGACCATAGCTGGCTCCCCTCCAGGGTACACAAGTACATACAAAATGGCCGCCCAGCACCTTCAGGTGCAGTGACAGGAAGAGAGAAATTGCCAGAGAGGGAAGGGACTGTGCATACACCAGAAAGCAGCGGAGGGATGATTGTCAGTTAAGAAGCCAACCCGTGGCCTGTAGGAATAGGTGTAGTTATATGAGCTGGAACTCAGAACAGCAAACAATGATATCACAGGAAGATGGTTCAATCAAGATATAACAAAGAATCCTAAAACATTGTCCTCCGAACTCAGGGGGTGCCGAGGCTGAAAACAGAAACCGCAACGGGAACGGAGAGCGGTGGGTTCTGGCCTAGTGCCTTGTACATTCTAACTCCAGCTCCTGGTGCTCCATGGATGTAAATTGTTGCCCATGAAGTGGGTTTAATTCAGCCAATGGTAGTTACTGTTCAGGCAGCTCGGCAATACAGTAAGTCCTCCTTTAATGTTGTCCCAGTTAACGTTGTTTCCTTGTTAAGCTGTTACGTTGCTGATTGTTAGGCCTGAATAAAGATGTAGCACAAAACCAGTTATGCCAACCTGACTGAAGTCAGGCTAACAGAGGTTTCTGGGTAATCCCAGAGTGGAAAAATACTGAGAAGCAGCATTGTCTCACAAAGCCCTGGGAAAGAGTGAGATAAGTGAGGGGCTGGTACCAGCTGTGTTATGTTAGGAACAGTGTTTGAAGAACTGATAAGAAACACTATCCCACAGTTCTGACTCTAACTCCCCGGTTTAGCTTTCGGTGTGTTTAACTCCCTTACATTCCTAACTTTTGGTGCTTGTTAAGATATTAACAATTCAATATTGTAGAGACTAGGCATGCGTATATATTAAAAGGTGTCTAATTTCTAGTTGTTAGACAAAGGGGGTGGGTTGTTCAAGTGAATTATCTATGATGTAATAAAACTGTCTATAAAGGCTAGTACTAAGCTGTAAAGGGGGGGCTGGTTCTCCCTGGAGCCGAGCTGCTCTCTATTGATGCGTGCACTTGTCAATAAAGAGCTTTTGATCGGACCTTGCTGGTGTTGCCTGTCTCTCTGCGGTTAGACAACGAACTTCGCTGTCGGGGTTTGAGTCCCTGACATGATCAATTGGAGAAAATGCTCGTTTAAAGTTGTGCAAGGCTCCCTTATAACGTTGTTTGGCATCTGCCTGCTTTGTCCACTGCTTGCAGGAAGAGCAGCCCGTTGGAGCGAGCTGGTGGGGGCTTGGAACCTGAGTGGGTCGGCAGCCCCCCTATCAGCTCCCCTAAGTTCAGGTATCCCTTCCCCCACTGCCATGTGCTGCTCCTGCCCTCTGCCTTGGAGATGCTCCTGGGAGCCTCCTGCTTGCTGTGCGGTGGGTGGGGGAAGGGGAGAAGTGTGCTAATCAGGGCTGCCCAGAGTGGGGGGCAAGTGGGGCAATTTGCCCCAGGCCCCTCAGGGGCCCCGCGAGCCCTGGCCCGGCGGCGCTCCGCATCTTCGGCAGCATTTTGGCAGCGGGGGGCCCGTCAGTGCTGCCGAAGACGCGGAGCGACTGAAGGGCCCCGCGCTGCCAAAATGCTGCCGAAGACCCAAACCGCCACCAGGTGAGTACAAGCACCACAGCTCCCCCGCTTTGCCCCAGGCCCCCTGAATCCTCTGGGCGGCCCTGGTGCTAATGTCAGGGTGTCCCCTTCCCGCCACTTCTGTACCCCATTTCCACAGAGTAGAGCGGGGACACGACAGGGCTCAGGACAGAGGGAGTTTCCTGGCAGCAGCTGCTGTCTCAACTTGCTGATCTACTTAAAAAGGCAACGTACTTAAAGGGGCAAAGCGCATCTATCTCTCACACACAGGGTGTGTATCTCTGTCTCTCTCTCTCTCTCTCTCACACACACACACACACAGACACACACATGCACAGATAATGTGTGTCTCTATCTCTCTCTCCCATGCTGTGTCTCCTCCCTCCATTCCTGCTTCTTAATAGAGTGTGATGTTACATTAACAGCAACGTGTTAACCCTTGAGGGCTCAGCCGAGTGCTAGTTCATCATTTAGCAGTAAGGCTCCCTGGGAAACAGCCCACCCTCTTCCACCCTCTGACTCCACCACCTCAACCAAACTTCATAATCATCTTTGCTGTGTACAGTATTCAATTTTTTTTAAAGTGTGTGTGTGTGTGTGTGTGTGTGTGTGTGTGTGTGTGTGTGTGTGTGTGTGTGTGTTTAAAAATATATAGACATTTGTCTGGCGAAAAAAAATTCCCTGGAACCTAACCCACTCTATTCACATTAATTCTTATGGGGAAATTAGATTCACTTAATATTGTTTTGCTTAAAGCAGCATTTTTCAGGAACAGAACTACCATGTTAAGCGAGAAGTTACCTGTTGTATCGGGAAACAGAGACGCCTCACTGCAGATCAAATCAGATACAATCCAGACCCCTTCTCGGGATGGTGGGATTGGCTCTCCTCATGGCTTCCTAACACCGGGTGGTTGCATCAACTTGTCACCTTTGGGGGACTCACTGTACTGTTACTCGTGCTGTTTTGCTGCGGCATCCAATGTGTCCCCTCATTTGTTTCTCTCTTCATTAAGGGCTGTCCATGGACTAGCCCGGAGCCCCCCCGAAAGTATTAGTCATAGTTAACAAAACAATAGAGAGGGAGATGTAGGTACAGTGTAGGTACAAATGTTGGCAAGCCACATTGTCCCTTCACTGAACCATACATTAGCACAGTATAGTATGCACTTTCTGCTATGCTATGCTAGTCACTCAAGACAATGGCCCGGTGATGGGAACCAGCCTTAACCAATCAGAATGAAGAAAACAGGTGTATCAATCATATAGTAATAAGTAACCTGTGTGATGTCAATCATGTAATACTGAGTAACAAGTCTGTAAGAAAGAGAATAAAAAGCAGCAGTCTGGGACTATCCAGAGACGCCTCACTGCAGCTTTGTCTCGTCTCTGTTTCCCGATACAACAGTTACCGTACAATCTGAGAAGACATTAATGTTGAACAGATCAAGACTTTTAACATGATGTCTCACAAGGCAACTTTGTACCCAACCGATCATCATTCTAGCGTAGTGGTGAATACGGGGGTTCCACGGTGCTTCTTTGAGGTACAGATTGTCACCATGTGGTATCACCCTGGGGACGCCAGGGCCTGGGTAGGAGGCCTGGGACGGGTGAGGAACAGACTGTGAACTTCCTTTCCCGTGCAGAGGCAGCTGTTTGTGGTGTCCCTGTGCTCACAGGACGGGTGACTTGTTTCTTTTAACCTTCCCCATCTTTTCCTTATTTTTTGATAAGTTGCTGTTTAATAAATTGTACGTGCTCTGAACTCTGTGTAATGATCAGTGGGTCTGGGAAGCATTTGGTGAAAAGAGAGAGCCCCGGAGTGGGGATACCCCTGCCCCCGTACTAAGTGACCACAATGAGACTGGGGGTTGTTGTGTATTTGGTTGTCATGGTTTTTGCTGCTATGGCAACTGAGTTAGAGTATTATGGTCTGTAAATAAAATGGAGGTTTTGGTTAGCTGCCTGCTCTCTGGCCTCAAGTGATTGCTTCCTACTCCGGCTGCCCCAAGGATATAACACTGGCGACGAGGGTGGGATCCTGGTGCTGCTCCAGTAACAGAAGGAAGTAGAAATCAAGGTAAAGACCAAACAAAGAAAAAAAGCTGCTTCTTTGCACTGACTGTGAAAGTGAAACTAAAAATCATGGCTACTCTGACCAGGCCCCTGGAGCCTTTTGATGAGAATATAGAGCAGTGGCATGTGTATACTGAGCGTTTTGAGCTTTTTTTAATTGCAAATGACATTACAGAAGCGAAGAAGGTGCCAATATTCTTAAGTGTTGTAGGGGCTAAAACCTACCCTCTGCTACGCAGCTTACTGCACCCTGTTAAGCCAGCAACTAAATCTTACAGTGACATTGTGGAAATCCTGGGGTCCCATTTTTCCCCAAAACCACTGGTAATTGCTGAAAGATATAGGTTCCACAAAAGAGACCAAAAGGAAGATGAAACAGTTGTACAATTTGTAGCCATTCTAAAAAAGCTAGCAGAACACTGTGAATTTAAAGAAATGTTAAATGATGCCCTGCGTGACAGGTTAGTGTGTGGCCTGTACAGTGAAGCTATACGGAAGCGCCTACTGACAGAGGCTCAGCTTACCTTACAGAAGGCTGTTGATATTGCTGTCTCCATGGAACTGGCTACAAGGGAGGCACAATACATCGGTGCACCCCCTAGGGTGCAAAAAGTGTCACAAGAACCGACCCACAAAACTGTGCAGAGTCAAGAATGTTACCGCTGTGGTAAGCTGGGTCACCAGGCATCAGAATGCTGGTGTAAGGACCTGGTGTGTCGACACTGTGGCAAAAAGGGACACATTGAGTGTGCCTGTAAACAAAAGAAAAAGAGGCCTGTGGTCTGGCCGACAAAAAGAGGAACCTTGCATACTCTAGAGCAGACCCAGGATGATCAAGGAGACACCTCATCACAAGAGGAAGTGCCACTGCATGTTTTGTCTTTGGCAGCGGACTCACATGAATACTGGGTAACCCCCTTATTGGAGGGCAAACCTATACGCATGGAACTGGACACCGGTGCAGCTGTCTCGCTGGTCTCTGAGACTGTGTATAAAGAAAAGCTACAGCATCTTCCGCTTAAGGCAACAAAAACTGTTCTGAAGACGTATACGGGAGAAGCTGTGCCCATGGTGGGCACTATTGATGTTAAGGTGGAGCTCAATGGACAGGCCGCTAGATTGCCACTGTTTGTGGTGAGAGGTAACTACCCAGCCTTAATGGGTAGGTCTTGGCTTGGGAAGATTCAACTGAACTGGGCAGAAGTGCACCGGATGACTAAAGAAGAAACCAGTCTAACCCCTATACTAAGGAAACATGCTGCTGTTTTTGGAGATGATTTGGGAAGTATGAAGGGAATCACTGTGACATTGAACATTAAACCTGGCAGTCCACCAAAATATCTGAAAGCCCGAACTGTGCCATATGCCATCAGGCCAAAGGTTGAAGCAGACCTGGAGCGCCTGGTCACCAATGGAGTCCTAATACCAGTTACCCATAGCTCATGGGCCACTCCTATCATTCCAATAGTGAAGAAAGATGGCTCTCTCCGGATTTGCAGGGATTTTAAAGTCACTGTCAACCCAGTGTTGTGTGCAGAGCAATACCCGCTTCCCCGCATCAATGACCTCTTCACAGGCCTGGCTGGGGGACAAAAGTTCAGTAAGATTGATCTGAGACAAGCATATTTACAGATGCACGTCGATGAAAAGTCCCAAGAGCTGTTGACTATTGTGACTCATAAGGGGCTTTATCGATACTGTCGCCTACCCTTCGGAATAACATCGGCTCCCGCCCTGTTCCAGAGAACTATGGACCAGATCTTGTGTGGCTTGTCAGGAGTTCAGTGCTATCTGGATGACATCCTGGTCACTGGAAGAAATGAAGAGGATCACTTAAAGAATTTAGAGGCTACCCTACAAAGATTGGAAGAGTATGGCCTACGAGTTCGCAAAGACAAGTGTGAATTCTTCAAGCCCTCTGTTGAATATTTGGGACACATCATCGATTCTGCAGGTCTTCATAAGGCCCCTGCAAAAGTTAAAGCTATTGTGGAGGCTCCCCCACCACGAAATGTAAGTCAGCTGCGCTCGTTTCTAGGACTACTGAACTATTATGGAAAGTTCATCTCACAGTTAGCCACACTGCTAAAACCACTTCACGAGCATCTTGGGCAGAACAAGGCCTGGAAGTGGACTGAAGCCTGTGATGTTGCATTTAACAAAGCTAAGGATGCATTGTTAAATTCTGAAGTTCTAACGCACTTTGATCCATCCTTACCCCTGCAATTGGCCTGCGATGCCTCCCCTTATGGAGTGGGAGCAGTCGTGTCACACATTATGCCTTCGGGAGAAGAGAGACCTATTGCTTTTGCTTCACGCACTCTAAGCAAAGCAGAAACTAACTACGCCCAAATCGAACGTGAGGCATTAGGAATTGTTTTTGGAATTCGGAAGTTTCATCAGTACCTCTTTGGGCGAAAGTTTACTCTTCTTACAGAGCATCGACCTCTGACGTCAATTTTTGGACCCTACACAGGCATTCCCCCATTAGCTGCTAGTCGTATGCAACGTTGGGCATTGTTACTTTCAGCACACACATATGAAATCAAATATCGGAAATCCACTCTGCACGACAATGCAGATGGCCTCTCGAGGTTGCCTTTGCGGGTCAAACATCAAGATAGTGCCCAAAAGGAAATCTTTTACTTTGAACAGGTAGAGAATACACCCATCACTGCTACTCAGATAAAGAAGGCAACTCGCGTTGACCCAGTATTGTCCCAAGTTATGGACCTGGTGATGCATGGAAAATCTCGACAAACCTCTCCGATCTCATCCGACCTTGTTCCCTACATGTCCAAACGGATGGAGTTATCGGTCCAATCTGGTTGTTTGTTGTGGGGGAGACGTGTCATTATTCCACCACCACTGAGATCACAGATGTTAGAACAGCTACAGTCCGGTCACTGTGGAATAGTGCTCATGAAGGAAATTGCACGAAGCTATTTTTGGTGGCCTGGATTGGACAGCGCTATTGAAGAGAAGGCAAAAGCTTGTATGTCATGTCAGGGCGTGAGGAATGCACCCCAGTGGGCACCCCTACACCCATGGGACTGGCCTGAAAACCCGTGGCAACGTATTCACATTGACTTTGCTGGCCCCCTTGAAGGAAGCATGTTCTTGGTGGCAATAGATGCCCATTCTAAATGGCCAGAAGTCTCTATAATGCAGTCCACTTCTGCAGAGAGTACTATCCAAAAACTACTTTAGTCGTTTTGGTCTGCCAGAACAACTTGTGAGCGACAACGGACCGCAGTTCGTTTCTCAGGAGTTTCAAAATTTTATGAAGGCAAATGGGATACACCACATCACGTCAGCACCATATCATCCGTCCACCAACGGATTAGCTGAAAGATTTGTGCAGACAATGAAAAACGCTTTGAAATCAGCAAGGGGACAACACTCCATTCAAAAGCGTCTGGATATCTTCTTACTTTCCTACAGAAACACCCCTCATGCTACGACCCAGGCATCCCCAGCCTTTCTAATGTTGGGACGACAGCTGCGCACTTGCTTTGATCTGCTGAAACCTTCTGAAGCCCGACAAACTGTGCAACATCAGCAGCAATATCAAGTCATCAGACGGGCACCCAGAGCAAAAGACCGAACCTTTAGCCCGGGACAGCCAGTTTTGGCTCGGAATTATACTTCCAGAGCTAAATGGGTCCCGGCCACAGTCATCACTCAAACAGGACCTGTTTCCTACACAGTCCGGACTGCAGAGAATGTTACCTGGCGGCGACATGTAGATCAGCTGTTGCCAGGTCATGCCAGTCCTCAGGACCCGTCTGCAGTTGAGGGGTCTGACTTCACCTCTTCTGGTGAGGCACCGAATCACGAGTCACCTGTTCCTGACTGTTCTCCTCCATTACTGCCGGCGGCTGAGATACCCCTTTGCCCAGCACGAGCTGATACCACCTCCTCACCCGTTCGTGCTGCGGACCCTGAGCCCCTAGTGCTTTCGGGTGCAATAACACCAGAAGTTCGCCGTAATCCACCTAGAGACAGAAGGCCTCCTCATCGGCTGGATCTCTAGCTAGGGCGAACCCACGGTTATGGGGCAAAATAATCCCCAGGGTTTAGCCGGGAATGGAGGCAGTCTACCCTCCATCTCTAGTCTAGTGTGTGTTTTTTTTTATTTAGGGGATGTTCTTATTAGGGGGGGAGGAATATGTTGTGTATTTGGTTGTCATGGTTTTTGCTGCTATGGCAACTGAGTTAGAGTATTATGGTCTGTAAATAAAATGGAGGTTTTGGTTAGCTGCCTGCTCTCTGGCCTCAAGTGACTGCTTCCTACTCCGGCTGCCCCAAGGATATAACAGGGGTCGAGCCCCCAGGGATCTGGGACCCAGCCTTGCTGGGGTTACGAGGACTCTGCCGCACAGGAGGGAGAAAAGGGAGCCCTCGAGGTCAGACAGGCCTCTGGGAAAGGGAGTGGGAGCGAGGACTCAGATCCTTTCAGTAGCCAATCCCACCACGTCGGGTATGAGCCAGGAAAGTTCCCCACAATAGCAAGACCCTTCCCCCACTTACACTAGGGGTCAGCGGCCGCCCTATCCATCCAACCGGAGAGTGAAATGAACGAGTTTCTCCCCAAAGCCTGTATTAATTTTACCGACATGGATCATCAGCCAGACTTGAACCCAGAATGAAAAGGGGATGGAATTTTCTTGGAAATCGTGGTCAGTGGAAGATTGAAGACCAGACCCTGTGGCCGCCTGGCTCTCAGCCTGATTCACCTTCCACAGGGCTGCAGGGCACGTTGAGGTGACCTGTCTCCCCTCTCCACAGAGACACAGATGAGCTGTTAGCTGCATGAAGCTTGGCCAGGCTGACGGGCCCTGGGCTTCTTGAGTTTTGCAAAGCCTTGTGCTTATTTTGATTGCAGTAGATTGCGCCTGCAGATTAGAGACAAGGTGTGATGGATGCAGGAAGAGACGAGACGTCCTGGACTTCCTGTAGCTGGAGCCACCAGCTGAGTTCCTCATCTGGGGCTCAGTGGAGCTGGGCACCAGGGTGTTGGTGGCAGCGCAGAGGGGCCCCTTCCTGCCCCCATCATGGCATCTGCTCTCACCATCCTCCTTCTCGGTAAGTATCGGAGAGACAGTCAGGGCTTGTGTCCATAATGGGGGTGGGGGAGCAAGATCTGAGACCAGGACATGTGTCCTTGGGGGGGGATCTGAGTCCAGGGTGTGTGTCCGGGGGTGGCGGGCGGGATGTGAGATTAGGGCATGTACCCATGGGGTGTGGGTGGGAATCTGAGACCAGGGTATAGGGTCCAGTTGCTCTGGGATCTGGTCCCTAATGACCCATCTCCTTTCCAGGCTGCTGGCTGGCCGGGCAGAGCAGGGTGTCGGGACGTGAGTATCTGTGGGGAAGGGGGAACTTTCATGTGCAGGGCAGGGAGGTGGGGGGAAGTGATTTCCAGCCTGTTCACACCCGAACCTGCAGGCTCCACAGCAGCCTCCTGGGCAGGGGCTTAGCTCCCTCTTCGCCCCCCACCCCCTCGCCCTGGGTCCTGCCCCCAGGGAGTGAGGGGCTGCTCCGCCCCCTGGGCACCCTCCCCTGCTGAGCCCCCTCTCTGGCCGGGGTCACTGAGGCCCCTGCAGGCAGGTTCCCTGGGCCCTGGGCACAATGCGGCCTTAGGGCTTAACCCCTTCCTGCCCACGCTGTAGCTGGGGGACAGGAGGCGGCTGGGTTATGTGGGTGGCCAGCAGCAGCCTGGGGGTGTTCGCTGCCTTTCCACACTGTGCGGGCAGGAAGGGACAAGCTGCTTCCAGCCACGGGGGAGAGATGAGCTCTGCAAAGACAGGGGACAGGTCCTCCCTCCCCCACAACTCCTCCCTGGTGGCTGGAAGCAGCTCCCGTCCCTTCCCTCCCGCACAGGCTGAAAGGCTGCTGCTGGCCACACTCAGTTCAGTCACTCACCCCCCTGTGTGAGAGAGGGGTACAGGGGTGTGTGTGTGTGTGTGTGTGTGTGTGTGTGTGTGTGTGTGTGTGTGTGTGTAAAACCTCTCCCCGTAGGGGGGAATAGGGGTGTGTGAGTCACCCATCCCCATACAAACCCTAAAGCCTTAAAGATAAGATCAATAAAAAGTATCCAGCTACACAGAATTTCTTTTTAATTTTCAGTCAACTTGAATGTTTGTGCAGCGTAGTTCTGATTGGTTGCCATTCAACTTGCTTGAATACAAGTAATTTTACCAGGTGTCCCATATTCAGCATAGGGAAATATGGTCACCTCCTGGTGGGCTGAGACCAGAACCCAGCCCGGCCCCCAGTGCAGTCAGGGGTGACTCCGGATTGACCCCAGGGGGCTGAGATCAGAATCCAGCCCACAGGTTCCCTGTGGATGCAGTGAAGGGTCTGTTAGCCCTGGTGCTGTCCCTGGGGCTGGGTGCTAAGGGCAGGTTACAGACACACGGGGAGAGGTTTTTGCCTCCCCATCTCACTCCTGGTTGTGTCAAGTATCAGAGAGGTAGCCGTGTTAGTCTGGTTCTGTAAAAGCAGCAAAGAATCCTGTGGCACCTTATAGACTAACAGATGTTTTGCAGCATGAGCTTTCGTGGGTGAATACCCACTTTGTCGGATGCACTTCGTCGTCCACTTGCATCCGACGAAGTGGGCATTCACCCACGAAAGCTCATGCTGCAAAACGTCTGTTAGTCTATAAGGTGCCACAGGATTCTTTGCTGCTTTTCCTGTTTGTGTGTGAACACAGAGCTCCCTGCGCCCGGACCCTCCATCTCCGTCAGCCCCAGCAGGGTGATCACCCCGGGGGGAGCCGTCACCATCCGCTGTCAGTGTCCGTGCGAGGGCAGGAGGTTATTTCTGTATAAAGGTGAAATCAAAATCCGGGCACTGAATGCTGCTGGGGATGGGGGTGAATTCACCATCCCCAGCGCCAGGCGGGAAGACGGAGGGGTCTACAGCTGCCGATCTCGTTCCAGATCGGAGCTTCCCAACTGGTCATATCCCAGTGACATTGTGTGGATCATTGTAGCAGGTGAGGTGCCCGGCTCGGCATCCCCACTCCCAGCCCCGCACCCAGCCAGACTATCATGGTGGGATCTCTGGGCAGATGGGACACTCCTTGGGGTGTCACTTAACCTGCCTCTGCCTCCATTTCCCCTTGTATGAACAGGGGATAATGATCCCTCCTGCAGCTTGTGTCTGGTTAGATTGGCAGGACTTGGCTTTAGGGTGGGGGCTTTTTCTCACTGTGTCTGTGCAGCACCCAGCACCTCTGACTCCCAGCCCCCTCTTGATCTAACCACTAGACCCCACTCCCTTCCCAGAGCCAGGGATAGAACCCAGGAGTCCTGGCTCCGAGGCTGCGGGGTCCCGTTAAGTAGATAGATGGGTACAAAGGGGCGATCTGGATTTTAAGCAGTTTCGCTCGTAGCTTCCAGGAATCTCTGGGATCTCGGAGAGGTTCCTCTGGCTGGGTTTTCTCTGAGGGGCCCTGTCTCTGGGGCCGTGCAGGGAGGGCAGGGGGCAGTGACTGTGCCAGGGTCTGTCTCATGGCCTGTCTCCCTTTCACTGCAGAGCTCAGCTACCCCAAACCCTCCATCTCCCTGCGCCCCAGCGGGGGGGTCGCCCTGGGGGGAGCCGTGACTGTCCGGTGTCGGGGTCGGCACCAGAACATGAGGTTCCTTCTGTACAAAGATGGAAACCCGACCGCGCTGAAGGACGTGGAGCCAGCTGGGGACATGGCTGAGTTTCCCATTCGCAGCGTGAGCCGGAGACACGCAGGGAGCTACCGCTGCTGTTATCGTGACAAATGGTACCAGTTCACCTGGTCATATCCCAGCGACCCCGTGGAGCTGGTGGTAGCAGGTGAGGGGCCCGGCTCAATTTCCCCACTCCCAGCCCCACACCCAGCCGGACCCTCAGGAGCGGGGCCATGTGCAAGGGGAGCAATCAGGTGCAGGGACCTCCCAAATCAATGGGGCCAGAGCACAGAACTCTGGGGACAGAGCCAGCTCCTCTGGCTGTGGCGGGCACACAAAGTGCCCCTTCAAAAGCGGCTACATCTTTATTCCTGTGCTCGTCCCTGATCAGGGGTCTCTGCCCCAGTGGGATGCTCAGAGCCAGGCTCTGCCCTGAGCCCTGGGCCCAGCAGAGGGGAGGCCCGGCCGGGGAGCAGGGACAGAGTCACTGGGGGGTTCCCCAGCAAGGGGCAGCAGCAATAGTTCCCAGTGTGACCTGTCACAGAGTGTAGGGGAATCAGGGCCTTGCACCCCTGGCTTCCTACGATTCACCATGACTCTCAGCCAGCCAGTAAAGCAGAAGGTTTATTTAGACGACAGGAACCCAGGTTTTGCAGGCACAGATAACAGGATCCTCCCCAGTTAGGTCCATCTTGGGGTCCCAGGAGCATCCCAGCCCCCTTGGGGGGTCAGAGCCCTGTCTGTGCTTCCCTCCATTCCCCAGCCACCTCCTGAAACTCCTCTCACTCCCCGGCCTTTTGTCCAGCTTCCCGGGCAGAGGTGTCACCTGGCCTCTCCCCCTTCCTGGGTTCTCACATTACATGCTTAGGTATTCTCTCTACAGCCAGTCTCCCATCCCCCAGTGCAGATCATCCTCCCAGGCCAACACCCCCCACTCAGCATTCACAGACCACAGTAAGAACAGTCCCAGTTCATCACATGACCCTACCCAGCAGTTCCTGCTACACCAGCGAACTCTGATTCACTTGTGATCATTCCCCACTGAACCGATTTCTCCTTCCCCAGCAGATGGAGAGAAAACGCAATTGGCCTCTAGGTCACCTGGGCCTCTCCTTGCCCTGCCCAGCCACCCCTCCCTGGGCTTCTGGCAGATGGATCCGCGCCATTGCCCTGCTGGGGAGTGGGGGACCCCGTGTCCCTTGTGTCCCTAGCCCAGCTCCCTTGGTCTTGGATTCAGGGGAAAAGCATCCAGGAGACTCTCCCTGAAGGCCCCTGTATTGGCCTCATCTCTGGGGCCAGGCTGTGGGTGTCACGGAGTCCCCGGCGATGCTCTGGAACTGCTCCCCACCAAACCAGGCAGGACTTTGGGGAGCCTCCTCTCCCTTGGAGCAGACTGTCTCCAGGGCAAGAAGCTCCCACAGCTTCACCTCCTGGGTCTCTCCTTGGAGCATTCAGCATCCTCTGCCCCTCCGTGCGCTTCCCACAGCGAGTCCATCCAGGCGGGGTCCTGGGGAAGCCACAGGGTCCTGCACCCCCACTTCGCAGTCAGACGCAACTCTCAGCCAGCTAGTAAAACAGAGGTTTATTCAATGACGGGAACGGGGTCTAAAACAGAGCTTGTAGGTACTGCGAACGGGACCCCTTGGCCGGGTCCATTCTGGGGGGCAGTGAGCCAGAACCCCACGTCTGCACTTCACTCCTCGTCCCCAGCCAGCCCCAGACTGAAAACCCCTCCAGCCCCTCCCCTCTGGGCTTTGTCTCTTTCCCGGGCCAGGTGATCACCTGATCTCTGTTCTCCCACAGCTTTAGCATCCCTTTGCAGGGACGAACGGCCCGGACCATTAGTTGCCACGGAGCGAGAGTGTCAGCCATAACTGAGACACCCACACAGTATTCAGAAGAAACATTTAGAACAGCCCCACTTCATCACAGGGGGACTCTGGGATCTGGGAGAGAATCTCTGCCAGGGGGCCTCTGGATCTGCCCATGCCGGGGCCGGCCGGGGAATCATAGAAAATGAGGGTTGGAAGAGACCTCAGGAGGTTCTAGTCCAATCCCGTGCTCAAAGCAGGACCAACCCCAACTAAATCATCCCAGCCAGGGCTTTGTCAGGCCGGGCCTGAAAAACCTCTAAGGAAGCAGCAGAGAATCCTGTGGCACCTTATAGACTAACAGACGTTTTGCAGCAGGAGCTTTCGTGGGTGAATACCCGCTTCGTCGGATGCAAGTGGAAGAAGTGCATCCGAAGAAGTGGGTATTCACCCACGAAAGCTCATGCTGCAAAACGTCTGTTAGTCTATAAAGTGCCACAGGATTCTCTGCTGCTTTTACAGATCCAGACTAACACGGCTACTCCTCTGATACTCTAAGGAAGGAGATTCCACCACCTCCCCAGGGAACCCAATCCAGAGCTTCACCACCCTCCTAGGGAAATAGTGTTTCCTAATATCTAACCTAAACCTCCCCCTCTGCAGCTTGAGACCATTGCTCCTTGTTCTGTCATCTGCCACCACTGAGAACAGCCGAGCTCCATCCTCTTTGGAACCCCCCTGCAGGTAGCTGAAGGCTGCTATCAAATCCCCCCAGCCCCCCCCACACACACTCTTCTCCTCTGCAGCTGGAGTCAGGGGCTGGGTGGGTGCCCAGGTCTGGCTCTCACAGTCTGTCCCCTGTGCGCAGATCCCAGCTTACCCAGACCCTCCATCTCTCTGAACCCCACCGGGGTCACCTCCCCAGGGGCAAACATCACCATCCGGTGTCAGGGGCAGCGCCGGGACGTGAGGTTCTTCCTGCACAAGGCTGGAGACCTGAACCCGCAGCGACACATGGACCCTGCTGGGGCCGGGGCCGAGTTCCGCATCCCCAGCGTGGGCCGGCAGCACGGAGGGAACTATAGCTGCAGCTACCGGCCCCGGTCAGAGCCCTTCGTCTCCTCGCAGCCCAGCGACACCGTGCAGCTGGTGGTAGCAGGTGAGGGGCTTGGCTCAGTGTCTCTGCTCCCAGCCCGAATCCCAGCTGGACCTTCTTAAGTTCGGCACCTGACGGGATGCTCAGAGCCAGGCTGTGCCCAGAGTCCTAGGACTGGCCTGGACAGGGAGCAGGGACAGTGTCACCGGAGGGTTCCCCAGCCAGGGGGGAGCAGCAGCGGAGGTCCCAGTGCTAAGATTTCCCCTGCCCCCTTCCTCTCCTCGCCCCCCATGCTTCTGCGGGACCCAGGGTCAGGGTGCTGGGGCTTCTCCCGTCCTGTTCTCCCGGCGGCCGGGGCTCTGGGGACCCCCACTTGGCTGATTCACCACTGGTTGCGGAGGGTGGGGGGCGAACTCTCAGTCAGTGTTTCAGCCCCTCCCCTGTCGCCGACGCTGGTTCTATTCCCGAAGGGGAAACCGACCTGATCCAGCCTGGAGCGGCGCCGGCTCCCACCCACCCGGGCAGCCCAGGGCCAGGGGCAAATCTCTTGAATCACAGATTATGGGGCAGCTTCCCCCAGTGGTTGCCCAGGGGGAGGGACGGAGGATGTTCTCAGGGGCAGTGACTCCCCCCCTCCCCCAACAGATTTGGGAGAAGAGCAAACTTCCTTCTTCAGACAAAACACGCTGCTAACGGGGCAGCCGGAGGCTTCCTCTGAGGGAAGCTGGGCCCATCAGTGGCCATGGAGGATGGTGCCTTGGAGCTCCCTGCGAAGCAGCCGGGAGCAGCCAGCATGGGAGGCGGGATACCGGGCTAGATGGGCCCGTTGGCCTGAGCCGGTGTGGCCATGAGGAAGGGGGTGAAATGCCTTTGAAATGACGGCCAGGCGGGATCAGACATCGCCCCCTAGTGCCGTGCTGGGGCAATGAGGCCACCCTTGACTGATGGGGAGAGCGACCCCTACTGAGCCCCCCACCCCCTGCAGCCCAGTGGCCCCTAGTGCTACAAATCCCCCAGACCTTGCTGGCTCCAAACTCACTTGATGCCCTGGGCCCCCCAACACCCTCCCCATAGAATTTTCTGCTGCCTGCGCCCTGCAGTGTCCCAGCCCCTTGTGCGCCACCTGGGGTGGGAAGGGCTGGCGGGAGGGGAACAGACCAGCCGCTCACAGCACTCACGGCTGCTGCTGTTTCACCAGGTCTGACCAGCCCCATCATCGCCGGGGTGAGCGCGGCAGCCGCCGGCCTCCTCCTGCTTCTCCTCCTCGTGGCTTTCATCTGCTTCAGAAAAACCCGAGCCAGTGAGTGCCCCGCCCAGCGAGGGAAGGGTTAAACCTGCCGCTAAGCAGGGCTGGATGGGGTCACGGCTGGGATGGGGAATTGTGCCGGGAAAGCCAAGGAGAGGGGTGGGTGTTACAGAGTGTGGGGGGACACAGGGCCCTGCACCCCCAGCTTCCTGCGATTCACCATGACTCTCAGCCAGCCAGTAAAGCAGAAGGTTTATTTAGACGACAGGAACACAGTCCAAGACAGGGCTTGCAGGCATGGACAACAGGATCCTCCCCAAGGTCCATCTTGGGGTCCCAGGGGCACCACAGCCCCCTTAGGGGATCAGAGCCCTGTCTGGGCTTCCCTCCATTCCCCAGCCACCTCCTGAAACTCTCTCATTCCCCAGCGTCTCCTCCCCCAGCCTTTGTTCAGCTTCCCGGGCAGAGGTGTCACCTGGCCTCTAACCCCTTCCTGGGTTCTCAGGTTACATGCTCAAGTATCTTCCCCCAAGGCCAGTCTCCCATCCCCCAATGCAGACCCTCCTCCCAGGCCAACACCCCCCACTCAGCATTCACAGACCACATTAAGAACAGTCCCAGTTTGTCACAGTGGGGGCTCAGCAGGGGGCGCTGTTCAGGGGCGGCTCTATAAATTAGAGTGCCCCAAGCAGGACGGCGCAGCGGTCCCGCGGCCGGGGCAGAAGTGGGTGCGGTGGTCCCGCGGCTCCGGTGGAGCTTCCGCAGGCATGCCTGCGGGAGCTCCCTCCGAGCCGCGGGACCAGCGCACCCGCCACAGGCATGCCTGCGGGAGCTCAACCGGAGCCGCGGGAAGAGGGGACCCGCCGCAGTCATGCCTGCGGCAGGTCCGCTCGTCCCGGGCTCCGGTGGACCTCCCGCAGGCATGACTGCGGCAGGTCCACCGGCCCAGCCTGCCGCCCCCCCGGGAAAGGGCCGCCCCACGCGCCTGCTTGGCGCGCTGGGGTCTGGAGCCTGCCCTGGCGCTGTTGCATGTGTAATCCCTGTACACACACACCTGTTCCACCCCAGAGGAGCCGCATCTCAGCACCAGCTGAAGGGTTCCTGTATAAAGAGCCATCGGCACCGTGCCTCTCCGGTACATGGGGTGCCAGGGGAGCCAACCTATGGATCAGATTTGTTATAATGAGTCACTAACGAGGGAGGACGGGGGACAGGAAAAGCCCCCCAGTTAATCTGCCCCTCCCCCCGGTGCATGCTGTGGTGTTGTGCTGCCCCCTGCAGGTCCATCCCACCCCAGCAGGGAACCAGGCTCAGCACCAGCAGCAGAGGGGACCCCCCAGAACCTCCCATCCCTGATGCCCTGCGGGGGGGTGAGTGGCTGGGCGCTGGTACCGGGGGATCCCGATCGGCTCATGGTGGGATTCTGGTTTGTGTCCCTCTGCAGGAAAAGGAGCTGCATCGAGACCGAACAGGTAGGAACCTGGATCCTCCCCCTCCCGATCGACCTGCCTGAGTCACAGGGCTCCTGGGTTCTGTCCCCTTCTTGGGGAGGAGAGTGGGTCTAGGGGTTAGAGCGGGGTGGGGTGGGGTCTGGTGGTTGGGGCAAGGGGGGCTTAGGGAACTGGGTTCACTGTGAGGCGGGGGGGGGGGCTCTGTGTGTGTGTTGAGGAATCTCCCCCGCGGGTGGGGGGATATGACATTTACAAGGGAATTTTCTCTTTTAGCACCAGCCCTATGGTGACATTAAAGGCACTGGCTCAGCAAGACACCATCTGTGAGTAACACATCCAAGGGGGTACCAGGGTGGGGCAGGACCCTGGGGGAGGGGAGGGGTTTGTGGGGGCTCCACCCAGACGGGGCGGGGCCTGATTTACAGCTGCTGCTGGGTGGGGCTAAGGAGAGGGGCCCAGAGGTAGCCGGTGTCAGCTGAGAGTGTTGGACTCCCAGGAGCTCCCTGGGGCCACCCTCTCTTCCCACTCTAGTTCCCCATCCACTCCTGGCTCCCAGCCCCCTGCTCTAACCACTAGTCCCCACTCTCCTTCCGAGCCAGGGTGAGAACACAGGAGTTCTGACGCCCAGCCCCCACCCCCGCTGTAACCCCCAGACATCTCTGTGCCTCAGTTTCCTCTCTGTAACACGGGGCTAATGACCCTGCCCATGCTGTGGGGCGGGGGAGGGGTGGCTGTGCCGGGCTCTGACCCCCCTGGCTGGACAGAGGGGTCGGAGCTGGGTGTGGGGTTCTGCTCTGGGCTGGCCGGGGGTGCAGCTCAGCGGGTGTCTCTGTTCTGCAGACGCCTCCATCGACGAAGGGAAAGGGCTGCAGACCCTGGTAAGTGTCCCCTGTTCCCCCATGGGGCCTGATCCCCAACCCTGATCCACAAGGGGCCCAGCAGCCCCCTCACACCTCCCCGCCCCCCCCACCGCCTTTCCTGGCACATTCAATGGTTTGGGGTGGGGGTTGGGTTGCTGGAGGAGGGGGGTGGGCTTATGGGTTCGCCGTGTGTGTGTATGTGCCCTGTGCTCTGTGTATGTTGGGGTGTTGGTCGATTCACACACCTCCCCGCCAGTGACTCTCTCCCCTCCCAGCCCCAGGAGCCCGACCCCGGCACCAATGGACTCACCTACGCCGAGCTGGACGGCCGGGCGCTGCAGGCCAAGCGGGGGGGCCTGGCCCCTGCCCCCGAACCTGCCCAGCCCAGCCTGTACGCCACGATCAACGTGAGCCGGGGGGCCCCACAGTGAGAGCCCCCCGCAGCCATGGTGTGCCGGCCCCCAGGGGGTGACAGACTCACCAGCCCTGAGAACTCTGCATCTAGGGAAGATTTAGGGGGGACACTGCCCTCCCCCTGCTGCCACCCCTTTTCACTGAGCTGCTATTCCCCTGCCCTGCCCAGTCCCACATGTAGGGGCCGGTTGGGGGGCTCACCACCGGGACGGGGAGGGGACGTGCCGAGGTGGCTGTTTATGTTATTGTGCATCCTGTTAATCTTCAGATTTGTGATAAACATGGAACCACAAACCAGCCCAACCTGGGCACCCCACAGCCCCCCTGTGCCCGTGCCAGGAATGTGTGTAACACCTGGGGCAGATGGGGTGGGGTATGGAGGCTGGTTATACAGGGACCCCTCACCCAGCGCTGGGTTGCAGCCCCTCTGGGGAAGGGCATCAGTTGTCCAGGTCACCGGGGTTCACAGCCTGACTCTGGGTGAAGCTGCAGAAGGGTCTGGTGCCCGTGACCAATTGGAGCCGGCTGTTTACAGCCCCTCCATGGGGTCATCCCTTCCCCGCTGTGCTGGGGGATCCATCGCCGTGAGCCGGGGTGGGGGGAGCAAAGGGGAAGTGATCCCTGGGCAGGGCCCGTGCAAGAGTTCGGGGAGTCATCACCCTGTGACCCCGATGTTCCCCTCCTCGGGACCTCAAGCCAGTCAACGTGGGCACAGGACGAGCCCCACAGCTAATCCCCCCCCCTTGGAACTTTCCCTCAAGGGCCCCTGGGGCGACGTGGGAATCATCACTTGCTGGGAGCAGTGTGGGGGCTAGGACACAGAGCTGGGCAGTTCTGAATCCGCCCTACAGGGGGTGGGGAGGCTGTTTTCCATTGAACAAGGGTTTCTTTCCGTTCAGGGGTGTGCAGAGGAGTCCCATTAGCTCCAACATCCTGGCCCCTGCACGAGATGCTCCCCCCCCCGCCCCAAGATCAGGGCCCCTGCATGAGATGCTCCCCTCCTCCTGAGATCCTGGCCCCTGCAGCCTTTGGACTCACAGACTGGCCAGGAGAGACATGACTGACCCATGTCTGCCTGCCCCAGGTGCTCAGAGATCAGCCGTCTCCCCATTGCCCCCATTTACCTTAACTCCTGCTTAAAGAGCCCCCCTAAGCCTGCTAGTCCCCACCTGTGACACTCTGTACCTCGGGGTGAAACACCCTCCACCCCCATGTTCATCCTCATGATATGATTGTGTGGGATCCTGTGCAAACTTTGTCATGTCGGGTGTCTTTGGAAGGCTCATGATGCACCGAGCATGGTTGTTACAGTGATGTTATAGGTTGTAATTTCATGTATATAGTTATGAGACTGAAAATGTGTCGTCATGGCTTAAAACAAGCCCAGGCAAAGCTCCCCAAGAGCAGTGGGGCAGTTCACACCTCATCAGGGCACGTATGGGACAAACCCAGCCCAGCCTCACAGGACCAAAGGACACTGGCCTAGGCAGCAACCAAGGATCTGTTGGACTCTCCAGCGAGTCACCCCCCTTCCCTTGGTCAGTTTGGGACTGCGATGAGGTAACGCTCCCCTGACTCTGAAGGGGGTGGGGGCACAGCCAAGAGGGAAGAAAGGACATGGTAAGAGGGAGAGACGTTTGCCAGGCTCTTCCTCTCTCTTCCACCTCCTTCTACAGACACCACCACCCAGCGACTGAAGCGCTGATCGAAGGGGAGAGCCTGGGGAAGGGCAACCAGCCGGCCTGGGGTGAGAAGCATCTACGTTTGTAAGGGCGCTGACAGTGTTAAGATCAGCTTAGAATGCGTTTTGCTTTTATTTCATTTGACCAAATCCGACTTCTTGTGTTTTGCTTTATAATCACTGAAAATCCATCTTTTGTAGGTAATAAATGTGTTTGTTTGTTCTACCGGAAGCAGCGTGTTTGGTTTGAAGCGTGTCAGAGACCCCCCCTTGGGATAACAAGCCTGGTAGATTCCAATTTCTTTGTTAAATTGACAAACTCATAAACTCATGTTTGTTCACACGAACTGTGTTGTGTCTCCAGCATTCTTAACAGACCTATGAAGTGATTCTAAAATTGCCTTTGACAGTGACTGGCTGATAAGGCTTTCTGCATGGTGATGCACTCCAGAGGCCTGGTGTTTTGTAGCCTTTTCACGTAGTTTGCCAGCATTGGCTTTGCTGATCGGTCTGGCAAACCAAGCTCCTCCACTTTTACCAATCACAGCACTGGGAAGCTTTCCTTCTTCGTAAGCTTCTTTGCAAGAGGTGCACCAGTAGCCATCTTTTGTAACTTCAGTAAATGGGAACACTTTGACCAACAGACATCGGGAACTGCCTTTAGGTTTTGGAGACAGTTCAGTAGTAGCTGTATTTGTGCTTGGGCTGGTTGGCTGTAGATACACCACTTGAACGTTCAGATGACACGTTGATATATTCGTGGTTCTTGGTGTGTTCTTCACCGTGGTTGGTTTTTGAGGCCTTTGAGTGGAAAATTTGTTACTTTTTTTTTGTCTTTTCATTTTCACTTTGACCTGCAACATATAAAAGAGATACGAATAAATTAAATGTTTTGTTAATGTAACCCTTCTGCCCCTCTGAGTTGGCAGCAACAAGGGCCGGGTTCAGTATCCAGGGGTTCTGTTTCGATAACGCAATGCAAAACCGGCTCGAGCCCCCACCCAGTGACCTGGGACAATTACATACCACCACCACCCCCCCGGGCGCCTCTAGGAGGCAATACTTCCCCTCTCGCAAGCACAGAGTCTGAGTGTTGCAAAATCCTTTTAATAAAGGAGGGAAACAATGCGGCATCACGTTGGGGAACCACCACAAACAGGATTCATAACACAAACCATGAGCAAAGACCCACCTCCAAGTACGTTTGGCAATGTCCTTTCCCCCTTAGGGTCTTAAGTCCAATCACCCCAAAGTCCAACAACCCAAAAGTCTCTGTCCCTGGTCAGTGCCGCCCCAGTGTTCATAAGAACATAAGAATGGCCGTACCGGGTCAGACCAAAGGTCCATCTAGCCCAGTATATGTCTACTGACAGTGGCCAATGCCAGGTGCCCCAGAGGGAGTGAACCTAACAGGCAATGATCAAGTGATCTCTCTCCTGCCATCCATCTCCAGTCTCTGCCGAACAGAGGCTAGGGACACCATTCTTACCCATCCTGGCGAATAGCCATTTATGGACTTAGCCACCATGAATTTATCCAGTTCCCTTTTAAACATTGTTATAGTCCTAGCCTTCACAATCTCCTCAGGTAAGGAGTTCCACAAGTTGACTGTGCGCTGCGTGAAGAAGAACTTCCTTTTATTTGTTTTAAACCTGCTGCCCATTAATTTCATTTGGTGACCCCTAGTTCTTGTATTATGGGAATAAGTAAATAACTTTTCCTTATCCACTTTCTCAACATCACTCATGATTTTATAGACCTCTATCATATCCCCCCTTAGTCTCCTCTTTTCCAAGCTGAAGAGTCCTAGCCTCTTTAATCTTTCCTCGTACGGGACCCTCTCCAAACCCCTAATCATTTTAGTTGCCCTTTTCTGAACCTTTTCTAGTGCTAGAATATCTTTTTTGAGGTGAGGAGACCACATCTGTACACAGTATTCGAGATGTGGGCGTACCATGGATTTATATAAGGGCAATACTATATTCTCAGTCTTATTCTCTATCCCCTTTTTAATGATTCCTAACATCCTGTTTGCTTTTTTGACCGCCTCTGCACACTGCGTGGACATCTTCAGAGAACTATCCACGATGACTCCAAGATCTTTTTCCTGACTTGTTGTAGCTAAATTAGCCCCCATCATATTGTATGTATAGTTGGGGTTATTTTTTCCAATGTGCATTACTTTACATTTATCCACATTAAATTTCATTTGCCATTTTGTTGCCCAATCACTTAGTTTTGTGACATCTTTTTGAAGTTCTTCACAATCTACTTTGGTCTTAACTATCTTGAGCAGTTTAGTATCATCTGCAAACTTTGCCACCTCACTGTTTACCCCTTTCTCCAGATCATTTATGAATAAATTGAATAGGATTGGTCCTAGGACTGACCCTTGGGGAACACCACTAGTTACCCCTCTCCATTCTGAGAATTTACCATTAATTCCTACCCTTTGTTCCCTGTCTTTTAACCAGTTCTCAATCCATGAAAGGACCTTCTCTTTTATCCCATGACAGCTTAATTTACGTAAGAGCCTTTGGTGAGGGACCTTGTCAAAGGCTTTCTGGAAATCTAAGTACACTATGTCCATTAGATCCCCCTTGTCCACATGTTTGTTGACCCCTTCAAAGAACTCTAATAGATTAGTAAGACACGATTTCCCTTTACAGAAACCATGTTGACTAGTGCTCAACAGTTTGTGTTTTTCTATGTGTCTGACAATTTTATTTTTAACTTTGTTTCGACTAATTTGCCTGGTACCGACGTTAGACTTACCGGTCTGTAATTACCGGCATCACCTCTAGAGCCCTTTTTAAATATTGGCGTTACATTAGCTAACTTCCAGTCATTGGGTACCGAAGCCGATTTAAAGGACAGATTACAAACCTTCGTTAATAGTTCCACAACTTCACATTTGAGTTCTTTCAGAACTCTTGGGTGAATGCCATCTGGTCCCGGTGACTTGTTAATGTTGAGTTTATCAATTAATTCCAAAACCTCCTCTAGTGACACTTCAATCTGTGACAATTCCTCAGATTTGTCACCTACAAAAGCCAGCTCAGGTTTGGGAATCTCCCTAACATCCTCAGCTGTGAAGACTGAAGCAAAGAATCCATTTAGTTTCTCCGCAATGACTTTATCATCTTTGGGCTGGTCTACACTACGGGGGCAAATCGATCTAAGATACGCAACTTCAGCTACGTGAATAACGTAGCTGAAGTCGAAGCTTCGTCTTCGAAGCTCATTCGAAGGAGCTCATTCGGATATCGATATATCGCGTCTAGATGAGACGCAATATATCGATCCCTGAGAAATCGATTGCTACCTGCCGATACGGCGGGTAGTGAAGACGTACCCTTTAAGCGCTCTGTAGAAGGGTCAGATTCAGCCCCGCGGCGGCTCCTGCTGGTTGTCCTCGGGAATTAGCTCGTTCCAGCTCTGGAGCGCCCTCTGCAGGACAGTGATCCGCCTGTCCTCTGGCCCCCGGGTCCCTCCCTGGACCCAGTGCCCTTTTACATGGGGTGCTGCCCCCGGCAGTAACCCCTTCCTCTCAGGATCTCCCCTCCTCAGGGAACCCCCACCCTCTATCCCCATCTTGCCTCAGTGTATAGCTACTGCCAGTCATTGTCTAGCCCCATGCCCTGGGGCAGGCTGCAGTACCAGCCTATTCATCACTGGCAAGGAGGGTTTGGACCTGCTGCCTTGGCCTACCCCTGGGCTGCCCTCTGCAACCCCCAGCACCTGTTAACCCAATGCTAGGCCGCAGCCTGGGGCTTTCCAGGCTGGAGCTCCCCAGCTCCTCTGCCTGTCCCCAGCCCTGCTCCACTCAGGTACCCTGTGTCCAGCTCCCTGCAGCCAGGCCCATCTCCCTCTACAGGCAGAGGAAGACTATCTGGGCTTCTGGCTTCCCTGGCCTTCTTATAAGGCCCTGTTGCTCAGTTTGGGGCGTGGCCCCAGCTGCAGCCACTTCCCCAATCAGCCCAGCCTAAAGCCCCTTCCCAGGGCTATTTTTAACCCCTTCAGGGCCGGAGCAGGGGTCCACCCTGCTACACACCCCCCACCTCAAGAACCCCTCCACTGGGGAGGGGGGGCGCGGGAGTGTTGTTGTCCTACCGGCCCAGCTTTCTCCTCAGCTGGGCTCTCCAGTGTTTGGAGCAGCCTGCTGGCTTCCTCCTTAGTCTGGGTCCCCATTGTAGACCTCCCTGGTCCTACGTGGGTTCCCACATCCGTTTGGGTCCCCACCTCGGCCCTTCCAGCCCTTGTGTGGGTTCCCTCATTAAGGTGAGGCCTCTCTGCCCCAGCCCCCTTGTCTTTAGGGGCCTTGGTCTTCACCACCCCTTTTCTGGGGCTGGTCTCAGACTGAGCCTTTATCTCAGGCACTCCCCCTTTCTGCCCCAGGGGGCAATGCCTCTTGATGCGGCCCTTGGTGTGGCAGTGGAAGCACCCTCGGCGCCTTCCCCCTGCCACGGCCCTATCACAGCCCGTTTGGGCCCTAGCCCTTCTCTCTGGGCTGGCCCAGGCCTTAGGAGACCTATAGGGGCACCCCGTCTTTAGGTGTCCCCGCTCCCCACAAGCCCAACAAGTGTGGATCCCCCCTGTTAACTTCACAGGGGGCACTCGAGTCTGTCCACCATGTTGTGGGCGGAGCCTCTCTGCCCCAGCCCGGTAGGGGCACTCCCTTCTGAAGTGTCCCACTCGCCCACAGGCGAAACAGTCTTTCGGCCCTGGCACTGGCCTCCAGCTCTAGGTGCCTGGCCCCCGTTGAGGTCCAATGTGCCCGCCCCCGCAGCAGCTGAAGCAGCCGTGCTTGCTGCTCGGCGAGCTGGGCTACACAGGCTCTCCAGTAGAAGTTGCTTTTCATTTTCTCCACCGTCTCAAAGTCCAGGCAATAGTCCACAGTCCTTGCCCTGGCCCCTTGTATCAGGGGCAGACCGCTATGCCCGCATTCTCCGCCACGTGTAGACGGGTCAGACTCACCCCCATGGCGCCTCCTGCTGGTGACTCCGTGGAATTAGCTCGTTCCAGCTCTGGAGCGCACTCTGCAGGCCGGTGATCTGCCTGTCCTCTGGCCCCCGGGTCCCTCCCTGGACCCGGTGCCCTTTTAAATGGGGTGCTGCCCCCTAGCAGTAACCCCTTTCTCTCTGGGTCTCCCCTCCTCAGGGAACCCCCACCCTCTATCCGCACCTTGCCTCAGTGTCAGGGCTGGCTCTAGGCACCAGCCCTCCAAGCATATGCTTGGGGCGGCACTTTCTAAGGGGTGGCACTTCGCCCCCTCCTTTTTTTATTTTTATTTTTTTGCTTGGAGCCTCATTGCCGGGAGCCGGCCTTGGCGCAGCCACTCGCCCGAGCCAGGATCCGCGCCCACTGCCCAGCCCGGCGGGCGCTCTGCAGAGCCCACTAGGAAACGCGGCACCGCCAGGAGTGACAGCGGCAGCAGGACCCCTCCTCCCTCCGTCCCCGGCTCCTCACACAGCCGAGCCCGGGCTGTGGCGGCGGCGAGAGGGGCTCCCAGAGTCAGGGCTGCCTGGGGGGGGCAATTTCTCACAGGCTCCGGGCCCTGCAGGATATGTCGGAGGCTCCCCCAGCCTCCGGTGTCTCAGCTGGTAAGGGGGCGGGGCTGCGAGCTGCAGCCGAGACACCAGGGAGCTGCAGCGCTGTCGGGAAGACGGGGTAAGTGGCATGGTAAGGGGCCGGGCCAGAGCCGGGCACCCCCCCGACCCCATTCCCCCCCAGCCCTGACCCCCAGCTCTGAGCCCAGCCCCTCTGAGCTGGGCACCCCCTGACCCCATTCCCCCCCCAGCCCTGACCCCCAGCTCCGAGCTCAGCCCCTCTGAGGTGGGCACCCCCCCCAAACCCATCCTCCACACCCAGCCCTGACCCCCAGCTCCAAGCCCAGCCCTCTGAGCCGGACACCCCCTGATCCCATTCCCGCCCCAGCCCTGGCCCCCAGCTCCGAGCTCAGCCCCTCTGAGGTGGGCACCCCCCCAAACCCATCCTCCACACCCAGCCCTGACCCCCAGCTCCGAGCCCATCCCCTCTGAGCCGGGCACCCCCCTGAGCCCATCCCCCACAGCCCTGACAGGAGGAAGGGAGCATCCCCCCCAGGCAGGAACAGGGTTGCCACCAACTAAAATCCATCCTTCCCCTCCCCAGGACTGACAGTGAAAATCGATGCTGAGTCAGCAGCTGGGGGAGATCGCTGAGTCGCTCTTTCATCCCCTCCCCAGGCCCTGATGGACACTGGTTCTATTCCCACAGGGGGAACCGACCTGATCCAGCCTGGAGCGGTGCTGGATCCCAGCTGCCCGGGCGGCAAAGGGCCAGGTACTGGGGACGGGGGCATAGGCGCCAACTTCTCACGGCACCGGTGGGTGCTCGCGACACCCCAGCCCTGCCCTGACTCCACCCTTGCCCTGCCCCCCTTCCCCAGAGTCCCTACCCCATCCCTGCCCCTATTGGATCCCTCCCCAAATCCCCGGCCCCGACTCCTCCCCTGAGTGCACCCATTCCCCCTCCTCTCCCACCCATCCTAGGCTCTAATCTTTGTCCTTTTCTCTAAGCACCAGACCCCTCCCCCTGGGTCCCAACCAGAACCAGGGAGAGAACCCAGGAGTCCTAGCTCCCAGCCCCTCCCCTCCAATCACTAGACCCCATTCCCCTACCAGAACTGGGGTATAAAACAGGGTAGCTCCCCCGGGGCATCAGGTTCACACAGAGTTTCACAGGCAGTAGCAGAAACAGGAAGCGAGCGCCGGCTCTGGGCAGACTTCCCCTTTCGCGGATTTATCCACTGCTCCTTTAACAACTCAGGATCTACATTTATCCTTCCCTCCACCGCTCATGAGGGCCACAAACCACAACTCCCACCCCCCGTCCTGTCTCTGTGCCACAGCACTCGGCTAAGAACAGCATCTGCAGCAACACTACCTGAGAAGGAGGTTGTCCAGGCCCCTCCACCCTCATGCTCCAGGGCGGGTGCTGGGCCCAGCTGGGTCAGGAAGGAACCTCTGTCCCGTTCCATGGGAGAGGGTTGCTCCACACGGGGGAGTGGTTTGGGGTGTGGTTGGGGGTACCCTCCTCTGCCCTGACCTGCTGCTCCAGGGAGGCTACACAGGCCTGTTGGAGAAGGTCAGGGCAGCCTGGGCATCTCTTGATACCTCCTGAGATTTCCCCATTCCCAGATGGTCCCTGGACTGGGCAGCTCCCACGTGGGGCTGGGAGGTGATCGGGGCGGGGGTGGGGGCCCAGACAGCTGCAGGGGGGGATGTGGGTTGCTGGGCATTGCAGGAAGCTGGCCTTGCTCTGACCACAGTAGATTTGGGCTGGAGATTGCAGAGAAACCACCTGATGGTGCAGAAAGGGGCCGAGCGCATCACGGGCTTCCTGGGGCTGCAGCCTTCGGTGCAGTTCCTGATTCCCCTCGCACTCGGACCTCAGGCTCAGTGGAGCTCAGCACTGGGGTGTTGGTGGCAGCGCTGAGGGGCCCCCCACTGCCCGTCATGGCATCTGCTCTCACCGTCCTCCTCCTTGGTGAGTATTGGAGACAGCCAGGGGGTGTGTGTCGGGGGGTGGAGATGAGAGCAGGGCGTGTGCCCATGGCGGGTTGGATCCAGTTGCTCTGGGATCTGGTCACTAACCAGCCATTTCCTCTCCAGGCTGCTGGCTGGCCGGGCACAGCGGGGTGTGGGGAGGTGAGTATCAGTCTGTGGGGAGGACAGTAACATCAAGGCCGGGGGAGGGGAACTGAGCCCTGAACCTTCCCCAAAACTCAATCCAAACTCCCCCTGTGAGCTCAGACCCGGCCCCGTTCTTCTCTTCCCCGCCCCACTCCACCAGGGAGTAACTAGGAGCTGACTCTGGCTCCTGAGGGCTGACAAAGCAGCTGGGAACCGTCCCCTGGTTCAATGTCCTGCCCCCCACAGGCTGTGAGGATCGGGGGGGGGGGTCGGGGGGAGGGGCGGCACGTGGATTTATTTCAGCTCATGCAAAGGCTAACAGGGCCCGTCCGTGGGCTCTAGATCCCCTTGGGGAACCAAAACGTTCCTAGTCAGTGCAGCCGTGGGGAGATCCCCCTAGATCTGCCCCCAGATCCACCCCCAACAGCTCCCTCCCCTGCACTCACAGCCCCCCATTCCCAAGGCCTGGGGAAAGGTGGGTCTTGTGTGACTCTATTTCCAACCCTGGGGTGGGGGGCAGAGCTGCAGGGGGGGCACTGGTCAGGCTCCCTGGCTGGCCTCAGGTGGGGCGGGGAGGGGGGCAGATGATCTCTCATGCAGCCGGATCCTGAGCTAGGTCTGGGTGAACCCCCTGCCCCCGAGCCCCATGGGCAGGCAGTGCCAACCCTGGTAGGGGACAGACTCCTACAGAAGCCGAATGACGGATGGACTGAAATGGGGTGGAGGGGAGGCAGGGGGTGGGGGGTGTCTCACCTGTTTAACTCCTGTCTCTTGTTGAAAGCAGGGCGTTTATTTCCCAAACCCACCATCCGGGTGAGCCCCAGCAGGGTGGTGGCGCTCGGGGGAAGCGTCACCATCCGCTGTGAGGGTTTGTACCCGGGCATGGAGTTCGTTCTGCGTAAAGCTGGACACCCGAACCGGCAGGTGTGGACGGTGCTTGATGGGACTGTGGCTGAATTTCCCATTTCCAGTGTCGGCCGGGAAGATGGAGGGAGCTACACCTGCGAATATCGCTCCATAACAGAACCACATCGCTGGTCGCATCTCAGCGACCCCGTCGAGATCATTGTAGCAGGTGAGGGGCCCGGGCTCCCAGCCCCACCCCCAGCCAGACCCACAGGGGGTCTCTGCACTGATGGGACACTCAGAGCTTGGCTCTGCCCTGAGCCCAGCAGAAGGGACGGAGTCACTGGGGGTTCCCCAGCCAGGGGGGAGCAGCAGCCGCTGGAGATTTGGGGCAGAGGAAGGGGGGATCCCTGCCCCCAGGGGGAGCTGCAGAGCAGGGGGGGCCTTTCCCAGGCAACACAGCAGTTAGGGGTTGATGGGCGGAGCTGAAGGTTATAAACCTCAGTGTATAGTAGAGACTTGCACAGTCCCCTACAAGTCAGTGGTGGTGCTGTGTGTACGTGGGGGAAGGGTCCTGCTATTGTGGGGAACTTTCCTGGCTCATACCCGCCGTGGTGGGATTGGCTGGTGAAAGGATCTGAGTCCTCGCTCCCACTCCCTTCACGCAGAGGCCTGCCTGACCCCAAGGGCTCCCCTTCCTCCCTCCCGTGCAGCAGAGTCCTCGTAACCCCGACAAGGCTGGGCCCTGGATCCCTGGGGGCTCGACCCCCAGTCTTGTCGTGGTCACTTAGGGCAGGGGCAAGGGTGTCCCCACTCCGGGGCACTTCCCTGACCCACTGATCAGTACACAGAGTTCAGAGCACGTACGATTTATTAAACAACAATCAATTTAAAAAAAATAAGGAAAAAAATGGGAACGGTTAGAGGGAAACCCGTCACCCTGCTCTGTGGCACGGGGACATCACACCCAGTGTCTTTGGGATGTCAGGGCAGTTCACTCTGTTCCTCACACATCCCAGGCCCCTTCTCAGGCCCTGGCAGGGCTGCAGGGTCGCTGCGGGTGGGACACTCGCTCTGGCGGTGGCCACACACCCTCAGGCTCTGGGTGGCAGGACCCTTCTTCCCAGCGTCGCCCCCGCCCTGTCGGGGTTATGATCCCACCCCCACCCTGCCCCGCCCCGCAAGTCTGGCCTGCAGGGTGTCATGGCTGGGGGCATCTCCCTGTGCTGGGCCAACTGCCCGGGGTCCCCCCTCGCTCTCCCCAGCTGCTCACCGCACCTGGCTCCGGACTGCTCCAGCCCCAGCTCCAGCTCCACACTGCCTCAGCACGGCTGCTGCTGCTGCTCTGCCTCCAGCTCCCTGGGCTGCTTCTCTCACCCCTCTGGCTCTGGTTGCTGCAGCTCTGCTCTCTCTGGGCTGTGCTCTGGCTTTGGGGCTCCAGCTCTGCTCTCAGCTCAGCTTGGCCCCCCTCTGTCTGACCCAGGCAATTCCAACTCACATGGGACGGGAACCTCCTGGCTCCTGATTCCCTGATTAGCCTGCCCGCCCTGTCAATCAGGCTGACCTGGAGTATTGGCCTCTCCCCATTGTACCTGGGGACTGTCAGTCTCAGGCTCCTGATTTCCCATCGACCGCTCCCCTTGGTCCTGGGACCTACCCAACCAAAACACCCCCACTGAATGTCCCTTTACATGGGCACAGAACCCAGGAGTCCTGGCCCCCATCCTCCCTGCTGTCCTCACTAGACCCCACTCCCGTCCCAGAGCTGGGGAGAGAACCCAGGAGTCCTGGCTCCCAGGCCTCCCAGCAGAGAAGCCAGGAAGTGACTGGACCCTGGAGACTGGCCTGGGCTGCCACCCGCCGGGGAGCAGAGCTCTGGGCCCCAGGGGCTGGGGTGGCTCCGTGTCTCATGCTGTGAGCCTAGGGCTGAGGGGAAACTCTGGCCCAGGAGCCCGTCCCCAGGGCTGCTGGGTCTGACCAAGGGCATGTCATGCCTGACTAACCTAATTGCCTTCTATGATGAGATAACCAGCTCTGTGGATGAGGGGAAAGCAGTGGATGTGCTATTTCTGGACTTTAGCAAAGCTTTTGATACAGTCTCCCACAGTATTCTTGCCAGCAAGTTAAAGAAGTATGGGCTGGATGAATGGACGGTAAGGTGGATAGAAAACTGGCTAGATGATCGGGCTCAACGGGTAGTGATCAATGGTTCCATGTCTAGTTGGCAGCCGGTATCAAGTGGAGTGCCCCAAGGGTTGGTGCTGGGGCCGGTTTTGTTCAATATCTTCATTAACGATCTGGAGGATGGTGTGAACTGCACCCTTAGCAAGTTTGCAGATGACACTAAACTGGGAGGAGTGGTTGATACGCTGGAGGGTAGGGATAGGATACAGAGGGACCTAGACAAATTAGAGGATTGGGCCAAAAGAAATCTGATGAGGTTCAACAAGGACAAGTGCAGAGTCCTGCACTTAGGACGGAAGAATCCCATGCACTGCTACAGACTAGGGACCGAATGGCTGGGCAGCAGTTCGGCAGAAAAGGACCTAGGGGTTACGGTGGACGAAAAGCTGAATATGAGTCAACAGTTGTGACGTTATTGATATAAATGGGGACCATATAGAACATGGGTTGCAACCAAGGTCCTGTAGTGGTTCCAAATCCTAAGTAAAGGGGGTCATATAAGGTGTCTAAGACCAGGTTCTGGGTTGCTGATTATAATTATGCTGTCTATATGTCTGTATCATTTTTAGTTGAAGTTATGAATGTTGGCTCTATGCTGTCTGTATTTCAAGTTTGTGCTGTGCTTCTGGGGGAAGCCTCCCAGACAAGCTGGTGTTAGCTCTGCCTAGCCTGTTTGATGGCCCATTAAGGACCGTCAGCTACACAATGGACCCATGGAGAGAAGGCAGACACGCCTTGTGACTCAGCAAAGTATGCAGGGACTGGCCCATGTGACTCCAGGCTCCATTTTGCTGTAAATTTCCACAGTGAAGACAAAGAGATTCTTACACCTGGAAAAGTCTATATAAGGCTGATGCTTCATCTCCATCTTGTCTTCAATCCTGCTTCTGACCTCTGGAGGGATTTTGCTACAAACTGAAGCTCTACACAAGGGACTGAATGACCCATCCCAGCGGGGGATGTTCCAGAGACTCAATTTGAACCTGCAGTTTACTCCATCTCTGCTGCAAGCCTAAACTAAGAACTTTGCCATTACTGTATGTAATTGATTCCATTTAACCAATTCTACCTCTCATCTCTACCTTTTTCCCTTTGTAAATAAACCTTTAGATTTTAGATTCTAAAGGATTGGCAACAGCGTGATTTGTGGGTAAGATCTGATGTGTATATTGACCTGGGTCTGGGGCTTGGTCCTTTGGGATCGAGGGAACCTTTTTCTTTTATTGGGGTGTTGGTTTTCATAACCATTCATCCCCAGGACGAGTGCACTGGTGGTGATGCTGGGAGACTGGAGTGTCTAAGGAAATTGCTTGTGTGACTTGTGGTTAGCCAGTGGGGTGAGACCAAAGTCCTTTTTGTCTGGCTGGTTTGGTTTGCCTTAGAGGTGGAAAAACCCCAGCCTAGGGCTGTGACTGCCCAGTTTAAGCAATTGGTCCTGATTTGGCACTCTCAGTTGGGTCCCGCCAGAATCGCTCCGTCACAGTGGCGTAGTCGTGCTTGGATCCACAGAACCAGGTCAATTAAGTTTTGGGTCAGAACCCCACGCTATCCAAATTTTAACTTTGGGATTGAGAGTTTGGTTGGTTAAAGATCAGTGACCATGAGACAGAGAGCATCAGGAAAAGCAAGGAAACTGCAAGCCTTGAGAGACAGCCTGCAGTTTGATTATGAGCAAGAACTGGCAGAAATTCGAATGGAGAAAGAGGCTGATGAGAGAAAGAAAGAAGTTGCTAAGAGAGAAGAAAAAGCTCGTAAGAGGCGTCTGGAGCTGCTGGCTGCTGAGGAGAAAACTCGACAGATGCAACAGGAGACAGCTAGACTCCAAATCCAAGTCAAAAAAGCAATGGAAGAACAGCAGAGACTGTATCCTCTTGAAAGTCCAGTTTGTAACAATGTTGGTATGTTGTATAACTCTGAGCAGTTGTCTGGGGGTAACCAAATGTACCCCAACAATGCCACCTTTTATGTCAATGCTGTTACTGTGTGTTCAGTAGGGGGTGGCCCCATAAATTGTGCCAGTGCTATGGATGGGAATGGTAATGGAAAATTCATAGAGTGTGTAGAAGTCAATGGTAAAAGCTGTTTAGGGCAAATTATGGCTTCTAACATCACTCTTGTTAGAGCAGATCTGGTCAAAGAGGAAGATTATTTACCAAATCAGAGTGTGAATGTTGTAATCCTCTGTGAGTTTACTGTCCGTGTGCCTTTAGCCAGAATCCACCTTGAGTGGAATGGGGCTCAGCATGAGGTGATAGCTGGCGTCAGGAAGTTATTGCCTAAAGATCTTTTAATTGGGGAAAATGTTAAAGCTTTGTTCAATCCAGGTAGCCAGTCACAGGAGAGGAATAATCTTAAACCTGTGTCTATTGTGAGCAATAATTTGCCTGAGGTGGGTTGCTCCAAAGGTTTGTCTGTGCAAAAAAGCAGTGTGTCTGGAAATGAAGTTTCTGAATGTCTGTCTAATGTCTCAGAAGTTAATCTGGAGTTAGATCAAGAGCAGAAAGATCTCATTGGGGAGGAAAATGTTTCTCAGGAGCAGATTAAAGTAGATGGTCAGGTTAAAGCCCTAACTAAGGAAGGAGAGGGTAAATTTGTAATGGGTAATGGATTGGTGGCTAGTGCAGCTTGTAGAAGTAAACCTGAAATGGGTAACTGTGATTTGCTAAAAGTAGCTCAGTGTAGTGAAAAGAGCAGCAGCTTATCTGTTGGGAGTGGCAATGTGCCTGGTAGGGAAAGTTTGGAGGAGCCTAGGCAGCCTTGTGAGCTGATGGCTTTGTCTAATCAGCAGTTTGGGAAGGGAGGGATAGTGGAAGATGAGTGTCCATATCCCTTACCTGTTTCCTGTGTGGAGAAATGTGACAGTGGAGGGAATGTGCCTGTCTCTGTCAGGAGTATTGACTTGCCTATGAAGGAAGCTACCCCAGTCTCCAAGCAGTTGTCTGTGAACAGCCCTGTGTGCTGGGACGAGGGAAATGAAATCCCAAGCTGTGTGTCTGGTGAAGGAGAATGTGTCTCCGGCTCTTCTGTGTCTGGGGAGCAAACAGAAGGGGCCTTTCAGCCTGTGATGGTTGAGGGTGATTCAGTTGTCTCGAAGTTGGTTGTAAATACAGCTAAAGCCCAGGAAGGGAATGGTCCTGAGTTTGTGTCTGCTGGGGAAAATGGCACTGTGACTAGGTTGCATCCAGTTAGTGTCTTAGCAAAATCCCAGAGAACAGACAATTCTGGTGCTTGTAGTTTGCCAGTTGCTAATGTGTGGTTGGAAAAGGGTGTAGCAACTCTGTCTGATCAGGGTGATACCCTAGCCAGGGCACAAGGAGAGCATGAAGGTGATTTAATGGTGTTACTTACTGACAGTTTGACAACTTGTAGCAAGAAGGAAAAGATTCCTGAACTTGTTCATGGCCAAGGGAAGGAGACTGCTTCTGACCTGTTATCTAGAAAGTCTGTAGGTGTGCCTAAAAGGGGATTGTGTAGAAATCCGCCTGTGGGGCCTGAAGTGAGTCTAAGTGTAGGTGAGACCCAGAAAGCGGCTGTGGTTGCTCAGGGAAGTGTTCCTGTAAAGCAAGCCCTAGGTGGAGAGGGGAAGGGCAGAATTTCTGTGAGGGGTGAATTGCTGCTTAGAGAAGCTCCTAGGGAAAGGAATCCTCATGGTAGCCTGTGCAAGCAGTTTACTGCAACTGAAGGGTGTAAAAGTGATTTAATCAGGGAAGTTTCAGTTCCTAACAGCCAGAAATTTTCTGTTGTGAATGGATCCACTGACTTTCCTTTTGAAAGATCCAGTGTGGGCAGCTTTGAAAAGGTCTCAGGTGGAGTAGAAGCTGTTAAGGAAGTTGAGCAGCCCTATAACCACCTGGCTGTGTGTAGCCAGCTTGTTGGGGAGACAATGCTGTTGGGACAGGAATGTCTCCATGCTGAATCGGTAAGTGAGCAGTCTGTGCTTCAGGATCTGAGGACAGATTCAGTTACTGGTTTTTCAAAGCAGAACAGTTTTATGGCTGAATGCTTGAGGAGGCAGGGGAGAGCAAGCCAGCTCTCACCCTCAGACTCTTTGGATTTGTGTGGTATCTCTGTTAGACAAAGTCCAGCCGTGGAATCCATAGCAGCTAAGAAGTTAAAAGCTAGTGTCTGTGTTGATGCGAATTACTTGGCTGGCAGGGAGAAGAAAGACTTGCTAATAGCTGTTAGCACAGAGGGCCCACCCCATCAGGCAGTGATCTCTGTTAAGCAAGAGAAATCAGGGTTTAATCCTAAAGGACAAGAAGGAAAGAGAAGACTGAATTTTGCAAAGGGAACTCACAGGTTAACCCTAAAAGGCCCAAACTCCAATGGTATTGAGCCAAGGGTGTGGCATGACAAACATGATTGTAAATGGACACTTGCAATGAATTTGTTGTTATTGCTAATGCTAATTTTTGTAACTAATGTGTTGCTATGGCCAAGAACTGTAACAATGTACAATGTGCCTAATCTTTTGGAAAATCCCTTAAACATGTTGAAAGGAATACATGAAAACACACTTTATGTTAAAGGGCCTTGCTATACTGATGTTTCACAGTTAATGCATGTAAACAGTGTTGGAACTTTTCACAGGGGAAAATACATTCCAGACCTGATGTGCTGTATGAAAGGGGAAACTGAGGCACACTACCATATTGCTTTCATGGCTAAATGCCAAGATTCCTGTACTATGAACAACCTCAATATCTACATTGGTTTAATGTTATTTGGGTTCAAAACATTGGCCAGAACTGGTATGGATAAAGTAGCTATTTTCTTTAGCTCTTGGCAAGATCACATGAAACATACAGGAACCATGCTGCAAAAGCTAACCAAGTTATACCTTGAGTTTGTAAAGAGATCCATTCATGTTATTGAACATGACTTTGATAAACCATTTTGGTTATACACTGGTACGGCCTCTAGCCCAACACTAGCTGTAGTGAGACAGACCCAAGGAAAGGGGGCTCTTGGGATGCAGTCAGCGATGTTTTGTCATCCCTTCCTGCATCAATTTTGCGTTGGGGGTGTGACGTTATTGATATAAATGGGGACCATATAGAACATGGGTTGCAACCAAGGTCCTGTAGTGGTTCCAAATCCTAAGTAAAGGGGGTCATATAAGGTGTCTAAGACCAGGTTCTGGGTTGCTGATTATAATTATGCTGTCTATATGTCTGTATCATTTTTAGTTGAAGTTATGAATGTTGGCTCTATGCTGTCTGTATTTCAAGTTTGTGCTGTGCTTCTGGGGGAAGCCTCCCAGACAAGCTGGTGTTAGCTCTGCCTAGCCTGTTTGATGGCCCATTAAGGACCGTCAGCTACACAATGGACCCATGGAGAGAAGGCAGACACGCCTTGTGACTCAGCAAAGTATGCAGGGACTGGCCCATGTGACTCCAGGCTCCATTTTGCTGTAAATTTCCACAGTGAAGACAAAGAGATTCTTACACCTGGAAAAGTCTATATAAGGCTGATGCTTCATCTCCATCTTGTCTTCAATCCTGCTTCTGACCTCTGGAGGGATTTTGCTACAAACTGAAGCTCTACACAAGGGACTGAATGACCCATCCCAGCGGGGGATGTTCCAGAGACTCAATTTGAACCTGCAGTTTACTCCATCTCTGCTGCAAGCCTAAACTAAGAACTTTGCCATTACTGTATGTAATTGATTCCATTTAACCAATTCTACCTCTCATCTCTACCTTTTTCCCTTTGTAAATAAACCTTTAGATTTTAGATTCTAAAGGATTGGCAACAGCGTGATTTGTGGGTAAGATCTGATGTGTATATTGACCTGGGTCTGGGGCTTGGTCCTTTGGGATCGAGGGAACCTTTTTCTTTTATTGGGGTGTTGGTTTTCATAACCATTCATCCCCAGGACGAGTGCACTGGTGGTGATGCTGGGAGACTGGAGTGTCTAAGGAAATTGCTTGTGTGACTTGTGGTTAGCCAGTGGGGTGAGACCAAAGTCCTTTTTGTCTGGCTGGTTTGGTTTGCCTTAGAGGTGGAAAAACCCCAGCCTAGGGCTGTGACTGCCCAGTTTAAGCAATTGGTCCTGATTTGGCACTCTCAGTTGGGTCCCGCCAGAATCGCTCCGTCACAACAGTGTGCCCTTGTTGCCAAGAAGGCTAATGGCATTTTGGGTTGTATAAGTAGGGGCATTTCCAGCAGATCAAGGGATGTGATCATTCCCCTCTATTCAGCACTGGTGAGGCCTCATTTGGAGTACTGTGTTCAGTTTTGGGCCCCACGCTACAAGAAGGATGTGGATAAATTGGAGAGAGTCCAGCGGAGGGCAACAAAAATGATTAGGGGGCTGGAGCACATGACTTATGAGGAGAGGCTGAGGGAACTGGGATTGTTTAGTCTGCAGAAGAGAAGAATGAGGGGGGATTTGATAGCTCCTTTCAACTACCTGAAAGGGGGTTCCAAAGAGGATGGATCTAGACTGTTCTCAGTGGTAGAAGATGACAAAACAAGGAGTAATGGTCTCAAGTTGCAGAGGGGGAGGTTTAGATTGGACATTAGGAAAAACTTTTTCACTAATAGGGTGGTGAAGAACTGGAATGGGTTACCTAGGGAGGTGGTGGAATCTCCTTCCTTAGAGGTTTTTAAGGTCAGGCTTGACAAAGCCCTGGCTGGGATGATTTAGTTGGGTTTGGTCCTGCTTTGAGCAGGGGGTTGGACTAGAACCTCCTGAGGTCTCTTCCAACCCTGAGATTCTATGATTCTATGACCCACCACTGAGGCCGCGTGGTGAGGACGGGCCCCAGGAGTGAGTGACAGGGCCTCTGTCTCACGGCCTGTCTGCTTCCCACTGCAGAGCCCAGCTACCCCAAACCCAGGATCTCCCTCAGCCCCAGCGCGGGGGGGGTGTCTCCCTGGGGGGATCCGTGAGTGTCTGGTGTCGGGGGCAGCGCCGGGGCATGTGGTTCGTGCTGAATAAAGAGGGACGTCATTTCCCACATGTGGATTCGGACGGGTTTGGGGCCGAGTTTTCCTGTAGCAACGTGAGCCGGGAGGACGGTGGGAGCTACAGCTGCTCCTATCACAGCAGATCGGAGCCGTTCGCCGTGTCGTACCCCAGCGACCCCGTGGAGCTGGTGGTGAGAGGTGAGGGGCCCGGCTCGGCATCCCCGTTCCCAGCCCCGCCCCCAGCCAGACCCTCACGGGGTCTCGGTGCCAATGGGACGCTCAGAGCCAGGCTCTGCCCTGAGCCCTGGGCCCACAGAGAGATGCCCGGCTAGGGAGTAGGGACAGAGTCACTGGGGGGTTCCCCAGCCAGGGGGAGCAGCAGCCCCTGGAGACTCGGGGCAGGGAGGCTACTTTAACGCTGCCCCTTGTGCGTAGGAACCGGGAGTCGCTATTTAATCCCCTGATCCCATCCCCTCTGTTCTCCAGGCCCCGCCCCAGGCAGTGCCCCAGCCGGGGCTGAATGAGGCAGGGGCTGCAGGAGAAGTGGTGGCTTGGTGGACACGGAGCTGGGCTGGGATCTAGGAGATCTGGCCCAGCTCCTGGCACAGCCACAGACTCTGTGTGATGGGAGCACGTCACAGTTTCCAAAAGTGTCTTTCCTTGTGCGTGGGGCTCAATCTTGGGGGATCTCAGGCCGAGCGCCCACAATCCGAGACACCCCCAGTTAGTGGAGGCGTCTGCAAATGCTGCCTCAATAGCACTGAATAAACACAGAGTGAGGAGACAGTCCCTGACCCTGGGAGCTCACTAAGGAAAGTGAATCTGTCTGGGTCTCAATTTCCCCCTGTGTAGAATGGGGATAATGACCCCTCCCTGCCTTCCAGGGGGCTGGGAGGGTGACTCCCTTCCTATGTGGGGCTCAGGCCCTGCAGTGCTGGGTGCCAGAGACCAGTCCATGTATCGTCTGTGTCCAGGGCAGGTCAGAAGCAGGGAATGATGCAGGGGCCACACACGGCATATGAGGATCCCAAGAACTAGGGAGCCGCAGCTCGGTGTCTGTGGGGTGGGAACCCAGCTCGCAGGGCCGGGATTCTGGTTGTGGGGAACTCTGGGACCTGGGAGAGAATCTCTGTCCAGGCCCCCCTGGATCTGCCTGTGTCTAGGGCAGCCCAGGGAGGCCGGGGCTGGGTGGGTGCCCGGGTCTGGCTCTCAGTGTCTGTCTCCTGTGCGCAGATCCCAGCTTACCCAGACCCAACATCTCCCTGAGCCCCACTTGGGTCACCGCCCCAGGGGCAGACGTCACCATCCGGTGTCAGGTGCAGCGCCGGGACGTGAGGTTCTTCCTGCACAAGGCTGGAGACCTGAACCCGCAGCGACACGTGGACCCTGCTGGGCACGGGGCCGAGTTCCGCATCCCCAGCGTGGGCCGGCAGCACGGAGGGAGCTACAGCTGCAGCTTCTGGCCCCGGTCAGAGCCCTTTGTCTCCTCGCAGCCCAGCGACCCCGTGCAGCTGGTGGTACCAGGTGAGAGGCCCGGCTCAGCATTTCCACTCCCAGCCCGATCCTCGGGGGCGGGGGGGGAGGGGGTTCTCCATGATCGTGGGATGCTCAGAGCCAGGCTCTGTCCTGAGCCCTGGGCCCAACAGAGGGGACACCTGGCCAGGGAGTGGTGGCGGCATGGGTGGCAGGTATAATAGGCATGGGGCAGCTCAAGCTGGAAGTGGGGCCTTGTGTGGCAGGAGTGGGGCTGCAGGGCTAACCTCCCGGAAGGGGGGGTGAACCCACCGCCCATGGGGGATGGAGTCACTGGGGGGAGCAGCAGCTGCTGGAGATTTGAGTCTGAGGGAGGGGGGATCCCTGCCCCCAGGGGGAGCTGCAGAGCAGGGGCCTTTCCCAGGGGGATGCTCCCCATCAGCCGGCCCTTCCCCACTCCCCTGGAAACCCAGCACGCAATGGGGAGCTCTGCTGGGGAGGGGCCGGTGGCTGGGTCGCTGTGTCGGCCCCTCCCCGCCCAGGGTCTGCGTCTCACGGCCTGTCTCCTGCTCCCAGAGCCCTCTCTGCCCAAGCCCTCCATCTCCGTCCGCCCCACCCGGGGGGTCACCCTCGGGGGACCTGCCACCATCCGCTGCCGGGCTCGGTCCCAGAACGCCACCTTCCTTCTCTACAAAGATGGACGCTACTGGGGGCGCACGGCCCCCGCGGGGGACGTGGCCGAGTTCCCTGTGGCCGGTGCCAGATGGGAAGATGCGGGGAGCTACAGCTGCTCCTATCACACCACGCGGGAGCCGGTTGCTGTGTCCCACCCCAGCGACCCCACGCGGCTGGTGGTGAGAGGTGAGGGCCCCAGATTGGTGTCTCCTAGTCACTCTGCCCCAGAGCCCAGGCAGCGAGGGGGCAGCAAGGGGGCAGGGGGAGGGACCCCCTAGGCCAGTTAAATGAGCTCGTCCTGCCCAAGGAGCTGGCCCAGGAGGAGCCACGAAGGGCTGGGCCTGGGTGGGGAGAATGGCTGGAATTACTGTGGGTATGTGGGGCCCAGACGCCATGGGGAGGGGCTCCCTGCATTGGGATGGATCAAGGGGTTCGCACAGGGACAGGCAGGGTGGGGGGATGGGGAGAGGGAGCTGTCCTGGTTTCCTGTTTTGGGATGGGGCAGGAGGGGGAAGTTGCCCTGGTGGGTCTGACTGCACCAACCCCCCTTCCCCTTTTGTCACCCCCAGATTACACCCAGGGCAACATCGTCCGTCTGGCCCTGAGCGCCGGGGTCCTGCTGGCCCTGGCGCTGATCCTGGCCGAGGCTGCCCACGGCTGGAGGAGGGGCAGACGCTAGGTGAGGTGACCCCCCCGCCTGCAATTCCCCCCACTCCAGCCTGGCGTCCTCAGCGTGGGGGGAGGGCAGTGGGGTCACCGTCACCCCGAGCAACATGACGCCGCGTCATCAGGACGGAGCCGGAAGGACCAGTGCAGCTGAACCCGTCTGAGCGTCCGGATGGGCCCGGCTTGGCGTGGGGCTGGGGGAGGGCGGTGCCAGGGCCTCCGTTTGTGGGGTGGTAGAAATGGCTGACGGCAGTGGGACGGAGAGCCCACGCCATGGGGCGCCCTAGGGGAGAGCTCCAGGCCCTACGAGGAGGCCAGGTGGGCGCTTAGGACAGGGGCGAGAGTGTCCCCACTCCCAGGCCCCTGCCCACAGCTTGGCCGTGCTGCAGGGACGTTGCGGGTCAGACACTTGCTCTGGCTGTAGGTGGCAGGACCCTTAATCCCAGCGTTGCCCCCTGTGGGGGTTACAATCCCCCTCCGAGTCCGGCCTGCAGAGCCTCTTGGCTGGGGGCGTCTCCCTGCGCTCCAGGGCCCCCCTGGCTCTGCCCAGCCGCTCACCGTACCCAGCCCCAGCCCCACTCTGCCTCCAGCCCAGCTCCCCCCAGCTCGGCTCAGGCGGCTGCTCTCCCCCAGTTCACCCGCTCTGGCTCAGGCAGCTCCAGTTCACAGGGAGGGCGGGACCCCAGGCTCCTGATTCCCTCTTTAACCCGCCTGCCCTGTCAATCAGGCTGACCTGAGCATTCGCTTCTCCCTATTGGCCCTGGCGACTGTCAGTCTTAAGGACCTGATTTCTCATTAGCCCTTCCTCTACGGTGCTGGGAGTTGGCCACACTGTGTGTCAGTAAGGGGCCAACAGTCCCCTTACATGTGCCGCACCCAGCACCTCTAATTCCCACCCACCCCCTGCGCTCTAACCACTAGATACCACTCCCCTCCCAGAACCAGGGATAGAACCCAGGAGTCCTGGCTCCCAGCCCCCTTGCGCTCCAACCACTAGACCCCACTCCCCTTCCAGAGCCAGGGATAGAACCCAGGAGTCCTGGCTCCCATCCCTCCTGCCCCTCTCTGTGAAGATCAGTGAGATCTGCGGTTGCAAAGCGCTGGGGAGGAGCCGGGGGTTGTTGTACCAGACACAATCTGGCCCTGCCTGGTGCCGCCAGCTTGAAAGCGGCAGGTTTCCAGCCCCTGCCAGAGACGCAGCCGCTACTGGTGGCTCCTGGGTATGATACAGCGGCTGTGAGGGCCTCTGGGTCTGATCCAGGGGCATGGGGGCTGTAACGATGCGGCTTCTTGCGGGACACAACTGAGAGTATCAATTCAGGACAAATTGCTTAGAGCAGGGCAGTCACCGCCCAAGGCTGGGTGTCCTTTATCACTAAGGCAAACCAAACCAGCCAGCCAGAGAGAACTGTGGTTTACCCCACTAGCTAACCAGAAGTCATACAAGTGTAAGCAGAGTCAGGATGAGCTCTACCCTGACATCTGGTGGTGAATTATGGGGAGTGTGGAAAGGAATTTCAGGTATTTTGCACTGGCACATCCACCCCACCTAGCATAGCCCACAGCAGCCTGGGATGGTTATTTTCACAGCTGTGGGACCTCCAATTTCTTTGTTATTGGGGCAGGAGGAATAAAATGTTGTCACCCTGATTAAATAAATGAGGAACTGTGAGACTGCGTGTGACGTTATTGATATAAATTGGGACCATATAGAACATGGCTTGCAACCAAGGTCCTGTAGTGGCACCAAATCTTAGGTAAAGGGGGTCATATAAGGTGTCTAAGACCAGGTTATGGGTTGCTGGTTAGGATTATGCTGTCTGTGTGTCTGTATCATTTTGTAGTTGTAGATACGTTTTAATGAGCCTGAGCTTCGAAAAGCTCCACTCACCAGACACGACTGAGACCAGCAGCATGAGCAGAATCCTCAGAGCTGCTCACACATTAGGAGAAGTGTCCTGCAGCTCTGCCTCACGCGTGTGGTGGAGAACTTGGAGTGGGGAGCGCGTCCCGTGCGGCAAAAGGTGATGCATGTCATCCGATTCGACAGAGAGGTCTTTGTCGTTGACGTTCGAACAGTCCCCATGCATCAGTGGTGCTTCATTGGTCTGAACCTTTCTTCGACAGACACTTCAGCAGGGACAACGAGCCATAAAAAACCTCCCTCTGGAATTTTTCTTTTGAAACATTTTACTTCAAACATTTGATTTTCCCTTTTGTTGCTAACAACAAAACCAGCACCCGAGTCTGGCGCCCCCCAAGCCCGGCACCCCAGGCGGTCGCCTGCCCCTAAATCCGGCCCTGGTACCGGGTCATCAGGTTCACACAGAGTTTCACTGGCAGTAGCAGAGACAGCAAGCGAGCGTCGGCTCTGGGCAGACTTCCCCTTCCGCGGCTTTATCGGCTGTTCCTTGAACGATTCAGGATGCAAATGTATCCTTCCCTCCCCCAGTCACAGGGGCCGGAAACCACAACCTCCAACCCCTCTGTCCTGTCTCTGTCCAACGCACACTGGGCTAAGAACAGCATCTGCAGTGATGGTACTTGAGAAGGAATTTGGCCAGGCCCCTCCACCCTCATGCTCCAGGGTGAGCAATGCACGCAGCCGGTCAGGAAGGAATTGTTGTGTATTTGGTTGTCATGGTTTTGTTGCTATGGCAACTGAGTTAGATTATTATGGGTTAGCTCAACCGGTTTCAACCGGCTGAGGAGCTCTCTGTAGATATGTAAATAAAATGGAGGTTTTGGTTAGCTGCCTGCTCTCTGGCCTCAAGTGATTGTTTCCTACACCGGCTGCCCCAAGGATATAACAGGAATGTCTGCTCTCTTCCATGGAGAGGGTTTCTTTGTGGGGGACACTGCGTTTGTGGGGGGAGCCCTCCTCTGCTCTGAGCTGTGGGTCCAGGAAAGCTACACGGGCCTGTTGGAAAAGGTCAGGGCAGCCTGGGCACCTCTTGACACCTCCTGGGATTTCCCCTGTTCCCAGCTGGTCCCCAGACTGGGCAGCTCCCATGTGGGGCTGGGAGGTGATGGGGGTGGAGGGGACCAGGCAGCTGCAGGAGGGGATGTGGTTTGCTGGGCGTTGCAGGGATCTGGATTTGCTCTGACCACGGTAGATTTGGGCTGGAGATTGCAGAGAAACCATCTGATGGGAAGGAAGGGGCCGAGCGCTTCCTGGTGCTGCAGTCCCCGGCGCTGTTCCTCATTCCCCTCACACTCGGGCCTCAGGCTTGGTGGAGCATCATCACTGGAGTGTTGGTGGCAGTTCTGAGGGACCCGTCCACTGCCCCGTCATGGTGTCTGCTCTCACCGTCCTCCTCCTCGGTGAGTGTCGGAGACATGTGGGGATCTGAGCCCAGGGTGTAGGATCCAGTTGCTCTGAGATCTGGTCCCTAACGGCCTGTCTCCTTTCCAGGCTGCTGGCTGGCCGGGCAGAGCAGGGTATCGGGAGGTGAGTATCTGTGGGGAATGGGGCAGCTGGGGGAATTTCCACATTAAGGACGAGGGACATGGGTGGGGTGAGGGGTGCAGATCCCACAAAGGGATGATCCTGTCAGATCTCTGCTCCCTCCCACACCCAGAGGTGGGGACTGAGACCTCGCCCCACTCATTACAGGGATGGGCACCACACAGGGTGAATTCACCTGCACTCAAAGCAGGAAATACAGAGTGAAGGCACCAGCCCCCCCGCAGCGCCCCCGCACTGTGTCCGGGGAGCTGGCAGGAGCCCGGGGAACGGGTCAGGCAGAGCAGGGCTGTAAGACGTGGACACGCAGGGGGACTGGAGCAAGGCCCCGTTGTGTCTCCCCCTCGGCTTGCTGCACACGCTTGTGGGTCAGGCTCAGCCCGGCCCGGCGTTCGGAACGTCCCCTGAGCAGCTTTGGGAATATCCCGTCCCCAAAGGGGCCCCCGGCACCGTGCAGAGTGGAGCTAAATCCCCAGCGGCTGAGAGTGGGTTGGGGCACCGGAGCAGAGCCAGAGATTGAGCCCCAGGGGTGGGCAGGAAAATGTTAGAACAACCAGGGGTTTTGCAAAGGTGTTTTTTTGTGGGGGGTGGAAAGAGGGGGGGAGGGGCTGTCCTGGGAGCTGCTTGCGCAAAGGACCTGAATTTGGACCAGGAACCCCACAGGGGAGATCCCAATTCACTGAGTGCAGTGTGGAAAGGGCCAGATTCTGATCTCAGCCCCCCAGATTCAATCCGGAGTCACCCCTGACTGCAGCGGGGGCAGGGCTGAATTGACCCTGGAGAACTGAAGGAATCAGAGACTGGAAATCTCCTTTCCCCTCCTGTGTCCAGGGCCGGCTCCAGGCACCAGCTGAGCAAGCTCCTGCTTGGGGCGGCAGATTCTACGGGGCGGCTTCCGCCCAATCCTAGGGCGGCACGGCTGCTTCTTCTTTTTTTTTTTATTTGTTCGTTGCTCCGGCCGCCCTGTAGGGGGCGGCGGCGCAGAGCAGGGCAGTGTCCTGCAGCAAACTCGTCAGGGCAGCCCGCACCCCTCCCTCCCCGCCGACCAGAGCAGAGCAGAGCCCTCCCGCCAGGCAGCACAGCGGGACAGGCCGTATGGCGAGCACCCCGCTGATGCGCTGGCCGCCCCCGTTCTCTCCATCCCCCTTACTCCCTCCCCTTCCCCCCCATTAGACCGGGCGCGCACTCTGCAGCACAGGGAGTCCCCCTGCACCCTGGCTTTTGGGTTTTTTTTGTTTTTTCCCTGCTTTGCCGGCTGCACCGTTGTTTCTCCCCCCTCCCCCCAGCTTTGCCGCTCCAGCTGTGCCATGTTTTGTTTTGTTTTTCCCCTGCTTTGCCGCTCCAGCGGGCCCCCTCCCCCACACTTTTTTTTTTTTCTTTGGGTGGCAAAAAAGCCAGAGCCGGCCAGGGCCGGCTCCAGACCCCAGCGCGCCAAGCGTGCGCTTGGGGCGGCATTTTGCCGGCAGGGCGGCAGGCGGCTCCGGCGGACCTTGCGCAGTCATGCCTGCGAAAGGTCCGCCGGAGCCGCCTGCCGCCCTCCCAGTGCACCCTCCGCAGGCGCGTCTGCAAGAGGTCCCCCGCAGCCGCGGGACAGGCAGCGCGCCCCCTGCGGCATGCCGCCCTGCTTGGGGTGGCCAAATTCTTAGAGCCGCCCCTGGAGCCGGTCCTGGCTGTGTCTCACCCCAGCTGTGAGCCGCGGGGCCGGGCTGCACCCCAGGGACGGGCGGGGGGTGAAACGCTGGAGCGACAGATGGGCAGAGGATTGAGTCAGACGGACGCGGTTTGTGTCACCCCCACTTACTGCCTGTTTGTTTGTGACTCCAGAGGGGTCCTACCCCAAACCCTCCATCTCCGTCAGCCACGGTGGGGTGATCCCCGTGGGGGGAAAAGTCACCATCCGGTGTCGGCATGAGCGCCTGGGCATGAGGATCCTCCTCTACAAGGCTGGAGCTGGGAACTATCTGACTTACACAGACCCTGCCGGCTCTGAGGCTGAATTTCCCATCACCAGCGCCAGACGGGAACACGGGGGCAGCTACACCTGTCGTTATGCCGACAGAACAGGACCAGCTGCCTACTCGGAGCCCAGTGATCCTGTGCAGATCATCGTAGCAGGTGAGGGGCCCAGCCCGGCACCTCGGCTCCCAGCCCCACACCCAGCCAGGCCCCAGGGGGTCTCAGCGAGCCCTGACCCAGCACAGGGGACACCTGGGGCGGAGATGGGGGGAGAAGGACGGAGTCACTGGGGGGTTCCCCAGCCAGGGGGGAGCAGCAGCCCCTGGAGACTCGGGGCAGGGAGGCGACTTTAACGCTGCCCCTTGTGCGTAGGGACTGGGAGTCACTATTTAATCCCATGGGGGGGACTGGGGGCGGGGCACAGAGAGCCGTGCTCCGGGGGTGGGGGTGAGTGGCCAGGGTGGAGGAGGGGGAGCAGGTGGGGGTGAGCAGGGCAGGTTGGGGGAGGGGGAGCTGCGCTGCTGGGATGGGGATGGGGGGAGTGGGGCAGGGAGTGGGGCAGGGCCCCTGCTGAGTGGCTCCACTGCTCTTCCAGGCTCCAGCAGCAGCTGATCTTTCCGCCCCCTGGTGGCAGAGGCCGGTACTGCAGGGAATCAGGTTTAGTGTCCGGGCAGCGGCACTGCCAGGTTCCCTGTTCAACCCACTTTCCGGCTGAAAACTGGGCACCGGCAACCCTGGGCCGTGCGGTGCCGGGCGCCAGAGACCAGCCCGTGAGTCGCTCTGTCCCAGGCAGTGAGTGAGGCAGGGGCCACACACGGCATATGAGGATCCCAATTGTAAGCGGGGGAATGGTCCCGCTATTGTGGGGAACTTTCCTGGCTTCTGCACTACCCCGGTGAAGTGTGCTAGCGAAAGGATCTGAGTCCTCGCTCCCACTTCCTTTACCCAGAGGCCTCCCTGCCCTTGAGTGCTCCCCTTCCACTCTCCTGTCTGGCAGAGTCCTCGTAACCCCAACAAGGCTGGGCCCAGGATTCCTGGGCGGACTCGACCCGCAACGCTGCTGTGGTCACCTAGGACAGGGGCTAGGGTGTCCCCACTCCAGGGTACCCTCTCTGCACTGCGCATATCCCTGACCCACTGATCACATCATACAATTTAAAGCAAGTACAAGTTATTTAATTAACACTTAATTTAAAAAAAGAATAAGGAAAAATGGGAACGGTTAAAGGAAAACACATCACCCCGCTCCGTGGCAGGGAACATCACAAATAGTGTCTCTGGAACGTCAGGGCAGTTCACAGTCTGTTCCTTGTAGGTCCCAGGCCTCCTTCTCAGGCCCTGGCTGGGCTGCAGGGACGCTGCGGGTCGGACACTCGCTCTGGCGGTGGCCACACACTCTCAGGCTCTGGGTGGCAGGACGCTGGGGCAATGGGGCCAGCCCTGACTGATGGGGAGAACGACCCCTACTGAGCCCCTCCCCCTGCAGCTCAGCGCCCCCTAGCACGACAAATCCCCCAAATGTTGCTGGCTCTGACCCCTCTTGATGCCCTGGGCCAGGGGCAGCTCTAGCCATTTCGCCGCCCCAAGCACGGCGGCACGCCGGGGGGACGCTCTGCCGGTCGCTGGTCCCGCGGCTCCGGTGGACCTCATGCAGGCATGCCTGCGGATTCTCCACCGGAGCCGTGGGACCAGCAGACCCTCCGCAGGCACATCTGCGGGAGGTCCACCAGAGCCGCCTGCCGCCCTCCCGGCAACTGGCAGAGCGCCTCCCATGGCATGCCGCCCCAAACACGCGCTTGGCGTGCTGGGGCCTGGAGCCACCCCTGCTCTGCCCCCAACCCAACACCCTCCCCATAGAATTTTCTGCTGCCTGCGCCCTGCGGTGTCCCAGCCCCTTGGGCACCGCCTGGAGTGGGAGGGGCTGGGGGGGGGGACAGACCAGCTGCTCCCGGCACTCACGGCTGCTGCTGTTTCCCAGGCAGATCGGAACCACCGGCATCTCCGGGTCTGACCAGCCCCATCATCCCCAGGGTGAGCGCAGCAGCTGCCGGACTCCTCCTCCTCCTCCTCCTCCTCGTGGCCTTCGTCTGCTTCAGAAAAACCCGAGCCAGTGAGTGCCCTGTCCAGCGAGGGAAGGGTTAACCTGCCTTTAAGCAGGGCTGGATGGGGTCAGGGCTGGGATTGGGGACTGTGCTGGGGAAGCCAAGGAGTGGGGGGGGGGGGGCTCAGCAGGGGGTTCTGCTGCATGTGTGATCCCTGTACACATGTACTTGTCCCACCCCAGAGGGGCCGCATCTCAGCACCAGCTGAAGGGTCCCTGTATAAAGAGCCATCGGCACTGGGCCTCTCCGGTACATGGGGTGCCAGGGGAGCCAACCTATGGATCAGGTTCATTATAACGAGTCACGAATGAGAGAGGATTGGGGACAGGAAAAGCCCTCCAAGTTAATCTGCCCCTCCCCACGGTGCATGCTGTGGTGTTGTGCTGCCCTCCATCCCTGCTGCCCTTTGGGGAGTGAGTGGCCGGGCGCTGGGACCGGGGGATCCCGATCGGCTCATGGGGGATTCTTGTTTGTGTCCCTCTGCAGGAAAAGGAGCCGCACGGAAACCGAGCAGGTAGGAACCTGGATCCTCCCCCTCCTGATCAACCTGCCGGGATCACAGGGCTCCTGGGTTCTCTCCCCAGCTGGGGCGGGGGGGAGAATGTGGTCTAGTGGTTAGAGCGGGGTGGGGGTGGGGTCTGGTGGTTGGGGCAGGTGGCTTAGGGAACTGGGTTCAGTGTGAGGCAGGACTGGGGGCTCTCTGGGTGTGTTGGGGAATCTCCCCATGGTTGGGGGGATTTGATATTTACAAGGGAATTTTCTCTTTTAGCACCAGCCCTATGGGGGCATTAAAGGTGCCGGCTCAGCAAGACTCCCTCTGTGAGTAACACACCCAAGGGGGTACCAGGGTGGGGCAGGACCCCTGGGGAGGGGAGGGACTTGTGGTGGCTCCAGAGGTAGCCGGTGTCAGCTGAGAGTGTTGGACTCCCAGGAGCTCCCTGGGGCCACCCTCCCTCCCCGCCCTAGGTCCCCATCCACTCCTGGTTCCCAGCCCCCTGCTCTAACCACTAGTCCCCCACTGCCCTCCCAAGCCAGGGCGACAACACAGGTGTTTGGATGCCCAGCCCCCGCCCCTGCTGTAACCCCAAGACATCTCTGTGCCTCAGTTTTCCTCTCTGTAACATGGGGCTAATGACCCTGGCCCATGCTGTGGGGTGGGGGAGGGGTGGTTGTGCCAGGCTCTGACCCCCCTAGCTGGACAGGGCGGGTTGGAGCTGGGTGTGGGGTTCTGCTGTGGGCTGGCCGGGGGTGCAGCTCAGCGGGTATCTCTGTTCTGCAGACGCCTCCATTGACGAAGGGAAAGAGCCGCAGACCCTGGTAAGTGTCCCCTGTTCCCCCATGGGGCCTGACCCCCAACCTTGACCCACATGGACCCCAGCAGCCCCCTCACACACACACCCCAGCCTTTCCTGGCATGCTCAGTGGTTTGGGGTGGGGGTTGGGTTGCTGGGAGGGGCTCATGGGATCGCAGCTGGGATTGCCGGGGTGCATGTGTGTGTCTGTGTCCCTGTCACCACCTGCTGGAGGGGACAAGCCCTGCTCTGTGTGAATGTGTGTGCGGGGGCAGTTAGTGCATGTGCACACACACACACATACACACACACACACACACACACACCAGTGACACTGTCCCATCCTGTCCTCAGGAACCCGACCCCGGCGCCGACGGACTCACCTACGCCGAGCTGGACGGCCGGGCGCTGCAGGCCAAGCGGGGGGGCCTGGCCCCTGCCCCCGAGCCTGCCCAGCCCAGCGTGTACGCCGCGATCAACGCTAGCCGGGGGGCCCTGCAGTGATAGCCCCCCGCAGCCATGGGGCGCTGGCCCCCAGGAGGCGACAGACTCATTAACTCTTAGGCTTTAAGGCCAGAAGGGTTCATTGTGATCATCTGGTCTGAGCTGCTGCACATCGCAGGCCACAGAACCTCACCCACACTGTAGCAGACCCCAGTGTCCGGCTGAGTCACTGACGGCCTCAAATCATGGGTTAGAGCAGGGGCAGGCAACCTATGCACAGTTGCCGAAGGTGGCACGCGAGCTGATTTTCAGTGGCACTCACACTGCCCAGGTCCTGGCCACCGGTCCGGGAGGCTCTGCATTTTAATTTCATTTTAAATGAAGCTTCTTAAACATTTTAAAACCCTTATTTACTTTACATACAACAATAGTTTAGTTATGTATTATAGACTTATAGAAAGAGACCTTCTAAAAGCATTAAAATGTATGACTGGCACGCGAAACCTTAAAGCTGAGTGAATAAATGAAGACTCAACACAGCACTTCTGAAAGGTTGCCAACCCCTGGGTTAGAGACTCCAAGTTACAGAGAATCCACCATTGACACTAGTTTAAACCTGCCAGTGCCCCGCGCCGCAGGCTGCAGACGAAGGCGAAACACCTCCAGGGTCTCTGCCAATCTGACCTGGGGCAGGGAAATTCCTTTCTGACCTCAGATAAGGCGACCAGTTAGCCCCTGAGCATGTGGGCAGGACCCACCAGCCAGACACCTGGGGACAGATTCTCTGTAGTAATTCAGAGCCCTCCCCAGCGAGTGTCCTTTTCTCCGGTCGTTGGAGAGATTTGCTGCTAGCTGCTAGCAGTTGCTGAGCGGCAATTTGATTTTTTTTTTATTTTGCCTAATACTTGTGATGCATCCTTAGCTGGATTTACAGTAAGCAAATGATTAAAGTACATCTACCAGCAGTAATCAATATGTGTAGGACACAAATACAGATTTGTTCTCTTTCAGAGAGTTTGTTTTTATTAAACACCAATTAACACGCACAAAAGGCTTTGTGGGAAGAGAGGTAGTAGTGCAGGGCAGTGGAGGCTGTCATACCTGTCTGCAAGTCCAGCTATCATTTTGGAAGCTGTCCGAAGGGATGGAGTGAACGGGATACCGAGATGTCCCAGAAAGTTCGAAGGAAGGTGTGGAAGGAGTTTGCGAAAGGCATGGAAAATAGTTCTGTATCGGCTGCAGAGGGGGGCAAGCGCACGTCTGTTCTGACTGACGCGTGATGAGAGACTTCAGCGTTTCTGTTTCCTCCTCCATGACTTTTATCATCCGCTCATGGGCCTTTTGAACGCTCCCCTCATGCTCCTTTCTGTCCCGCCTTTCCATTTCTCTCCACTCCCTCTGTTCTCTTTTTTCTGCCCCTGAGGACTGAAGCACCTCGCGGAACACGTCCTCCTTGCTCCACTTTGGTTGCTTCCTTATCTGGCTGGCGTGTAGGGGTTTCCCCCGAAGGCCACATCTGCAGAAGCACAAGAAGCAATACACAGAAGCAGGATGGTTAGTTCACACACAGCATTGAATCATTACAGTAAAAGACACCTCTTGTACCACACCAATCGCTTTCTCACAGACCCTGAGCAAAGCAGACATCTGGGGCAACACCCTGAACAGGGTGAGTTCTGCTTGGGTGGGTGGTGGGCGTTCAAAGTGGGGCAAAGGGTGTAGGTGTCAAAGTTCCTTCAGCTGGAGCGGAGCTGGGACGGGACGGCCTCCTCTCCCCGTGCACTCAGCAGATCTAACAGCTCCGCATTGCTCCAAGCAGGGGGCGTTTGCCACGTGGAGCCGCCGTGGTCAGCTGGGAAGATGCGATGTGAGCTCTGCGCTGAGCAAACAGGAAATGGAATTTCAAAAATTCCCAGGCCTTTAAAGGGGGAGGAGTGGATGGTGGTTTACCTGGCTGCCGGGCAGCAGAGTTCAAACTGCTGACCAGAGCGGTCAGGATGGGCGTTATGGGCGACCTCCTGGAGGCCACTTACAGAGACACAACCCAGCACGGTGTGGTCAATGACACTGTCGCTACAGCTTTGCTGCACAAAGCTCTGGGCCTCTCATCAAAAGGGTTTTATTTTGTTGGTTAAACGGGAATTTTGTCGGCGAAAGCGGCACTGTATTGTATACACCTGCCCTGTTTTGTCGACAAAAGCTGCCTTTTGCTGACAAAACTGTGTAATGTTGACGAGGCCTTAGAAACCTTCATCGAATTTCCAGCCTAAACTTGCTGATGGCCAGTTTATATCCATTTGTTCTTGTGTCCACACTGGTGCTTAATGTAAATAACTCCTCTCCCTCCCCGGTCTTTATCCCTCTGATGTGTTTCTAGAGAGCAGAGCAGTCGTATCTCCCCGCAGCCTTCTTTGGGTTCGGCTAAACAAGCCAGGCTCTCTGAGTTTCCTCTCGTAAGGTGGGTTTTTCATTCCTCAGATCATCCTAGTAGCCCTTCTCTACACCTCTTCCAGTTTGAATTGGTCTTTCTTAAACATGGGAGATCAGAATTGCACACACTATTCCAGATGAGGTCTCACCATCACGTTGTATAACAGTATAAACACTTCCCTGTGTCTATGGGAACTCCCTTGCCTGATGCATCCTAGGACTGCATTAGCCTTTTTCACGGCTGCATCACACTGGTGTCTCATCGTCATCCTGTGGTCAACCAATACACCCAGGTCTTTCTCCTCCTCTGTCACTTCCAATTGATACGTTCACAGCTTATCGCAAAAATTCTTGTTGTTAGTCCCTAAATGGATGATCTTGCACTTTGCTCTATTAAATTTCATCCCATTTCTATTACTTCAGTTTTCAAGGTCGTCCAGCTCTTCCTGTATGATGCCTCGGTCCTCCTCTGTAATGGCAACACCTCCCAACTTTGTGTCAGCCGCAAATTTTTTGACCACGCGCCCACTTTTTGTGCCAAGGTCAGGAATAAAACTGTGAAATAAGTTTGGTCCCAAGCTAAGTTCCCTGCAAGCTGCGCAGCGGCGCAGCCACACAGCAGCCTATTTAGCGCCATGCAGGAGCTCGGGGAACCCCCCTGGCTGCAACCTGCCACAGCTGGGGAAGGGGCCGCCCGAACCCAGCCCTGGCCCAGACCTGCTCCGGCTGGGGAAGAGGCGCCTCTTTCCCCAGCTCAGGGGCTGCTGCCAGGAGAGAGAGCTGGGGGGAATCCTCTCTCCCCGCTGTAGCCCCAAAGCCCTCTCCTGCACCCGCAGCCGGAGCCCTCACCCCCCCTGTACGGGGAGACTTTGACAAACCAGTAAAGTGCCTCAAACCACTACGGCTTATTGTAAAAAAGCAACCCAGTCAGCAGGCTGTAAAGTGGCCAAGGCAGGAGGGGAGGGGGGTTTTGGGTGCCACAGAAAGGGCAGCTTGACCCCACGTCCTTCCTGATAAGAATTATGTTGAAGTTGCTGATATGCCCCAGGAATGTCTATTCTCCCCCCAACCCTCTGGCCCAGCCCTGAGCCCCTTCTCACGCTCCGAACCCCTTGGACCCACCCCCGCCACATGGATTTGGTTATGTGCATCAATATGGAGCTGACGTGTCACACGTAACAAAATTAATTCCACACACGTGTGGGGGAAATTAGAGGGAACACGAGTCCCAAGACCGATCCCCGAGGAGCTCCACTAGTGACCTCCCTCCAGCCTGACAGTTCCCCTTTCAGTGTGACGCGTTGTCGTCTCCCCTTCACCCCATTCCTTCTGCACCTCTCAGTTCTCGTATGAATCCTCGACCCGTCTTCTCCAGTGTAACTGATCATTTCCCACGTGGAACTGTATCAAACGCCTCACTGACATCCAGCTACATGAGAGCGTCTGTATTTCCTTTGTCTCATCCCCCTGCAGCGCCTGCCCCAGAGAACTCTGCTTATGGGGAAGATTTAGGGGGGAAGCTGCCCTCCCCCGACTGCAGCCCCATCCCATTGAGCTGGTTTCCCCCTGCCCGGTCCAGACCCACGTGTGAGGACGGGGTGGGGGGAGGTTCAGCACCGGGAGGGGGATAGGAGGTGTTTATGGTGCAGGAGAACCTCAGGCAATGTCTACACTAGGGAGCTGACAGCGGCACAGCTGTACCCACGCGGCCGCGCTGCTGTAACACTCCCGTGTAGCCGCAAGGTGCCCACAGGAGAGAGCTCCCAGCGGCCTCATAAACCACCCCCAAGAGCGGCGGTAGCTCTGTAAGGTGAGAGCGTCTCCTGCCCACGTAGGGCTGTGCACACCGGAGCTTGTGTCTCTCGCCGTGGGCCCCCCTCACGGAGTCCACTCGCTCTGGACCCTTGGGGCCTCCTTTGACGAAATGGGGGATTCTCTTGTTTTTTCCTTGTTTTTCCTGGGTGAGATGGGATCACTCTGGAAAAGGCGGGGTCCTGCTCTAACCACTAGACCCTGCTCCCCTCCCAGAGCCAGGATAGAACCCAAGAGTCCTGGCTCCCAGCTCCTCCCCTGCTCTAACCCCTGAACCCCACTCCCCTCCCACAGCTGGGCACGTCACTGGGCAGGTGCTGGGCAGGACGTAATGGCGCCCCAGGGGCCGCCCTCCATTTGTTAAACTTTTGAATACTTTATTTTTAATTGAATTTCTAGCCCATTTCATGACTTTGATGCATGATTTGCATTCGTGATTTAGCCCTGTCGTTTCAGATGATAAATTTGCACACTAGGAGCTGTAAATCTGTATTTATTCATGCCATAGATCAGAAAAATACAAAAAAATTTATTTCTTCTAAGCTTATAGAAACGTTTTCATTTTAAGCATAACTGAAATGTGCTAACGTCAGGGACTTGACCTGTGCCCCAACCAGCATTAAATCGTGTTACTGCAGGTGACAGCCTGAGCATGTTACCCCTGGTCCTTTAGTTCAAAAAGTCGCTTTTCTCACTTTGCCCGTGTGAATTGAAGTGCAGCATCCGAGAGGGAGCCAAAGACCGACCAGTGGCATTTTCAAGCGATAAAACAGCCAGCGACGTCCGTCTCCCATTGGCCACCGGCGAGCGCAGATATGTTTTAATGAGCCCGAGCTTTGAAAAGCTCCGCTCACCACACACGACTGTGAGCAGCAGCGTGAGCAGAATCCTCAGAGCTGCTCACACATTAGCAGAAGTGTCCTGCAGCTCTGCCTCACGCGTGTGGTGGAGAACTTGGAGTGGGGAGCACGTCCCGTGTGGCAAAACGTGACGGATGTCGTCCGATTCGACAGAGAGGTCTTTGTCATTGACGTCCGAACAGTCCCCATGCATCAGTGGTGCTTCATTGGTCTGAACCTTTCTTTGATAGATGCTTCAGCAGGGACAACGAGCCATAAAACAACTCCCTCTGGAATTTTTCTTCTGAAACATTTTACTTCAAATATTTGATTTTCCCTTTTGTTGCTAACAACAAAACCAGCACCCGAGGCTGGTGCCCCCCACACCCGGCACCCCAGGCGGTCGCCTGCCCCTAAATCTGGCCCTGGTGTCGGGGCATCAGGTTCACACAGAGTTTCACTGGGAGTAGCAGAGAGAGCAAGCGAGCGCCAGCTCTGGGCAGACTTCCCCTTCTGCAGCTTTATCGGCTGTTCCTTTAACGATTCAGGATGTAAATGTATCCCTCCATCCCCCTGTCACAGGGGCCGGAAACCACAACTTCCAACCCCTCTGTCCTGTCTCTGTCCAATGCACACTGGGCTAAGAACAGCATCTGCAGCGACGGTACCTGAGAAGGAGGTTGGCCAGGCCCCTCCACCCTCATGCTCCAGGGTGGGCACTGCACCCAGCCGGTCAGGAAGGAATGTCTGCTCTCCTCCATTGGAGAGGGTTTCTTTGTGGGGGACACTGCGTGTGTGTGGGGAGCCTCCTCTGCTCTGAGCTGCGGCTCCAGGGAGGCTAGACGGGCCTGTTGGAAAAGGTCAGGGCAGCCTGGGCACCTCTTGACACCTTCTGAGATTCCCCCTGTTCCCAGCTGGTCCCTGGACTGGGCAGCTCCCATGTGGGGCTGGGAGGTGATGTGGGGGAAGGGGACCAGGCAGCTGCAGGAGGGGATGTGGTTTGCTGGTCATTGCAGGGAGCTGGATTTGCCCTGACAGTGGTAAATTTGGGCTGGAGATTGTAGAGAAACCATCTGATGGGGAAGGAAGGGGCCGAGCACATCACAGGCTTCCTGGTGCTGCAGCCCCCCGGCGCAGTTCCTCATTCCCCTCACACTTGGGCCTCAGGCTGGGTGGAGCTCAGCACTGGGGTGTTGGTGGCAGCTCTGAGGGACCCTTCCACTGCCCATGGCGTCTGCTCTCACCGTCCTCCTCCTCGGTGAGTATGAGGGTGTGTGCCCATGGGGGGATCTGAGCCCTGGATGTAGGATCCAGTTGCTCTGGGATCTGGTCCCTAACGGCCTGTCTCCTTTCCAGGCTGCTGGCTGGCCAGGCAGAGCCGGGTGTCGGGAGGTGAGTATCTGTGGGGAATGGGGCAGCTGGGGGAATTTCCACATTAAGGACGAGGCACATGGGTGTGGGGTGGGGGGCGCAGATCCCCCAAAGGGATGACCCTGTCAGACCTCTGTTCCCCTTCACACCCAGAGGTGGGGACTGAGACCTCGCCCCACTCATTACAGGGATGGGCACCACAGGGTGAATTCACCTGCACTCAAAGCAGGAAATACAGAGTGAAGGCACCAGCCCCCCCGCAGCGCCCCCACACTGTGCCCAGGGAGCTGGCAGGAGCCCGGGGAACGGGTCAGGCAGAGCAGGGCTGTAAGACGTGGACACGCAGCGGGACTGGAGCAAGGCCCCGTTGTGTCTCACCCTCAGCTTGCTGCACACGCGTGTCACTGCTTTGCTCGTGGGTCAGGCTCAGCCCGGCCTGGCGTTTGGAACGTCCCCTGAAAAGCTTTGGGAATATCCCGCCCGCAAAGGGGCCCCCGGCACCGTGCAGAGCAGAGCTAAATCCCCAGCGGCTGAGATCGGTTTGGGGCAGAGCAGAGCCAGAGTCTGAGCCCCAGGGGTGAGCAGGAAAATGTTAGAACAACCGAGGGATTTTGCAAAGGTGTTTTTTTGTGGGGGGTGGAAGGGTGGGGGGCTGTCCTGGGAGCTGCTTGCGCAAAGGATCTGAATTTGGACCAGGAACCCCACAGGGGAGATCCCAATTCACTGAGTGCAGTGTGGAAAGGGCCAGATTCTGATCTCAGCCCCCCAGATTCAATCTGGAGTCACCCCTGACTGCAGCGGGGGCAGGGCTGAATTGACCCTGAAGAACTGAAGGAATCAGAGACTGGAAATCTCCTTTCCCCTCCTGTGTCCAGGGCGGCTCCAGGCACCAGTTGAGCAAACTCCTGCTTGGGGCGGCCGATTCTAGGGGGTGGCTTCCGCCCAAATTTAGAGCGGCACGGCCGCTTCTTTTTTTTTTTTTCATTCGTTGCTCCGGCCGCCCTGTAGTGGGCGGCAGTGCGGAGGAGGGGAGCGCCCTGCAGCAAACCCGGCAGGGCAGCCGCGTCCTTCCCTCCCCGCCGACCGGAGCGGAGCAGAGCCCTCCCAGCAGGCAGCACGGCGGTCAGGCCGTGGGGTGAGCACCCCACTGATGTGCTGGCTGCCCCCGTTCTCCCCCTCCCCCCGCTAGACCGGGCGCGCACTCTGCAGCACAGGGAGTCCCCCTGCACCCCGGCTCCGGCCGCCCTGTAGGGTTTTTTGTTTTGTTTTTGCCCTGCTTTGCCGGCCGCGTGTTCCCCCCTCCCCCGGCTTTGCCACTCCAGCTGCGCCGTTTTTTTGTTTTGTTCCCCCCCCACACACACACACATTGCCACTCCGATGCCCCCCCCCTTTTTTTTTGCTTGGGGCGGCAAAAAAGCCAGACCCGGCCTGGCTGTGCCCCAGGGCTGGGCGGGGGGTGAAACGCTGGAGCGACAGATGGGCAGAGGATTGAGTCAGACGGACGCGGTTTGTGTCACCCCCACTTACTGCCTGTTTGTTTGTGACTCCAGAGGGGTCCTACCCCAAACCCTCCATCTCCGTCAGCCCCGGTGGGGTGATCCCCATGGGGGGAAACGTCACCATCCGGTGTCGGCATCAGCTCCTGGACATGAGGATCCTCCTCTACAAGGCTGGAGCTGGGAACTATCTGACTTACATAGACCCTGCCGGCTCTGAGGCTGAATTTCCCATCACCAGCGCCAGACGGGAACACGGGGGCAGCTACACCTGTCGTTATGCCGACAGAACAGATCCACCTGCCTACTCGGAGCCCAGTGACCCTGTGCAGATCATTGTAGCAGGTGAGGGGCCCAGCCCGGCACCTCGGCTCCCAGCCCCACCCCCAGCCAGGCCCCAGGGGGTCTCAGCGAGCCCTGACCCAGCACAGGGGACACCCGGGGCAGAGATGGGGGGAGAAGGGACGGAGTCACTGGGGGGTTCCCCAGCCAGGGGGGAGCAGCAGCCCCTGGAGACTCGGGGCAGGGAGGCGACTTTAACGCTGCCCCTTGTGCGTAGGGACCGGGAGTCGCTATTTAATCCTGTGGGGGGGACTGGGGTGGGGCACAGAGAGCTGCACTCCAGGGCTGGGGGGTGAGTGGGACAGGATGCGGGAGGGGGAGCTGCGCTGCGGGGGTGGGGGTTGGGGGGGCAGGAAGTGGGGCAGGCCGGGGGAGGGGGCAGGTGAGGATTAGTGTTGCAGGGAGGGGGACCCACGCTTGGGGAATGGGGGTGGGGGGGAGTGGGGCAGGGAGTGGGGCAGGGCCCCTGCTGAGTGGCTGCACTGCTCCTCCAGGCTCCAGCAGCAGCTGCTCTTCCCGCCCCCTGGTGGCAGATGCCGGGTACTGCAGGGAATCAGGTTTAGTGTCCGGGCAGCAGCACTGCCAGGTTCCCTGTTCAACCCACTTTCCGGCTGTAAACTGGGCACCGGCAACCCTGGGCCTGCGGTGCCGGCGCCAGAGACCAGCCCGTGAGTCGCTCTGTGCAGGGCAGTGAGTGAGGCAGGGGCCACACACGGCATATGAGGATCCCAAGCACTAGGGGCCGCAGCTCGTGTCTGTGGGGCTGGGAGCCCAGCTCGCAGGGCCGGGATTCTGGGTGGGGGGAACAGGGCCGCCCGGGGGGGGGCAAGAGGGGCAATTTGCCCCAGGCCCCGAGCCCCACAGGGGCCCCCACCAGAGTTTTTCGGGGCCCCTGGAGCGGGGTCCTTCACTCGCTCCGGGGGGCCCGGAAAACTCTTGCGGGGCCAGGCGCAGGAGCTTCTTCTGCTCCTGGTCTTCGCTGGTGGGGGGTCCTTCCGCTCCGGGGCGGAAGGACCCCCTCACTGGCGAATTACCGCCGAAGACGGAGCGGGACCCGCTGCCGAAGTTCAGCTCGGTCTTCGGCGGTAATTCGGCAGCGGGGGGCCCTTCCTTTCCGGGACCCGCCGCCGAAGTGCCCCGAAGACTCGCGGCGGGGCCCCCCTCCGCCGAATTACCGCCGAAGACCGGGCTGCGCTTCGGTGGCGGGTCCGGCTTCGGCGGTAATTCGGCGGCGGGGGGGGCCCCCGCTGCGGGTCTTCAGGGCACTTCGGCGGCGGGTCCAGGAACGGAAGGGCCCCCCGCTGCCAAAGACCCCGGGCCCCCGGAATCCTCTGGGTGGCCCTGGGGGGGAACTCTGGGATCTGGGAGAGAATCTCTGCCCGGGGGCCCCAGGATCTGCCCAGGGCTGAGGCTGGCCGGGGAGGCCGGGGCTGGGTGGGTGCCCGGGTCTGGCTCTCACAGCCTGTCTTCTGTGCACAGATCCCAGCTTACCCAGACCCTCCATCTCTCTGAGCCCCACTGGGGTCACCGCCCCAGGGGCAGACGTCACCATCCGGTGTCAGGGTCTGCGCTGGGACGTGAGGTTCTTCCTGCACAAGGCTGGAGACCTGAACCCGCAGCGACACATGGACCCTGCTGGGGCCGGGGCCGAGTTCCACATCCCCAGCGTGGGCCGGCAGCATGGAGGGAGCTACAGCTGCAGCTACCGGCCCCGGTCAGAGCCCTTCGTCTCCTCGCAGCCCAGCGACCCCGTGCAGCTGGTGGTAGCAGGTGAGGGGCCCGGCTCCACGTCCCCTCTGCCAGCCCCACACCCAATTGGGTCCTCAGGGGGCTCTGCACCAATGGGACACTCAGAGCCAGGCTCTTCCCTGGGCCCAGCAGAGGGGACGCCCGGCTGGGGAGTGGGGCCAGAGTCACTGGGGGTTCCCCAGCCGTGGGGGAGCAGCAGCCCCTGGAGACTCAGGGCAGGGAGGCTACTTTAATGCTGCCCCTTGTACATAGAGTGGGAGTGGGGATGAGTGTTGCAGGGAGGGGGACCCACGCTTGGGGGATGGGGGTTGGGGTGAGGGGTCAGGGAGTGGGGCAGATGGGGGAGCGGGGCGGGTGGGGATGAGTGTGGCAGGGAGGGGGACCCACGCTCAGGAGATGGAGGGGAGGGGGAGAAGGTGGGGGTGAGCACAGCAGGGTGGGGGAGGGGGAGCTGTGCTGCTGGGATGGGGGTGGGGGGACAGGGAGTGGGGTGTTGGGCAGGGCCCCTGCTGAGTCTCCTCCAGGCTCCAGCAGCAGCTGCTCTTCCCGCCCCCTGGTGGCACAGGCCGGGTACTGCAGGGAATCAGGTTTAGTGTCCGGTCAGCGGCACTGCCAGGTTCCCTGTTCAACCCACTTTCCGGCTGAAAACTGGGCACCGGCAACCCTGGGCCTGCGGTGCCGGCGCCAGAGACCAGCCCGTGAGTCGCTCTGTGCAGGGCAGTGAGTGAGGCAGGACCACACACGGCATATGAGGATCCCAAGCACTAGGGAGCCGCGGCTCCGTGTCTGTGGGGCTGGGAGCCCAGCTCGCAGGGCCGGGATTCTGGGTGGGGGGAGCTCTGGGATCTGGGAGAGAATCTCTGCCCGGGGGCCCCTGGATCTGCCCAGGGCTGGGGCCGGCCTGGGAGGCCAGGGCTGGGTGGGTGCCTGGGTCTGGCTCTCACAGCCTGTCTCCTGTGCGTAGATCCCGGCTTACCCAGACCCTTCATCTCCCTGAGCCCCACTGGGGTCACCGCCCCAGGGGCAGACGTCACCATCCGGTGTCAGGGGCAGCGCCGGGACGTGAGGTTCTTCCTGCACAAGGCTGGAGACCTGAACCCGCAGCGACACACGGACCCTGCTGGGGCCAGGGCCGAGTTCCGCATCCCCAGCGTGGGCCGGCAGCACGGAGGGAGCTACAGCTGCAGCTACCGGCCCCGGTCAGAGCCCTTTGTCTCCTCACAGCCCAGCGACCCCGTGCAGCTGGTGGTAGCAGGTGAGGAGCCCGGCTCCACATCCCCGTTCCCAGCCCCACACCCAGTCGGGTCATCAGGGCCTCGGCACTGCCCTGGGCCCAGCAGAGGGGACACCCGGCCGGGGAGTCACTGGGGGTTCCCCAGCCAGTGGGGTGCAGCAGCCGTTGGAGATTCGGGGGTGAGGGGGGATCCTGGCCCCCAGACAACTGTCCCCACCCTGGGAACACACAGAGGAGTCGGGGCCCAGGAACTGCTGAGCCGGCACCCCCCACCCCGCCATGAATGACAATGACGATTGAAGCTGAGTTGCGGGGGAGGGGGAGCATTGCTGTCTCTGTTTCAGCCGCTCCCGCATCCTGACAGACAACGGTTCTATTCCCACAGGGGGAACCGACCCGACTCAGCTGGGAACGACGACAGTTCCCACCCGTCCGGGCTGCGCAGGGCCAGGTATCAGGGCCGGGGTGGGAATCACCATCGAACCAGCCCTGGAAGGCTCATGCTGCCCAAGGGGGTTGGGGCTGGTTGGGCGGGATGGGGGCAGTGACTCTTGGTGCATGAGCCCAGACACCAGGGGGAGGGGCAGCCGCTGCCCCTCCCTCACCACCAGACCCCCCAGCTCCTCTGGCACCTCCTGCCCTGTAGGTTGCTGCCTGGAAGCTACTGGGGGGTCCCAGGAGAGGGACAGGATCCGGGGGCCTGGCTCTGGGGCTGGGCCCAACTGGGTGCCCGGGCGGAGCCTGGGACTAGGGTTGCCAAGTGTCCGGTTTTTGACTGGAACATCCGGTTGCAAAGGGACCCTGGCAGGGCAGTTAAAAGTCAGGGCGGCTCCCGGGCAGCAGCCGGCATCTCCCTCCGGCTCCCAGGCGCAAGGTGGCCACAGGGGCCCTGCCCCAAGCGCCGTCTCTGCAGCTCCCCAACCCCCTGCCCAGCCCGGTGAAAATGAGCGAGTGAGTGAGTGAGGGTGGGGGAGGGCGAGCGATGGGGGGATGGAGTGAGTGGGGGGGGCCTCGGGGCAGGGGCAGTTCGTCCACCTGGGCAACCGCCTTGTTGGGGAAGCTGAGGCCCCAGGGCCGGACCTGCCAGACGGGGGGTTGGGGGCTCCGCTCCCGGGGCAGCACCAGCTGCTGATCTCCCCGTCCGAGCTGCTGAGTGACTCTCCCCTTCCCCCACAGCAGCCCCCCCAAGGCGCCCGGATTTCACCCACACCAACATCGCCCGCCTGGCGCTGGGTGCCGGGGTCCTGCTCGTCCTGGGGCTGATCCTGGCTGAGGCCTATTACAGCCGCCCGAGGGAGGTGTCCTAGGTGAGGTGACCCGCCCCACTCTGTGCCCCTTGCTCCCCCCAGGGGCTGGACTCTGGGCGACATGGGCCCCTCTAACCCGCCATCTCTCTGCGCCCCCAGGAGCCTGGATCCGGCCGTGTGGAGAAGAGCATCTCCCCAGAGACAAGCCGCTTCCCCTCGGGGGCTGAGACGCCAGCACAACTCCCCCTGCCCCCAAACACCTCTGCCCCGGAGAATCCCCCCCGACTGCTCCCACCCCGATGGTCACACCCCAGGATCGAACCCCGACCCCCAGCCTAGAGGGTGCTGGGCTGGACTCACTAGACCCCACTGACCTCCCAGAGCCAGGCAGAGAACCCAGGAGTCCTGGCTCGCAGGTGGATGCAATAGATAAGGCGGCTGCTGATGACGTGTCCTGCCATCCGGACTAGGGGGTTCAGGAGCAGTGTGGGGTACAAACCGACCCCTAGATGCAGGCGGCTTGTATTTGGGGAAGAGGGAAAGTGGGCAGGAAAGAGTGGACGGGATCAGTTGCAAGCGTGAGGTGCCGGACGTCAGGCGAGGCCACCCCCTGGCAGTAGCACCAGCTGCTCTGGAGGGGGGAGCTACTGAAGAACACCACTAGGGGGAGCCCTGGCTCCATGGAGGGGCCTCCACCAGCCAACGTATCCCCTGGCTATGTACAGCCCCGTGCACCCTGCCTGAGCTGAGGGGGTGTCACTCCTTGTCCCAGGGGACGGTCCCGGCCAGCTCCTGCGGCTGCTCTTGGTAAACCTGGGCAAAGCGCTTGCTCTGCACCGTGGTGAAATGGTCCTTCCAGTCACTGACGACTCCTGCGAAGCAGAGACACTGGGTGGGACAGCGAGTCTGTGTGGCGGGGGCACCCCCTGCTGGGAGCGGTGGATCTGGGGAAGTGGGGAGCCCCCCACCCCACACCCAGTGCTCCCACAGCGCCCCCCCAGTGGGAGAGTATTTCCATAGCAGCTGTGCCATGTGCCAGAAGGTGGGATTAGGGTATAGGGCGCTGGGCTGGGGGGTCAGGCCTCTTGGTTCTATCTCTGGCTCCAGGAGGGGAGTGGGGTCTAGTGGTTAGAGCTGTGGGGCGGCTGGGAGCCAGGACTCCAGGGTTCTAGCTGACGCTCTGGGAGGGGAGTGGGTGACTCCAGATTGCCTTCTGGGAAGCTGGGATCAGAATCTAGCCCTGACCCCACTGCAGTGAGGGGGGCCCCCATCCCACCTCCCCCCAGCCTTTGGGCCAAGGGCAAGTCCCCCTAGCAATAGGCCCCTGTCTGGGGGGGGGCCCGTGGGGGGGAGCCAGTCCCGGACCAGGCGTCCCTTTTCCTTCCCAATTGTCCTACGAGCCGGCGGTGCCAGCGCTGGGCAGGGGCTGCGGGGCCGTGGGGCAGCGTGGAGGGAGCTGCGGGTGCTGCTGGGAGCCAGGGGAAATGCCCCACTTGCCCCAAAACTCATCAGCCGCCCCTCCCTTTGGGCAGCTCTGGCTGCCCCCTTCTTCTGCCCCTTTCACAGTCCCCCCAAACGGTGCCACCTACCCCCATTCACCAGCTACACCCCCAGGCCCAGCCTGGCTTCACACGCCCAGCTGCTCTGTCTGCTTTGGGGCCCCTCGTACAACCCACAACCCGGTGAGCGCCCACTGAGGGCTCACCCCCTGTTTAAAGGGGAACTGCCCTATTTCTACACGCCGCAGAGCCGCCTCGCACAGCAGGACGGGGATGTCTCCCCGTGTGTGACCAAGGGGCAATGCCCTGTAATATTATTATGAAGCCTCAGCGTGCCTCAGTTTCCCTCTGTCCTTCGCCTGGCTACTGGGGTTGGGGGAGGAGTAGAGTTACAGCTGCTCTTGGGGGCAGTGCGGGCCCGGAGGTGTGGGTGGCACCGGGCTGTCTGGGCCCTAGGGAACTGATTGAATCCGACCCAGATCCAGAGGGCCCGACACGGAACCATCCACACGCGACAGCAGGAAGCACCAGTGAACTCAGGGTATGTCTACACTACAAGAGTAGTTCGATTTAACTTAGGTCGAATTTGTGGATTCGACCTTATGAATTCGAATTTGTGTATCCACACTAAGGACACTAATTCGACTTTGTGAGTCCACACTAACGGGGCAAGCGTCGACATTGGAAGTGGTGCATTCTGGGCAGCTATCCCACAGTTCCCGCAGTCCCCGCTTCCCATTGGAATGCTGGGTAGAGCCCCCAATGCCTGCTGGGGGAAAAATGTGTCGAGGGTGGTTTTGGGTAACTGTCATCATTCAACTGTCACTCCCACCCTCCCTCCCTGAAAGCACCGGCGGGAAATCTGTTACCGCACTTTTCTGGTCAGTGACAGCGCGGACGCCACAGCACTGCGAGCATGGAGCCCGCTGCGATCATCGCTGCACTTATGGCCGTTGTCAACTCCTCGCACCTTATCGTCCACCTCTTCCACAGTCAGCTGCTGAGAAATCGGGCGAGGAGGCTCCGGCAGCACGGTGAGGACATGAAGTGTCAGAGTGGCACAGACCTCTCACAAAGCACGGGATCCCGCACCACGGAGATCATGGTGGCAATGGGTCATGTTCATGCTATGGGACGGCGATTCTGGGCCCGGGAAACAAGCACGGACTGGTGGGACCGCATAGTGCTGCAGGTCTGGGATGAATCACAGTGGCTGCGAAACTTCAGGATGCGTAAGGGCACTTTCCTTGAACTGTGTGACTTGCTGGCCCCTGCCCTGAAGCGCCAGGACACCCAGATGCGAGCAGCCCTGAGTGTGCAGAAGCGAGTGGCCATAGCCCTCTGGAAACTTGCCACGCCAGACAGCTACCGGTCAGTAGCGAGCCACTTTGGCGTCGGCAAATCTACCGTGGGGGTTGCTGTGATGCAAGTAGCCCACGCAATCGTTGACCTACTGCTCTCAAAGGTAGTGACCCTGGGAAACGTCCAGGTCGTCATAGATGGCTTTGCCGCGATGGGATTCCCAAACTACGGTGGGGCTATAGATGGCACTCACATCCCTATCCTGGGACCGGCCCACCAGGCCAGCCAGTATATTAACCGAAAGGGCTACTTTTCCATGGTGCTGCAAGGACTGGTGGACCATAGGGGACGTTTTACCAACATCAACGTCGGGTGGGCGGGCAAGGTTCATGACGCGCGTGTTTTCAGGAGCTCTGGTCTCTTTAGACTCCTCCAGGCAGGTACTTTCTTCCCGGACCACAAAATAACGGTTGGGGATGTGCAGATGCCTACAGTGATCCTCGGGGACCCAGCCTACCCGCTAATGCCCTGGCTCATGAAGCCCTATACAGGCGCCCTGGACAGTGACAAGGAGCTCTTCAACTACCGGCTGAGCAAGTGCAGAATGGTGGTGGAGTGTGCTTTCGGACGTCTCAAGGGGAGATGGAAGAGCTTACTCACTCGCTCGGATCTCAGCGAAACCAATATCCCCATTGTTATTGCAGCTTGCTGTGTGCTCCACAATCTCTGTGAGAGCAAGGGGGAGACCTTTATGGCGGGATGGGAGGTTGAGGCAAATCGCCTGGCTGCTGATTACGCTCAGCCAGACACCCGTGCGATTAGAAGAGCCCAGCGGGAAGCGCTGTGCATCCGGGAGGCTTTGAAAGCTAGGTTCCTCAGAGAGCAGGGTAACCTATTACTGTCCAGTCTCTTTACAGAGAAGCTGAACCTGCCCCTCTTTCAGTTACTATTCACTTTTTTCAGCGGTTACATACCCCGTTCACCAGGTTTCCCCCCTTCCAACAGACGTTTAAAAATAAATTTATTGGAACATTTTTAATTAACAAAGTTTTCTTTACTAACGAATTCGCGTTCAAGGGTTCAAACAGGGACGCAGACTGTGGTGGGTACGGTGTGCAGTGATGTACAGACCGCTTCTACACTCGAGGACTGACAGGCTCCTGCTCCTACAGTGGTCTCTGGGGGGAGGACGGTTACAGGAGGGTGTGCAGGAAGGGGTGGGTTTGCAGGAAGGGGTGAGGGGTGTGTGGGAAGGGTGAGTAGGTGTAGGGGGATGATGGCTCTGGCTGGGGCTCAGGGCATCGGAGAGGCTCATGGCTAGGGTGGAAGGGCATGGTAAGGGCAGCCTGCCTTGCCATTTGTGGATGACAGGCGCTCGGACCCTGGGGCAGCATACACCTCACAGACTGACCCGGGGCAGCATTCACCTCCCAGAATGACCCTGGTGCCTAGTGACTGCAGTCTGTGTGTGTCCTGCTGTTGATCCTGCCCCCAAGTCTGTACCCTGGTAATGGTGGCTGTCCTATGCAATTAACAAACCCCTCCCCCCCCTTCACACAAAGTCTTCTGCAAAGAAACATGACGGAAACAGTAATGAACAGCAAACTATTTTTAATACTCAACTACACAGTTGGGGGATGAAACTGGGATTTGGGATCGGGTGAGCCAGGAAGGGAAGCAATTCTCATACTTTAGGGAATGAGAGCTGTTTGGTACATGAGCGCTCTGCTGGGGTGGAGTGACAGTTTTCACGGCCCCTAGCGCCCCTCCTTCTTGTGATTTTGGGTGAGGGGGGGACAGGACTTTGTGGCGGGGGAGGGCGGTTGCAGATACAGTTCAGGGGGGCTCTCTGCTCCTGCCTGCGGTCCTGCAGAACATCCACAAGGCGCCGGAGCGTGTCCGTTTGCTCCCTCATTAGTCCAAGCAGCGTTTGAGTCGCCTGCTGGTCTTCCTGCCGCCACCTGTCCTCCCGTTCGCTGTGTGAGCGCTGCTGCTGAGAGAGGGTCTCCCTTCACTGGCTCTGCTGGGCCGCCTCGGCTCTGGAGCAGGCCATCAGTTCAGCGAACATCTCGTCCCGAGTCTTTTTCTTTCGCCGCCTAATCTGCGCCAGCCTCTGTGAGGGGGATGCCGGGGCAGTTCGGGAAAGAGACGCAGCTGTGTGATGGGAAAAAGGAAGTGATTTCCTTGCAAAGATACATGTTTGCGAACACTGAACACAGTCTACTCAGTTTCTGTGAACAAGACCATACAGGGCACCTAATCTCATATGCTCTCAGGACAAGTTCGAATTTTCGGCATTCGCTTTCATTGCCTGGGGTCTTGCACTGGAGATCGGACAAGCGGGGCAGGACAGCAGAATCCGTGTAGCAGCCAGGCCTGGTAAGCCGTAAACTTTAGGCTGCTTAACAGTTAATGGATAGCAGTGCCCTCCTGCTGCAGGCAATCTGGAAAGCATAAAGTCTGACCCTGTTCCAGCCCCTCGCGGCTGTCCCCGGGAAAGATCCCTGTATGCTTTTCCTCTGCAGCCTCCACCACCTGGCTGTTAAACGACGGTCATTGTTATGCAAAGGAAAAGTCAAGCATTCACAATAGTAACATTACAGTAATTCCCCTAATTAGATGCAGCAGTCGCCGAGCGAGATCACCCTGAGGCGGGTCACCAGGAGAGACAGAGAGCGCATGCTGCGTGAATCCCTGCACAGACCAGGGCCCTATGCTGCCATGCTGGTCGAGGCAATGCTCCCACTATACCTCAGGATGGCCTGGCGCGGAAGAGTGTACTTCCACGGAGCACCCAATAAGGCACCTCTCCCCAGGAACCTCCTGCGGAGGCTTTTCGAGTACCTCTACAAGAGCTTCGTGGAACTGTCCCAAGAGGATTTCTGTTCGATCCCTATATGTATTGGCCTTCTTTTCATATAGTTTTTATTCCTGTTTTTTAAAAAATAAATGTTTACATGTTTATAGCACTTACCGACTGATCCTTCCCCTGATTCAGAGTCCGGGTTAATGGCCGGGGAGGGTTGGTAGGGGATCTCTGTGAGGGTGATGAAGAGATCCTGGCTGTCGGGGAAAGCAGTATTGTAAGCGCTGTCACCTGCCTCGTCCTCCACAAACCCTTCCTCATCTTCCCCATCCGCGAACATCGCCGAGGAACTGCCCATCGACACTATCCCATCCTCAGAGTCGACGGTCACTGGTGGGGCAGTGGTGGCAGACCCACCGAGAATGGCATGCAGTGCCTCGTAGAAGCGGCATGTCTGGGGCTGGGCTCCGGAGCGTCCGTTTGCCGCTTTGATTTTTTGGTAGCCTTGTCTCAGGTCCTTGATTTTCACGCGGCACTGCGTTGCATCCCGGCTGTATCCTCTGAGTGCCATGGCTTTGGAGACCTTCTCGTAGGTCTTTGCATTCCGTTTTTTGGAGCGCAGCTCCGAAAGCACAGACTCATCGCCCCACACAGCGATCAGATCCAAGACTTCCCGGTCAGTCCATGCTGGGGCCCTCTTTCTACTCTGAGATTGCATGGACTCCTCTGCTGGAGAGCTCTGCATCGCTGCCAGTGCTGCTGAGCTCGCCACGATGTCCAACCAGGAATTGAGATTCAAACTGGCCAGACAGGAAAATGAATTCAAATTTTCCCAGGGCTTTTCCTGTATGGCTGATCAGAACATCAGAGCTCGGACTGCTGTCCAGAGCGTCAACACAGTGGTGCACTGTGGGATAGCTCCCGGAGCTACTAAGTTCGATTTGCATCCACACCTAGCCTAATTCGACATAGCCATGTCGAATTTAGCGCTACTCCCCTCGTCGGGGTGGAGTACCGAATTCGAACTAAAGAGCCCTCTAGGTCGAATTAAATGGCTTCCTCGTGTGGACGGGTGCGCGGTTAATTCGAATTAACGCTGCTAAATTCGAATTAAAGTCCTAGTGTAGACCAGGCCTTAGTGTCTTCACGGCAATGCAAGCCCAGGGTTTGAACCCACGCTCAGGCCTACCCGCCCTTCTGTCTACACACTCATCACGCTCCCCCGGGGCTCGGACCCAGCAGCCCCCACTGGAGTGCAGGGTCACAGCCCGAATCAAGCCGGCCCCCAGGGTTCGAGCCCTATTGCTCTGCGGTGTAGACGCAGCCCCGCTGGCCTCATGCTCTGGGAGTCCTCCAAATGCAGCCCACAATCTGAAGGTTTCAGCAGATCAAAGCAAGTGTGCAGCTGTCGTTGATTTGATTCACACACTGAGAAAAGCCCTTTAGAACCAGGCATTACAGTGTAAACCCATCATCACCGCTCAGCTATGGCGCAAGGGGCAGCAAACCCAGGCGTCCCCCATCGCGCCCGCTCCTCACACGATGCCACGGCTCATGTCGCAGGTGGGCAGGTTTGCAGGCTGAACAGGAAGGCTGCAGAGTCAAACTCTCCAGCACCAGGAAATGCCACAGTTACTGTTTCCTGAATGGCCTTAACTCTGCCCCCTCGTGCAGGTCCATGGCAACGCCAGCCCTTAATTGCATGATGATGTATTAATTTTAGCTGTGTGGGTCATCAGCCGCTTGAACCCAGAATGAAAAGTGGATGGAATTTTCATGGAAATCGTGGTCAGTGGAAGATGGAAGACCAGAGCCCCTGGTTGCCTGGCTCTCAGCCTGATGCACCTTCCTCAAGGCTGCAGGGTACGTTGAGGTGACCTGTCCCCCCATCTCCACAGAGACACAGACAAGCTGGGAGCTGCATCATGCTTGGCCAGGCTGATGGTCCCTGGGTTTCCTGGGTTTTGCAAAGACCTCTGCTTACTTTGACCGCAGTAGATTTCGCCTGCAGATTAGAGACAAGGTGTGATGGACGCAGGAAGAGAGGAGACATTGTCGTCTTCCTGTAGCTGGAGCCACCAGCTGAGTTCCTCATTTGGGGCTCGGTGGAGCTGGGCACCAGGGTGTTGGAAGCAGCACTGAGGGGCCCCTCGCTGCCCCCATCATGGCATCTGCTCTCATGATCCTCTTCCTTGGTGAGTATTGGAGTCAGCCAGGGCTTGTGTTCATAGGTGGGGATCTGAGACCAGGGTGTGTGCCCCTGGGGCGGGGGGGGGGGGTGGGCGGTGGGTCTGAGTCAGTCTTGGATCTGGTCCCTAGCGAGCTGTCTCCTTTCCAGGCTGCTGGCTGGCCGGGCAGAGCCGGGTGTCTGGACAGAGCGGAGAGTCCGGACGTGAGTATCCGTGGTTCAGGGAAAACTTCACTGTTCAGGATGGGGAGGTGGGGAGAAGCGATTTCCAGCCTATTCATACCCACAGCAGCCCCCTGGGCAGGGTCTTAGCACCCGCTTCACTCCCCTTCATCCCCCCACCCCATTGCCCTGGGTCCTGCCCCCAGGGAGTGCAGGGCTGCTCCGTCCCCTGGCACCCTCCCCTGCTGAGCCCCCTCTCTGGCCGGGCTCACTGAGGCCCCTGCAGGCAGGTTCCCTGGGCCCTGGGGTACAGTGCAGCCTTAGGGATTAACCCCTTCCTGCCCACGCTGTAGCTGGGGGACAGGGGGCGGCTGGGTTATGTGGGTGGCCAGCAGCAGCCTGGGGGCGTTCGCTGCCTTTCCACACTGTGCGGGCAGGAAGGGACAAGCTGCTTCCAGCCACGGGGGAGAGATGAGCTCTGCAAAGACACGGGCCAGGTCATCCCTCCCCCCGTCACCCCCACTCTCCCGCTTCTCCCCAGTGGCCGGAAGCAGCTCCTGTCCCTTCCCTCCTGCACAGGGCCAAAAGGCTGCTGCCGGCCACATTCTGGCAGAAATCTGGGGAGGGTTAGGGCACTTGACCCTATGTCTCTCTGCTCCCCCACCCGCCACGTGTTGCCTTGGGAAGACACGGCGCCAGGTACCAGGAGAGGTGGGTCCGTGCCCGGGGGCCCAGCTAGGCAAGGAGGGCGGAGAGCGCTGGGCAGGGAGGTTCAGTTTGGTCAGTCACCCCCCATGTGAGAGGGGTACAGGAGTGTGTGTGTGTGTGTGTGTAACCTCTCCCCGTGTGGGGGGGTAGAGGTGTGTGTATCGCCCCCACATGTGACCCCTACAGCCTTAAAGATAAGGTCAATAAGAAGAATCCAGCTATGCAGTATTTCTTTTTAACAGGGGTGTGACGGAGCGATTCTGGCGGGACCCAACTGAGAGTGCCAAATCAGGACCAATTGCTTAAACTGGGCAGTCACAGCCCTAGGCTGGGGTTTTTCCACCTCTAAGGCAAACCAAACCAGCCATACAAAAAGGACTTTGGTCTCACCCCACTGGCTAACCACAAGTCACACAAGCAATTTCCTTAGACACTCCAGTCTCCCAGCTTCACCACCAGTGCACTCGTCCTGGGGATGAATGGTTATGAAAACCAACACCCCAATAAAAGAAAAAGGTTCTCTCGATCCCAAAGGACCAAGCCCCAGACCCAGGTCAATATACACATCAGATCTTACCCACAAATCACGCTGTTGCCAATCCTTTAGAATCTAAAATCTAAAGGTTTATTTACACAAAAGGAAAAAGGTAGAGATGAGAGGTAGAATTGGTTAAATGGAATCAATTACATACAGTAATGGCAAAGTTCTTAGTTCAGGCTTGCAGCAGTGATGGAGTAAACTGCAGGTTCAAATTAAGTCTCTGGAATACACCCCCCGCTGGGATGGGTCATTCAGTCCCTTGTGTAGAGCTTCAGTTTGTAGCAAAGTCCCTCCAGAGGTCAGAAGCAGGATTGAAGACCAGATGGAGATGATGCATCAGCCTTATATAGACTTTTCCAGGTGTAAGAATCTCTTTGTTCTCACTGTGGAAAATCACAGCAAAATGGAGTCTGCAGTCACATGGACAAGTCTTTGCATACCTTGCTGAGTCACAAGGCGTGTCTGCCTTCTCTTCATGGGTCAATTGTGTAGCTGATGGTCCTTAATGGGCCATCAAGCCAGCTAGGCAGGGCTAACACCAGCTTGTCTGGGATATTTCCCAGAAGCAGAGCATAATACAAAATACAGACAGTACAGAGCCAATACTTATAACTTCAACTACAAAATGATACAGACATACAGACAGCATAATCATAACCAGCAACCCAGAACCTGGTCTTAGACACCTTATATGACCCCCTTTACTTAAGATTTGGTGCCACTACAGGACCTTGGTTGTGTCGAAGAAAAACTTAGTTCTCGCTTTTTGTTTGGGTGCAGCAAAATTAAATACTTTATTATTTCTCCAGTAATTACCATGGAGGGAGAGAGTGCCATAGGACACAGGGTCCTGGACAGGTCTCTCAACTGGTAAACAATTACATCAAGCCTTTATACCTTTTTTACAGACAATTTCTAGCAATCATGGAGACACTAAAAAGCAACAAATACATTTTGTTTATACATAAGCTTTTCTGCTATCTCACTAGAAAAACAAGACTGCAAGACTGCATATTGCAAGGTCGTAATAACTTTCACACAATTCACTCTGTCTTACATTATCTTGCTTCCTCACGTCACCAGGGTCACAGTTAGCCTAACTCAAGATCATTAAGATCTCTTCAAAACCTTGTTAATTATTTACTGGCTTCCACACTCCCCCCTTTTGTACTTCTAGTACAACAAATATTTCAAATCTCAATTTGCATCAAACCATGGATGTCAGATTCTACAGCAAGTATGTCAATCTTAGGGGTTTTCATGGGATGTAATGACAATGCATGATCAGCACGAACATGAAAGGTATTATTACTAGCATTATATCCTTTACAACAACAAGAACACAATCCTAAACTAACTAACACCACCACAAACAATAACATTCCCATAGGAATAAAATAATGGTGGTGTCGTACAATTTTGGTTACAAAGCACAATACACCATACTCAGTACCTAAAGTAGACACTCTATAAGCTGTATGAAAGGCATACTATTCAGCATGATATACATATCCTGAAGCATATGAATTTGCCCTTGCAACGCAGAGATTCTTCGAACCTCTGGTAACAATGAAAGCAAATTTTGAAACCGATCAGGCACTAATCTAGTCCAAGGAAAATATACCTGAAATCTAAAAGCTACTGGCAACATTCTATCTGCAGGCCAGGAAATGATAGGATTGCCTGCAGCAGTGGTAAGATTAATATGTATATCTTGTAAAGTGGTGGCATTAACGCACACACAGCTATCATTAGCTCGAAAAAGTGGGTGTCCTGTCAGGGTAGTTCCTTGACCTCCACCCTCCCAGCAAATATTGTCATAAACAGTGACAACTTCCCTGGCTTCAGTTTCTGTACACACTGATGCTGTGGTGGTTCTAAGGACCAAAATGTCCAGTCATTTCGATGGCGTGGGATGGGGAGCAGAGTTCCTAACCCCATCCAAATATCAGCTGTAATCCCAGGAGCACTAACTAAAAATCGATTAGGAGTATCAGGCGGTCTCACTTCCCAGATATCTCGGTGAATCACCCAATCCCACATGCATGCTCCCCATGGACCCAGCAGGATTCGGTATGTGGGAGCCCACACCCACCCTAACCGGTCCATATGCTTGGAAGGAGCACTGTGAATGTCCACACTTCCATCCAGAAAGTGTCCAAGTATGTCTGCATGACCACAGATCAGATGGCACTCCTGATGTGACAGTAAGGGCAGTGGGCCAAGTCTGGTCTAGATCCCACTGCAATGCCTTCCCAGCCTCAGTGATATTCAATACCATCTCTGTCAGTAACTTCTGGGTCATAGAACTAAGGGCGGAAATGACATAGTACTCACCAACTCCAGCCCGTACTTAAGATAGCTGAGTTTTAAGAATAAGGCTAGTGGCCTTTAAGAATAGTCCAAATGGCTACGACACTATTAGCACCAGCCCATAGGGATCTGCCCAATGTCCTCTTATTCCAGGTTCTCCGTTGTGCTAATCTAATGGCAGCCCCTTGTGAGCAATCTGGGTATGTAAAAGTGACGTGAAAACTGGATAAGGGCAATGTCATTTAAAATCCAATCAGGGAGGGCAATACATACTGAAGGATTTATCCAAAACACAGGGCGCAGCCTGTAGAATAAACCCCAAAATCCAATTAATACCACATTCCCAAGCATGGGTCCCACAAATTTCTTCCTGCCAGAATGTAATTCTTTGCTTCTTCACCAGGGTCAGTTCTCAATGTCCTTTTTAGTCAGTAATTCCTGGACTATGGCAATGTCAGTGGAGTGAGTGTTTCTTCTTTTGTGTTAAAAGTTAAAAATAGTGTTTCTTCCAGGCCTACGAGTCTGTGCCCCAGCCGCTCGTGGGGGTGGGGGTGGGGGAGGTAACGCCGGGTGCCCTGGCCCAGGGACCGGGGGAACCGGCACCGCTGCCCCCCGGGGCCTCCCCGCTACCTGGCCGCTCCGCTACCCCGCTCCGTCCAGTAAAATCTCAGGACAACCTCAGAGCTTCATCGCACACATGGCTTCCACCCTGAGGAATTACGAACGAGAAGTTCAGTTCCGCTCACACACCTAATGCCCATATGAACAGAGCAGAAAAACAACAGTAACCGGTTAAACAAAACAGAGCCAAAGCTAAATAGTGCACCAAAACCAAATAGTGTTTCCTTATTCTATTAGAGCTCACCTTTAATCATGCAATCCTTATCATATAACACCAACAATACCAAACAAAGCAAACACAAAATAACAAGGGTAAAACAGATAGATGGTGTAAATTCTGCAGGGCTCCCCCATTATTAAGTGCTCACCAAACTGTGACAAATTCCTGGTACTAATTTATCCCTCATGTCAGGTGATCAGACTGACAGAGCATATAATCAAATTTTAAAGCTTCATTAAAAATAATAGAACAACAATGGAGAGTATTGGGAATGCTCCCACCTCACACAGGAAAAACATGAATGCCCCAAGCCTTAAACCACTTTAATACTCACACATGTCTCACTGGGAAGTTAAGCTTTGCAAATATAATTCCAATCCTGCAACTTGTACTGCCTTTGGCTTGCCTCAGTTTCTATTTTCCACAAGCAGCTGGGGCTGAAAGCAGTTTTCTTTGCACTTAGCATAGTCCGCACTGATTCATGACCTTGAACACAAAACAACTTCTCCTTTATCTCAGGGCTAAGCCGAATTTCAAATTAACCCGTTCCTAGACAAATTGCTCACACTGTGTCAGAGGTTTTTCTTTGTGATTAAAAGCTCCTCTGAGATATATGATCTTATTTAGATTGAAAATACCTTCTAATGGGCACTGTTTAGATGGATTTTCACGCGTGTGAAGATTCCAATTCGCTAAATACCTGCAGGTTTTAGGACCATAATGTACGTACATGTAATATGCTGGGGTACCCTTAGGGGGTGAGGTGGAATATTTAGACAGTCCCTTACCCATTTTCCACTCACACAGGAGAGACTCACAAGGAAAGGGGAGGGAAGATGGGTTCACACACTCCTAGACCCAGGCAGCTTCCTCGCCGGACAATGCCTGGCCGAGTCAGCCCACCGTGGGTCGGATCTCCTAAAGATCCACTAGTTACCGGGCTAACCCGGTAACAGCCACTCACACTGGTGTACACACACACACACCAAGGCCTCTTTTTCTTCCTTTTTCCTTTTTAAACCTTTTTATCTCTTTTTTAAAAATTTTTCTTTTAACCACGATGCATCTTTACCTGGTCCGGACCAATACCATGAGGCGGTATGACAACCCCTCTTGAGGCGGTAAAAACCCCTCAGCACCGGTGCATTCTAATGCATTTACCTATGCATTTACCTTGGCCAACTCAGCAGTTCCCAGTACTGCTATAAACTAACCTTATTGGGGCCTCTCCCCAATACCACTTTGCATCTGATCCTGCTGCACAGTCAATAAGTTCAGATGGCGTGAGCCCAACAGAGAGACAGACGTCCTCAGGGACAGTCCTCCTCCGATACCCCAATAGAGATTTCAAAAGGTCTCATACCTCTCATGTGGCGCCATGGGGTTCGAAGGGGAATGATCCGTAGTAGCCGTCTGTGGGTCCGTGGGCGTTGCCATCCCGGACGAGCCCCCAAATTGTCGAAGAAAAACTTAGTTCTCGCTTTTTGTTTGGGTGCAGCAAAATTAAATACTTTATTATTTCTCCAGTAATTACCATGGAGGGAGAGAGTGCCATAGGACACAGGGTCCTGGACAGGTCTCTCAACTGGTAAACAATTACATCAAGCCTTTATACCTTTTTTACAGATAATTTCTAGCAATCATGGAGACACTAAAAAGCAACAAATACATTTTGTTTATACATAAGCTTTTCTGCTATCTCACTAGAAAAACAAGACTGCAAGACTGCATATTGCAAGGTCGTAATAACTTTCACACAATTCACTCTGTCTTACATTATCTTGCTTCCTCACGTCACCAGGGTCACAGTTAGCCTAACTCAAGATCATTAAGATCTCTTCAAAACCTTGTTAATTATTTACTGGCTTCCACAGTTGCAACCCATGTTCTATATGGTCCCAATTTATATCAATAACGTCACACCCCCAACGCAAAATTGATGCAGGAAAGGATGACAAAACATAGCTGACTGCATCCCAAGAGCCCCCTTTCCTTGGGTCTGTCTCACTACAGCTAGTGTTGGGCTAGAGGCCGTATCAGTGTATAACCGAAATGGTTTATCAAAGTCATGTTCAATAACATGAATGAATCTCTTTACAAACTCAAGGTATAACTTGGTTAGCTTTTGCAGCATGGTTCCTGTATGTTTCATGTGATCTTGCCAAGAGCTAAAGAAAACAGCTACTTTATCCATACCAGCTTTGGCCAATGTTTTGAACCCAATTAACATTAAACCAATGTAGATATTGATGTTGTTCATAGTACAGGAATCTTGGCATTTAGCCATGAAAGCCATATGGTAGTGTGCCTCAGTTTCCCCTTTCACACAGCACATCAGGTCTGGAATGTATTTTCCCCTGTGAAAAGTTCCACCACTGTTTACAGGCATTAACTGTGAAACATCAGTATAGCAAAGCCCTTTAACATAAAGTGTGTTTTCATGTATTTTTTTCAACATGTTCAAGGGATTTTCCAAAAGATTAGGCACATTGTACATTGTTACAGTTCTTGGCAATAGCAACACATTAGTTACAAAAATTAGCATTAGCAATAACAACAAATTCATTGCAAGTGTCCATTTACAATTATGTTTGTCATGCCACACCCTTGGCTCAATACCACTGGAGTTTGGGCATTTTAGGGTTAACCTGTGGCTTCCCTTTGCAAAATTCAGTCGTCTCTTTCCTTCTTGTCCTTCAGGATTAAACCCTGATTTCTCTTGCTTAACAGAGTTCACTGGCTGATGGGGTGGGCCCTCTGTGCTAACAGCTATTAGCAAGTCTTTCTTCTCCCTGCCAGCCAAGTAATTCGCATCAACACAGACAGTATCTTTTAACTTCTTAGCTGCTATGGATTCCAAGGCTGGACTTTGTCTTACAGAGATACCACACCAATTCAAAGGGTCTGAGGGTGAGAGCTGGCTTGCTCTCCCCTGCCTCCTCAAGCATTCAGCCATAAAACTGTTCTGCTTTGAAACACCAGTAACTGAATCTGTCCTCAGATCCTGAAGCACAGACTGCTCACTTACAGATTCAGCATGGAGACATTCCTGTCCCAACACCATTGTCTCCCCAACAAGCTGGCCACACACAGCCAGGTGGTTATAGGGCTGCTCAACTTCCTTAACAGCTTCTACTCCACCTGAGACCTTTTCAAAGCTGCCCACACTGGATCTCTCAAAAGGAAAGTCAGTGGATCCATTCACAACCGAAAATTTCTGGCTGTTAGGAACTGAAACTTTCTTGATTAAATCACTTTTACACCCTTCAGTTGCAGTAAACTGCTTGCACAGGCTACCATGAGGATTCCTTTCCCTAGGAGCTTCTCTAAAGCCTGGTCTACACTAGGCGTTTAAATCGGTTTTAGGAGCGTAAAACCGATTTAACGCCACAACCGTCCACACTAGGAGGCACCTTATATCAATTTTAATGGCTCTTTAAACCGGTTTCTGTACTCCTCCCTAACGAGAGGAGTAACGCTAGTATCGGTATTAACATATCGGATTAGGGTTAGTGTGGACGCTGATCGACGGCATTGGCGTCCGGGAGCTATCCCACAGTGCACCAGTGACCGCTCTGGACATCATTCTGAACTCGGATGCACTGGCCAGGTAGACAGGAAAAGCCCCGCGAACTTTTGAAATTCATTTCCTGCTTCCCCAGCGTGGAGATCTCATCTCATCAGCACAGGTGACCACGCACAGCTCATCAGCGTTAACAATGCAGTCTGCTGAGAATCGTAAAAGAGCCCCAGCATGGACTACACGGGAGGTACTGGATCTGATCGCTATCTGGGGAGAGGATTCAGTACTAACAGAACTGCGTTCCAAAAGACGAAATGAAAAAGTATTTGAAAGAATTTCTAAGGCTATGACGGATAAAGGCCACAGCAGGGACTCAGTGCAGTGCAGAGTGAAAGTTAAGGAGCTCAGACAAGGCTACCAGAAAACCAAAGAAGCAAACGGAAGGTCAGGGGCAGGTCGAAAAACATGCCGCTTCTATGCTGAGCTGCATGCAATTTTAGGGGGCTGCGCCACAAGTACCCCACCCCTGTTCGTGGATTCCGAGGTGGGGGTTGTAATCTCTGCCATGGCTGAGGATTATGCAGATGGGGAAGAGGAAGAGGAAGAAGAGGAGGAAGACCTAGCAGAGAGCACACAGCACTCCGTGAGCCCCAGCAGCCAGGAGCTTTTTATCACCCTGACGGAATTACCGTCCTCCCAGCCCTCACAAGCCACTATCCCAGACAATGACGCCATGGAAGGGACCTCTGGTGAGTGTACCTTTGCAAATATCAAACTTTTTTTTTTAAGCAAGCCTTTTTTAATGATTGATTTACCCTGAGGTCTTGGGATGCATTCGCAGACAGTATAGTTACTTAGAAAAGTTTGTTAACATGTCCAGGGATTGAGAGGAAATCCTCCAGGGACATCTCGATGAAGCGCTCCTGTAGGTACTCCAGAAGCCTTTGCAGAAGGTTTCTGGGCAAGGCAGCCTTGTTCCGCCCACCATGGTAGGACACTTTACCACGCCATGCATGTAGCAAGTAATCAGGTATCATTGCGTGGCAAAGCATAGCAGCGTATGGTCCCGGTGACTGCTGGCATTCAAGAAGCATCCGTTCTTTATCTTGTTCTGTTATCCTCAGCAAAGTGATATCGTTCAGGATAACCTGGTTAAAAATCAGGAATTTAAGTAAGGGGGGGGTGGCCATTTTTCTACTGGGTTCGTGGACTGCATCAGCTTAAAAAAAAACTTTCCTGCACGTAGCGAAGCGGGGGGAGGGGAGGAGTGAAATGCCGATGATCTTTTCTGTGTTTGGTCACCGGCGATCTTCCCCAAGGCACCAGACACGCAGTGGGTGGGGGGGGTGGGGGAAGGTTGTTGATTAGCAGGGAGCTAGCGTGGTATTAGCCATGCGTTGTTGGGGGGGAAGGGTTAAATCACTACAGAAGCCGAAAGACAGTGGCTTACCATGGCCGCATGCAAGCTGAATTCTGATGCCTGGACCTGCGTCTGTGAGATATGTAACTCCAGAGCTGCAGGCACTCACTATTAAGATGAAAATATGCGACCTTGTAGGGAAATCACATGTGCTAGGTGGTGAATACTGCTGTTCACTGTGAAATAGTATAACCATTGTTCTGTAAAATGTATCTTTCTAAATATTTATCTCCCTCATGCAGCTGCAAATTTTTCAACCATCCCTCCTCCATCCCAAAGGCTAGCACAGATAAGGCGGAGGAAAAAGAAGACGCGAGATGAGATGTTCTCGGATATTATGGAAGTTACACGCAATGAAAGAGCTCATCTGAATGAGTGGAAGGACGTGGTTTCAAATTACAGGAAAGAGGCCAGTGAACGTGAGGACAGGAGGGACAACCGAGATGAGAGGTGGCGGCAGGAAGACCGTCAGGAAAATCAGCGGTGGCGGCAGGAAGATCAGCGGTGGCGGGATGCAACTCTGGGGCTGCTGCGTGATCAAACTGACATGCTCCAGCGTCTTGTGGAGCTTCAGGAACGGCAGCAGGATCACAGAGTGCCGCTGCAGCCCCTGTATAACCACCCTCAACCCTCACCATGTTCCATATCCTCCTCACCCAGACGTGTAAGAACGCGTGGGGGGAGGCTCCGTGCACCCGCCCACTCCACCCCCATGGACAGCCCAACCAGAAGGATGTCGTTACTGTGAATTTTTTTTAATGGCCTTCTCCATCCCTCCTATCCTCCTCCCAAACCACACCCTTACTTCTCTCCCTCTTTTTATAATGAATCAATAAAGAATTCATGCTTTTTAAATGAGAGTGACTTTATTTGCATAAGTAAGCTGTACTCGAAGGGGGAGGGTGAGTTGCTAACAGGGAATGAGTCAGTCAAGGCGGGGTGGGTGTTCATCAACAAACACAGCAGTCACACTGTACCATGGCCATTGATGAAGCTCGTTTTCAAAGCTTCTCTGATGCGCACCGCTTCCTGGTGTGCTCTTCTAATCTCCCTGGTGTCTGGCTGCGCGTAATCAGCGGCCAGGTGATTTGCCTCAGCCTCCCACCCCGCCATAAAGGTCTCCCCCTTACTCTCACAGAGGTTGTGGAGAATACAGCAAGCAGTAATAACATAGGGGACATTGGTTTGGCTGAGGTCTGAGCGAGTCAGTAATGTCCGCCAGCGCGCCTTTAAACGGCCAAATGCACATTCCACCACCATTCTGCACTTGCTCAGCCTGTAATTGAACAGATCCTGACCATTGTCCAGGCTGCCTGTGTATGGCTTCATGAGCCATGGCATCAAGGGGTAGGCTGGGTCCCCCAGGATAACGACAGGCATTTCAACATCCCCAACTGTTATTTTCTGGTCTGGGAAGTAATCCCCTTGCTGCAGCCGTTTAAACAGAGTAGTGCTTCTGAAGACGCGAGCGTCATGAACCCTCCCTGGCCATCCCACGTGGATGTTTGTGAAACGTCCCTTGTGATCTACCAGTGCTTGCAGCACCATTGAAAAGTACCCCTTGCGGTTTACGTACTGGGTGCCCTGGCGCTGCGGTGCCAAGATAGGGATATGGGTTCCATCTATCCCCCCACCACAGTTAGGGAATCCCAGTGCAGCAAAGCCATCCACTATGGCCTGCACATTTCCCAGAGTCACAATCTTTCGTAGCAGCAGCTTAGTGATTGCTTTGGCTACTTGCATCACAGCAGCCCCCACAGTAGATTTTCCAACTCCAAATTGATTCCCGACTGACCGGTAGCTGTCTGGCGTTGCAAGCTTCCACAGGGCTATCGCCACTCGCTTCTCTACTGTGAGGGCTGCTCTCATCTTGGTATTATGGCGTTTCAGGGCAGGGGCAAGCAAGTCACAAAGTTCCATGAAAGTGCCCTTACGCATGCGAAAGTGCCCTTACGCAATCGTCCCACACCTGCAACACAATGCGGTCCCACCAGTCAGTGCTTGTTTCCCGGGCCCAAAATCGGCGTTCAATGGATAGAATCTGCCCCATTACCATCAGGATCTCCAAAGCGCAGGGGCCCGCGGTTTGAGAGAATTCTGTGTCCATGTCCTCATCACTGTCATTGCCGCGCTGCCGTATCCGCCTCCTCCTCACCTCGGATTGAAGGTCCTGGTTCAGCATATACTGCACGAGAGTGCGCGAGGTGTTTAAAACATCCACGATTGCGGTATTGAGCTGAGCAGGGTCCATGCTTGCTGTGTTATGGCGTCTGCACAGTTCACCAAGCAAAAAAAGGCGCGAAACGGTTGTCTGCTGCTCAGGGAGGGAGGGGTGAGGCTGTACCCAGAACCACACGCGACAATGATTTTTGCCCCATCAGGCACTGGGATCTCAACCCGGAAATGCCAAGGGGCGGGGGAGGCTGCGGGAACTATGGGATAGCTACGGGATAGCTACCCACAGTGCAATGCTCCAGAAATCGACGCTAGCCTCGGACCATGGACGCACACTACCGATTTAATGTGTTTAGTGTGGCCGCGCGCACTCGATTTTATAAAATCTGTTTTACAAAACCGGTTTATGCAAATTCGGAATAGTCCCGTACTGTAGACGTACCCTAAGCAGCAATTCACCCCTCTCAGAAATTCTGCCCTTCCCCTCTCCACCTAGGGCTTGCTCTACAGGAACATTTCCCTAAGCAACCACAGCCGCTTTCTGGGTCTCACTTAGATTTAGAATCACTTCAGGCCCAACAGGCGGATTTCTACACAATCCCCTTTTAGGCACACCTACAGACTTTCTAGATAACAGGTCAGAAGCAGTCTCCTTCCCTTGACCATGAACAAGTTCAGGAATCTTTTCCTTCTTGCTACAAGTTGTCAAACTGTTAGTAGGTAACACAATTAAATCACCTTTTTGCTCCCCTTGTGCCCTGGCTAGGGTATCACCCTGATCAGACAGAGTTGCTACACCCTTTTCCAACCACACATTAGCAACTGGCAAACTACAAGCACCAGAATTGTCTGTTCTCTGGGATTTTGCTAAGACACTAACTGGATGCAACCTAGTCACAGTGCCATTCTCCCCAGCAGACACAAACTTAGGACCATTCCCTTCCTGGGCTTTAGCTGTATTTACAACCAACTCCGAGACAACTGAATCACCCTCAACCATCACAGGCTGAAAGGCACCTTCTGTCTGCTCCACAGACACAGAAGAGCCGGAGACACATTCTCCTTCACCAGACACACAGCTTGGGATTTCACTTCCCTTGTCCCAGCACACATGGCTGTTCACAGACAACTGCTTGGAGACCGAGGTAGCTCCCTTCATAGGCAAGTCAATACCCCTGACCGACATAGGCACATTCCCTCCACTGTCACATTTCTCCACACAGGAAACAGGTAAGGGATAGGGACACTCCTCTTCCACTATCCCTGTCTTCCCAAACTGCTGATTAGACAAAGCCATCAGCTCACAAGGCTGCCTAGGCTCCTCCAAACTTTCCCTACCAGGCACATTGCCACTCCCAACAGATAAGCTGCTGCTTTTTTCACTACACTGAGCTACTTTTAGCAAATCACAGTTACCCATTTCAGGTTCACTTCTACAAGCTGCACTAGCCACCAATCCATCACCTATCACAAATTTACCCTCTCCTTCCTCAGCCAGGATCTCTTCATCACCCTCACAGAGATCCGCTACCAACCCTCACCGGCCGTGAACCCAGACTCAGAGTCAGGGGAAGGATCAGGCGGTAAGTCGTATAAACAAGAAAATATTTATTTGCTCGAAAACATGTATACCAAAAATATAAATTCTATCTATAAATACTATATCTAAAAGTTTTTAAAGGGAAACTAAACGAACAGTAGGTCTACACAGATTGGGATGGAACAATAGTCCTCCATGGACAATTCCACAAATGCTTCAAACAGTTCCTCAAATACCCTCCGCAGGAGGTTTCGAGGAAGAGGTGCCCTATTTGGTCCTCCGGTGAAGCTCACTCTTCCACGCCACGACATCCTCAGATACAGGGGAACCATCGCCTCTACCAGCATGGCCGCGTAGGGTCCCGGTCGGTGAAGTGCTTCCCTTAACATCCTTTCTTTCTGCACTCGAGAGACACGCCTCAGGGTAATCTCGTTACTGAAGTGCTGCATCTAATTAGGGCAATTAGCGAATAGTTACTGTTCTTAATGGTTTACTTATACTTTGCATAACAAAGCCCCGCGCTTAGCAGCCACGTGCTGTAGGCCACACAGGAAAAGCATACATTGATCTTTCCCCTGCAGTGTCGGGAGTGGCTGCAAAAGGGTCATAGTATCTGATTTCCAGATTGCCTTTAGCACGACGGCACAGCTATCCGTTAACTGATAAGCATAATGTACTGTAAGGCTTACCAGGACTCTCTGCTAGAGGGATTCTGCTCTCTCTCCCGACTTCTCCGCTCTCCTGTGCAATGGCGCAGCCAATCAGAGCGTAGGCCAAAATGTTGTGCTTCTCTGGAGACCACGTGACACTTGTTGTCCGGTACGGTCTTCTTCATGGAAATTGACTAGACGGTGTTCACTGTTCGCGAAAATGTAACTGTACAAGGAAATCACTAACTTTCCCCATCACACAGCTTCGGGTCCTTCCCGGACTGCCCCGGCATCCCCCTCGCAGAGACTGGCAATGATTAGACGGCGAAAGAAGAAGACTAGGGACGACATGTTCGCTGAACTGATGGTCTGCTCCCGAGCAGAGGCTGCAGAGCAGAAACACTGGAGGGAGACCCTATGTGAGCAGCATCGCACACTCATGGAACGTGAGGATAGGTGGCGGCAGGAAGACCAGCAGACCACCCAAACGCTGCTTGGTCTCATGAAGGAACAAACGGACACGCTTCGTCGCCTTGTTGATGTCTTGCAGGACCGCAGGCTGGAGGACAGGGCCCCCCTGCAGTGTCTCTGCAATCGCCCTCACCAGCCAAGAAGTCCTGGCCCCCCCTCACCCAAAAGTACAAGACGGAGGGGTGGTAGAGGCCGTGAGAACTGTCACTGAACCAGAGCAGAGCGGCCGTGTACCCCGCACTTCTCACGTTAAAAATTTGTAGAAGTGCTTCCCTTATAGGCTCAGCCAGTCCCAAATCCAAGGTTCATCCCCCCACTGTTTATTAGATTAATAAAAGATGTTTGCTGTTAATCACTGTTTCCGTCATGTCTTTCCTGTCAGAGGATTTTTCGGTGTATGGGGTGGACAGGGGTTTCATACTTGCATGGTATAGCCTACAGTACCAGGGTACAGACTTGGGGAAAGGATCAACTGCGGGGCACACACACACTGCAGTCAGTAGGCACCAGGGTCATTCTGTGTTGTGTATGCTGCCCCTGATCATTTCGTAATGTGTATGCTTGTCCAGGGTCCTAGCGCCTGCCACGCCATTACTGTGAAGGCAGGCTGCCCTTACGATGCACTTGCAACGGATCCACGAGCCTATCCGCTGCCCTGAGCCCCAACAAGAGCCCTCATCCACGGACAGATAGTCACCCTTCTCCCACACCCATCACCCCTTCCCACGCAGAAACCCGCAGCCCACTGCCGTCATCCAAACCCCCTTCCTGCAAACCCTCCCCTTCATGCAGAACCACTGTCATCCGTCCCCCACCCCAGAGACCTATGTAGGAGCAGGAGGATGTCAGTCCTCTATGGAGGAAGCGGTCTGTACGTCAGTGCACACCGTGCCCAGCACAGTATGCGTCCATGTCTCAACACCAGAACAGAAATGCAAAGTAAAAGAAAGATTTATTAATAATGAGTGTAACAATTACTTTGCTTAAAAACGTGCTTTGGAAGTGGGGGAAACTTGGAGAACGCGGCATGTAGCCGCAGATCCAAATCGACACAAACTGACACAGGCCCAGGGTCAGTTTCTCTTGAAAGCAAGTGGAGAGTCATAGGTTACCCTGATCTCCGAGGAAACTTGCTTTCAAAGCCTCCCGGATACAGAGCGCTTTCCGCTGGGATATTCTCTCGGCATGGCTGTCTGGCTGAGCGTAAACTGCAGCCAGGCGATTTGCCTCAACCTCCCATCCGGACAAAAAGGCCTCGCCCTTGCTCTCACACAGATTGTGCAGCACACAGCATGCAGCAATAACTACGGGGATATTCTTTTCGCTGATGTCCGAGCGAGTGAGTAAGCTCCGCCATCTCCCCTTGAAACGTCCGAAAGCACACTCCACCACCATTCTGCACTTGCTCAGCCGGTAGTTGAAGAGTTCCTTCTCTCTGTCCAGGGCGCCTGTATAGGGCTTCATGAGCCAGGGCATTAGCGGGTAGGCTGGGTCCCCGAGGATCACTGTAGGCATCTGCACATCCCCAACCATTATTTTGTGGTCCGGGAAGAAAGTACCTGCCTGGAGGAGTCTAAAGAGACCAGAGCTCCTGAACACACGCGCGTCATGAACCTTGCCCGCCCACCCGACGTTGATGTTGGTAAAACGTCCCCTATGGTCCACCAGTCCTTGCAGCACCATGGAAAAGTAGCCCTTTCGGTTAATGTACTCGCTGGCCTGGTGGGCTGGTGCCAGGATAGGGATGTGAGTCCCATCTATAGCCCCACCGCAGTTTGGGAATCCCATCGCGGCGAAGCCATCTATGATGACCTGAACGTTTCCCAGGTTCACTACCTTTGAGAGCAGTTGCTCAACGATTGCGTGGGCTACTTGCATCACAGCAACCCCCACGGTAGATTTGCCGACGCCAAAGTGGTTCGCTACTGACCGGTAGCTGTCTGGCGTGGCAAGTTTCCAGAGGGCTATGGCCACTCGCTTCTGCACACTCAGGGCTGCTCGCATCCGGGTGTCCTGGCGCTTCAGGGCAGGGGCCAGCAAGTCACAGAGTTCAAGGAAAGTGCCCTTACACATCCTGAAGTTTCGCAGCCACTGTGATTCGTCCCAGACCTGCAGCACTATGCGGTCCCACCACTCCGTGCTGGTTTCCCGGGCCCAGAATCGCCGTTCCACACCATGAACTTGACCCATGGCCACCATGATCTCCACGGCGCGGCGTACCCTGCTTTCTGAGAGGTCTGTGCCACTCTGTGACTTCCTGTCCCCAACGCGCTGCCGGAGCCTCCTCGCCCGATTTCTCAGCAGCTGTCTGTTGCAGAGGTGGACGATAAGGTGCGAGGAGTTGACAACGGCCATAAGTGCAGCGATGATCGCAGCGGGCTCCATGCTCATAGTGCTGTGGCGTCCGCGCTGTAACTGACCAGAGAAGGGCGCGATCAGATTTCCCGCCGGCGCTTTCAGTGAGGGAGGGCTGTTGTGAGTGACGGTTGAATGATGACAGTTACCCAAAACCACCCTCGACACATTTTTTCACCCAGCAGGCATTGCGAGCTCTACCCAGCATTCCAATGGGCAGCGGGGACTGCGGGAACTGTGGGATAGCTTCCCACAGTGCACCGCTTCCAAAGTCGACGCTGGCCCCGTGAATGTGGACTCAGAAGTTCGAATTTGTGTATTTAGTATGGATACACAAATTCGACTTCATAAGGTCGAATCCACAAATTCGAACTAAGTTGATTTGAAATAGTCTTGTAGTGTAGACAAGGCCTCAGTTAGGGCTTTAACCTGACCATTTACTTTAATCTGCTCCTGAGAAACATTTTCCTCACCAATGAGATCTCTCTGCTCTTGATCTAACTTCAGATTCACTTCTGAGTCATTAGACAGACATTCAGAAACTCCACTCACAGACACGCTGCTTTTTTGCACAGACAAACCTTTGGAGCAACCCACCTCAGGCAAATCATTGCTCACAATAGACACAGGTTTAAGATTATTCCTGTCCTGTGACTGGCTACCTGGACTGAACAAAGCTTTAACATTTTCCCCAATTAAAAGATCTTTAGGCAATAACTTCCTGACGCCAGCTATCACTTCATGCTGAGTCCCATTCCACTCAAGGTGGATTCTGGCTAAAGGCACACGGACAGTAAACTCACAGAGGATCACAACATTCACACCCTGATTTGGTAAATAATCTTCCTCTTTGACCAGATCTGCTTTAACAAGAGTGATGTTAGAAGCCATAGTTTGCCCTGAACAGCTTTTACCATTGACTTTTACACTCTCTATGAATTTTCCATTCCCACTCCCATACATAGCACTGGCACAATTTATGGGGCCACCCTCTACTGAACCCACAGTAACAGGATTGACATAAAAGGTGGCATTGTTGGGGTACATTTGGTTACCCCCAGACAACTGCTCAGAGTTATACAACATACCAACATTGTTACAAACTGGACTTTCAAGAGGATACAGTCTCTGCTGTTCTTCCATTGCTTTTTTGACTTGGAGTTGGAGTCTAGCCGTCTCCTGTTGCATCTGTCGAGTTTTCTCCTCAGCAGCCAGCAACTCCAGACGCCTCTTACGAGCTTTTTCTTCTCTCTTAGCAACTTCTTTCTTTCTCTCATCAGCCTCTTTCTCCATTCGAATTTCTGCCAGTTCTTGCTCATAATCAAACTGCAGGCTGTCTCTCAAGGCTTGCAGTTTCCTTGCTTTTCCTGATGCTTTCTGTCTCATGGTCACTGACCTTTAACCAACCAAACTCTCAATCCCAAAGTTAAAATTTGGATAGCGTGGGGTTCTGACCCAAAGCTTAATTGACCTGGTTCTGTGGATCCAAGCACGACTACGCCACTGTGACGGAGCGATTATGGCGGGACCCAACTGAGAGTGCCAAATCAGGACCAATTGCTCAAACAGGGCAGTCACAGCCCTAGGCTGGGGTTTTTCCACCTCTAAGGCAAACCAAACCAGCCAGACAAAAAGGACTTTGGTCTCACCCCACTGGCTAACCACAAGTCACACAAGCAATTTCCTTAGACACTCCAGTCTCCCAGCATCACCACCAGTGCACTCGTCCTGGGGATGAATGGTTATGAAAACCAACACCCCAATAAAAGAAAAAGGTTCTCTCGATCCCAAAGGATCAAGCCCCAGACCCAGGTCAATATACACATCAGATCTTACCCACAAATCATGCTGTTGCCAATCCTTTAGAATCTAAAATCTAAAGGTTTATTTACAAAGGGAAAAAGGTAGAGATGAGAGGTAGAATTGGTTAAATGGAATCAATTACATACAGTAATGGCAAAGTTCTTAGTTCAGGCTTGCAGCAGTGATGGAGTAAACTGCAGGTTCAAATTAAGTCTCTGGAATACACCCCCCGCTGGGATGGGTCATTCAGTCCCTTGTGTAGAGCTTCAGTTTGTAGCAAAGTCCCTCCAGAGGTCAGAAGCAGGATTGAAGACCAGATGGAGATGATGCATCAGCCTTATATAGACTTTTCCAGGTGTAAGAATCTCTTTGTTCTCACTGTGGAAAATCACAGCAAAATGGAGTCTGCAGTCACATGGACAAGTCTTTGCATACCTTGCTGAGTCACAAGGCGTGTCTGCCTTCTCTTCATGGGTCAATTGTGTAGCTGATGGTCCTTAATGGGCCATCAAGCCAGCTAGGCAGGGCTAACACCAGCTTGTCTGGGATATTTCCCAGAAGCAGAGCATAATACAAAATACAGACAGTACAGAGCCAATACTTATAACTTCAACTACAAAATGATACAGACATACAGACAGCATAATCATAACCAGCAACCCATAACCTGGTCTTAGACACCTTATATGACCCCCTTTACTTAAGATTTGGTGCCACTACAGGACCTTGGTTGCAACCCATGTTCTATATGGTCCCAATTTATATCAATAATGTCACACCTGCACTGCGCAGATCCTTGGGTTTCTGGTCCACTAGCCACATCTTAAGGTCCGGAGGGCAGATGTCAGACAGCTGCTCCAACCCCACCAGGTTATACACGTCCTCTACGGTAGTGGCCCCTGTGCCCTTCCCCCACTTGTGGAGATATTCCCCCAGCAGGTTGGCAACCTCCTTGTAAGTGACCCCTGAGGTCTTGCGTACACCCCGGAATCACTTCCTGTTCGCCTCGGGGGTCAGTTCAAAATTCAGCAGCAAAGCCTGTTTGAACAGGTCAGAGTCCCCTGTCTCAATACCATCCATTTGGCTGAACGCCTCTATGGCCTTGGAACCCAGCGCAGGGGTCAGACAGCGAAGCCTGCCTGTGGGGGTCAATCTGGTTCAGATCACAGGCCTTCTCAAAGGCTGTGAGATAGGCATCAATATCCCCCACCCCTTGAACTGGGGCAGCAGTTTGGCGCCTAGATTCCCCACAACACTGGTGTCACGGTGCTGCCCATGGGAGCCAGCTGAGGTCACTCAATTAGGGTGAACTGCAAAAAAAACGGGGCAGACAAACCCCAGAAACTGGTGGATATTCCAGTACTTAGATTTTCCAAACCAGCACAAAACAACTTCTGTAATACCTCACTGGTTACTCAGAAGTCCAAACCACGCAGTTCCCTTAAAGTGTCCAGCCTCAGGCCTCCATCCAGACACACATGTCAGATATGATGATAATTACTGAAAATCTTATCTCATCATATAAAAGAAAAGGTTCTTCCAATCCAGTCCAATTATAACTTAGATCTTACCCAAAATACACGCTATTAGCCAATTCTTATTAACTAAGCTAAAATTTATTTAAAAAGGAATGAGATAAAGTGTTGGTTAAAAGATCCATATACAGACAGACTTGAATTCAATTCTTGAGGTTCAGATACATAGGAGAGATGAGCTTGTAGTTGTCAAAAGTCCTTTTAGAAATAGTCCATAGGTTATACTTCAGTGTCCATATTCAGGGTGACTGCAGTCAGTGACTGGGGATCTCAATCCTTGTGGCTTAAGGTTTCCCCCTCTTGAAACCCAAAGCAGATCTGAGATGAAGCAGGATCGTGTTCCAGGGTTTTTATGCATTTCCAGCAGCCTTTTGGCCTGAGAAAACAATCGGCTTAGCTCCTTCTCCCAAACATCCTGGCAATTAGCACAGGGTAATTTATCCATTAAACAGTTCAGATACAGGTTACCACAACCTTCAAAGAGACACAGAGACAATAACACTGTTTCACTCAAGTGTCTTCCTAAATGTTAATATTCCTTTTTTGGTCTTTGAATCAAAGCTATAGCGACAGACAAGACTTGTTTGCTGACATCACAAGACCTGAGCAAACACCTCCCCTTCTATCTCTAACAATACAGGCTGTATTTCAAAGCTCTAGTCATTTGCAGATCTTCCTAACCAGTCTCTAAAGTTCGGCCATGGGCCAGGTCCGTCTGTGAGTTAATTAACCCTTTCTGGCCCTGTCAGATATTATATCACACTCATAATGTCACAACTGGCGTCTCGGGGCCCTTCCCCACTTACCCCCCGGCAGGCCCTCTTGGCCCCCCGCTCCTCCAGCTCCAGCTTGTGCTTCCGCTGTTCTGCACGGTCCTCCAGCCTCCGCTCCTCCAGTTCCAGCTCCTTCGCTTTCAGCTCCAGCTCCAGTCTCCGCAGCTCCTCCAGGGAGGAACCTGACTGGGGTCCCCCTGTGCTGACTGGGGAGTCAGGTCTGATGGGCTCCCGGTCACTACACATGCTGCTCCCACAGCTACTCCCCGGCTCTCTGGGGACCCCAGGAGCCTGGAGCATGTTTCTCAGTCTCCACACGCTGAGCGATCAGCCTCCCGATGCTCAGCCCTCTCCCCCTGCACAGACGCGCCAGGTCGCTCTTACGGAGCTGGTTATAGGCCATTGCCAGGCTGGTTCCTTTCAATACCCTCGTTCTATCGCTGGCAGCCACTGACTGCAAAGCACCTGCGCTCGCAGCCAAACCTCTACAGGGGGCATCCGCCAACCACCCTCTGCTGCCATGTTGTCACGACTCACAGATCGTGCCCACTCTTGACCCTGTACGGTCCGTGGGGGGAACCACCTTCAGTGCGACAGCCCTTCCTGGGGGTCCACTCTCTTTTGGGGGTTAAGCCTCTCCACCTCCTGGAGCCGCACCTCTCTGAGCATTAGCACGTCTGTCTCTCACCATGGGCCCCCTCAGGGAATCCACTCGCTCTGGACCCCCGGGGCCTCCATTCCCAGAGGGAATAATGCCACCCTGATCTCTAGACCAGAGTGACTCTCAGCCAGCGTAAAACGGGAGGGTTCATTGAGCATCTGGACCCAGCACAGGAAACTCTCAGGGTCTCAGGCCTGGCCTCCCTCAGCCCAGCACATCCCAGTCTCCCCTGCATCCAGCTCTCTCTGTCCAGCCCCCACCTGTGCTTTCCAGCTGGGGCATCTGAGATCACCTCCCTAATTCCTGCCTCTGTCCAATGTCTTCTCTCCAGGTAAACAGGGTGGCCTGGGCCTTCTCTCCTCTCTTCTGTCCTCAGCCCCCTCTGGCTGGAACCAACTGATCTGGTCACTGGGGTCCTCTCGTCACCACCCATTGTCCTCCCACTGGCCAGAACTGGCTGTGACTCCTGAGCAGGGCCGGCTCCAGACCGCAGTGCGCTAAGCAGGCGCGTGGGGCGGCATTGTCCTGGCAGGGCGGCATTTGGCTCCGGCGGACCTTCCGCAGTCATGCCTGCGGGAGGTCCACCGGAGCCCCGGGACGAGCGGACCTGCCGCAGGCATGACTGCGGAGGGTCCCCTCTCCCCGCGGCTCCGCTTGAGCTCCCGCAGGCATGACTGCGGCGGGTGCACTGGTCCCGCGGCTCGGACGGAGCTCCCGCAGGCGTGCCTGCGGATGCTCGACCGGAGCCGCGGGACCACGGGACCATCCGCAGGCACTTCTGCCCCGGCCGCGGGACCGGGGAAGGGCGGCGCGAGCGGCGCGGTACGCCGCCCTGCTTGGGGCGGCGGAATTTCTAGAGCCGCCCCTGCTCCTGAGCTGGACCTCCTGGTGACCAGGTCCTCAGTCACCGGGGTATCCATTCTCCAGGCCATTGGCCGGGGTCCCAAGTTTTGTCGCTGGTCCTCTGTAACCACAAACTCCCTTGTCCCTCACCTCGTTAAACCAGTAACACCCAGGGAAAGTGAGTCCCACCCCCTCTGCATGCCAAGCATTGGAAAAACTAAGAAAACAAACAAAAACTCCCACTTCGTCACAGGGACCCAGAAAGGGGGCTAGAGGCCGGAGCCTTTCCGCAGGGTCAGCCTGGCTCCAATTGCCAGCCTTCCCAAAGGCCGCGAGACAGGCACCTGCATCTCCCCCCTCCTTAACCTGGGGCAGCAATTTAGTGTCGAGGTTCCCTGCGGAATAGGCACCCCAGGGTCCATCCCCACTCACCCCTGGACGGGTCCCTCTGCCTCTCAGCTCCGCCATCGCCAGTTCATCTCCTGCTGTTCTGCCTCCTGCCTTCCCTGTATCTCCTGGTCCCCTGACTCCTTCAATCTCCGCTCCAATTCCATCCGTCTCAGATCCACCCACAGGGAGCCGGGTGGAGACCCCCCAGCTGGTCAAGGACACGGGTCATGGGGCCTCAGGGTCTCAGCTGAGTTGGGAACCGGTGAGGGCCCTGGGGCTGTGTGGATGCTCCCAGCCTCTCTTGCAGCCCCAGCTGGGTCATGAACTGGCTCCTTAGAGTGTCTCTGCACAGCTCTGCAATGTCCTTCTTCAGGAGATGGTTACAGGCCATCTCCACGCTGTTCCCAAATGGTCACTAACTCACAGGCCTGTGCTCTCAGCTCCCCACGGTCCCTGGGACGATCCACTTCAGTGCGACAGCCCTTCTTGGGGGCCACAATCTCTCTCAGGGGATAAGCCATAGAGGCCTGAGCCCTGGGCCCAGAACAGGAAACACCCACATGGGGAGCAGGGACAGAGTCACTGGGGGGTTCCCCAGCCAGAGGGCAGCAGCAGCCGCTGGAGTTTCAGGGCCCCTGGCTGGGTGCTCGGTTCCCTCCCCCATCCCAGCCGACGCTCGTTTTCATCCCATTGAGGGAACCGACCCAGCTGGGCCCCAGCAGCTGGATCCCCCCCCCCAATGGAGCCGGAGGGAGAAGGTGAGCGGGAGAAATGGAACAATTCATCCCCCAGGGAACAGGGCTCCCGGCTCAGACGCCCACGGGGCCATTCGGGCGTTTGGAGGGGGATGATCCCTGCAGACAGAACTGATGGGTTCAGTTCTTCTAGATAGAGGGTGATGGACAGATCCATGGGGCTGGACAGTCACGGGTCAGGGGGAATGTGGGTCCTTGGGAACGTAGGGTGGTGGACAGATGGAAGCACGTCTGATCAGGGATAGAAAGATGGACTAAGACCTTGTCTACATGAAAACTGGACCTGAAATGACGAATCCCGTGTGGTTCCCAACCCCCACTGGTGATCTCAGAGGGAGTCTGGGCTGTCGGAATTAGCCCCACCTGGTTTGATTCAGCCCCGGCTGGCAGACAAGCTCCCCCGTAGCTCTATAGACACAGGGACGTTCCTCCTCCCAAATAGGAACAGCCGTGCCCAGACCTGCTCCGCAGTGACTCCAGGTGTGAATGGCACCTCCTGGCCTGTCTCTGCTATAGGAGGACGTGAGCATCCCCCCCAGGGAAGGAACAGGGTCCCCACCAACTAAAATCCATCCTTCCCCTCCCCAGGACAGACAGTGACAATCGATGCTGAGTCAGCGGCTGGGGGAGATCGCTGAGTCGCTCTTTCATCCCCCCCCCAGGCCCTGATGGACACTGGTTCTATTCCCACAGGGGGAACCGACCTGATCCAGCCTGGAGCGGTGCTGGATCCCACCCGCCCGGGCAGCCAAGGGCCAGGTACTGGGGCCGGGGGCATAGGCGCCAACTTCTCATGGCACCGGTGGGTGCTCGCGCCCCCCCCAGCCCCACCCTGACTCCACCCTTGCCCTGCTCCCCTTCCCCAGAGTCCCTACCCCTATTGGATCCCTCCCCAAATCCCCGGCCCCGCCTCCTCCCCTGAGCGCACCCGTTCCCCCTCCTTCCCCGTCCCTCCCAGGCTCTAATCTTTGTCCTTTTCTCTAAGCACCAGACCCCTCCCCCTGGGCCCCAACCAGAACCAGGAGAGAACCCAGGAGTCCTGGCTCCCAGCCCTTCCCCCCAATCACTAGACCCCATTCCCCTCCCAGAACTGGGGTATAAAACAAGGCAGCTCCCGAGGCATCAGGTTTACGCAGAGTTTCACTGGCAGTAGCAGAAACAGGAAGCGAGCGCCGGCTCTGGGCAGACTTCCCCTGTGGCTGATTTATCCACTGCTCCTTCAACAACTCAGGATCTACATTTATCCCTCCCTCCCCCGCTCACGAGGGCCACAAACCACAACTCCCAGCCCCCGTCCTGTCTCTGTGCCACAGCACTCGGCTAAGAACAGCATCTGCAGCGACACTACCTGAGAAGGAGGTTGTCCAGGCCCCTCCACCCTCATGCTCCAGGGCGGGTGCTGGGCCCAGCTGGGTCAGGAAGGAATTTCTGTCCCGTTCCATGGGAGAGGGTCTCTCCGTGGAGGGCACTGTGTGTGTGGGGGGGTTGGGGGTGCCCTCCTCTGCTCTGAGCTGCTGCTCCAGGGAGGCCAGACGGGCCTGTTGGAAAAGGTCAGGGCAGTTTGGGCACCTCTTGACACCTCCTGAGATTCCCCCATTCCCAGATGGTCCCTGAACTGGGCAGCTCCCATGGGGGGCTGGGAAGTGATGGGGGGCAGGGACCATGCAGCTGCAGGAAGGGGTGTGGGTTGCTGGGCGTTGCAGGGAGCTCGCTTTGCTCTGACCGCAGTAGATTTGGGCTGGAGATTGCAGAGAAACCATCTGATGGTGCAGAAAGGGGCCGAGCGCATCACGGGCTTCCTGGGGCTGCAGCCATCGGTGCAGTTCCTCATTCCGCTCGCACTCAGGCCTCAGGCTCGGTGGAGCTCACCACTGGGGTGTTGGTGGCTGCTCTGACGAGCCCCCCACTGCCCCGTCATGGCGTCTGCTCTGACCGTCGTCCTCCTCAGTAAGTATTGGAGACAGCCAGGGTGGGTGTCCGGGGATCTGAGACCAGGGCGTGTTGCTCTGGGATCTGGTCACTAACAAGCCATCTCCTCTCCAGGCTGCTGGCTGGCCGGGCACAGCGGGGTGTGGGGAGGTGAGTATCAGTCTGTGGGGAGGTGGGTAACATCAAGGCCGGGGGAGGGGAACTGAGCCCTGAAACTTCCCCAAAACTCAATCCAAACTCCCCCTGTGAGCTCAGACCTGGCCCCGTTCTTCTCTTCCCTCCCCTCCCCCCGCCCCGCCCCGCTAGGGAGTAACTAGGAGCTGACTCTGGCTCCTGAGGGCTGACAAAGCAGCTGGGAACCGTCCCTTGGTTCAATGTCCTGCCCCCACAGGCTGTGAGGATCGGGGGGGGGGGGGCGGCACGTGGATTTATTTCAGCTCATACAAAGGCTAACAGGGCCTATCATCCGTGGGCTCTAGATCCCCTCGGGGAACCAAAACAGTCATGGTCAGTGCAGCCATGGGGGAGAACCCCCTAGATCTGCCCCAAGATACACCCCCACCCCCAAGAGCTCCCTCCCCTGCACTCACAGTCCCCCCGTTCCCAAGGCCTGGGGAAAGGTGGGTCTTGTGTGACTCTATTTCCAACCCCGGGGTGGGGGCAGAGCTGCAGGGGGGGGCACTGGTCAGGCTCCCTGGCTGGCCTCAGGGTGGGGCGGGGCTGGGAGGGGCAGGTGATCTCTCATGCAGCTGGGTCCTGAGCTACGTCTGGGAGAACCCCCTGCCCCCGAGCCCCATGGGCAGGCAGTGCCAACCCTGGTAGGGGACAGACTCCTAGAGAGGCCAAATGACGGATGGAGTGAATTGGGGCGGGGCGGAGGTGGGGGGGGGCTTTGTCTCCCCTGTTTAACTCCTGTCTCTTGTTGAAAGCAGGGCGTGAATTTCCCAAACCCACCATCTGGGTGACCCCCAGCAGGGTGGTGGCGCTCAGGGGAAACGTCACCATCCGCTGTGAGGGTCAGGACCCGGGAATGGAGTTTGTTCTGCGTAAAGTTGGACACCCGAACATGCAGCTGCAGATGGTGCCTGATGGGCCCGTGGCTGAATTTCCCATCGCCAGTGTCGGCCGGGAAGATGGAGGGAGCTACACCTGTGACTATCACTTAATGACGGAACACAGTCGCTGGTCGTATCCCAGCGACCCCGTCGAGATCATTGTAGGAGGTGAGGGGCTCAGCTCAGTGTCCCGCTTCCCAGCCCCACCCACAGCCAGACCCTCAGGGGGTCTCTGCACCGATGGGACGCTCAGAGCCAGGCTCTGCCCTGAGCCCAGCAGAGGGGACACCTGGCCGGGGACAGGGGACGGAGTCAGTGGGGGGTTCCCCAGCTTGGGGGAGAAGTAGCCACTGGAGATTCAGGGCTGAGGGAGAGGGGTCCCTGCCCCCAGTGGGAAATGAAGAGCAGGGGGGCCTTTCCCAGGCAACACATCACTTACAGGGTGATGGACGGAGCTGAAGGTTTTAAACCTCAGTGTATAGTAGAGACTTGCACAGTCCCCTACAAGTCAGTGGTGGTGCTGTGCACAGAACCCAGAAGTCCTGTTCCCCATCCTCCCTGCTTTCCCCACTAGACCCCACTCCCTTCCCAGAGCCAGGGACAGGACCCAGGATTCCTGGCTCCCAGCCCTCCCAGCAGAGAAGCCAGGGAGTGACTGGACCCTGGAGACTGGCCTGGCCTGGCACCCGCCGGGGAGCAGAGCTCTGGGCCCCAGGGGTGGGGTGGCTCCGTGTCTCATGCTGTGAACCCAGGGCTGAGGGGAAACTCTGGCCCCTGTGGAAAGGGATCCAGGAGCCCGACCCCAGGGCCGCCGGGTCTGACCCACCACTGAGGCCGCATGGTGAAGACGGGCCCCAGGAGTGAGTGACAGGGCCTGTGTCTCACGGCCTGTCTGCTTCCCACTGCAGAGCCCAGATACCCCAAACCCAACATCTCCCTGAGCCCCAGCGGGGGGGTCTCCCTGGCGGGAGCCGTGACCATCCGGTGTCGGGGGCAGCGCCGGGGCGTGCGGTTCGTGCTGAATAAAGAGGGACGTAATTTCACACCTGTGGATTGGGACGGGTTAGAGATTGTGTTTCGCATCAGCAATGTGCGCCGGGAGGACGGCGGGAGCTACAGCTGCTCCTATCACAGCCGATCGGAGCCGTTCAACGTGTCGTACCCCAGCGACCCCGTGGAGCTGGTAGTGAGAGGTGAGGGGCCCGGCTCAGCGTCCCCGTTCCCAGCCCCAACCCCAGCCTGACCCTCACGGGGGCTCGGTGCCAATGGGACACTCAGATCCAGGCTCTGCCCTGAGCCCTGACCCCGCAGAGGGGACGCCCGGCCGGGAAGTGGGGACGGAGTCACTGGGGGGTTCCCCGGCTAGGGGGGAGCAGCAGCCCCTGGAGTCTCAGGGCAGGGAGGCTACTTTAACACTGCCCCTTGTGCATAGGAACCGGGAGTCGCTATTTAATCCCCTGATCCCATCCCCTCTGTTCTCCAGGCCCCACCCCAGGCAGTGCCCCGGCCGGGGCTGAATGAGGCAGGGGCTGCAGGAGAAGCGGGGGCTTGGTGGACACGGCGCTGGGCTGAGACCCAGATCTCGCCCAGCTCCTGGCACAGCCACAGACTCTGTGTGATGGGAGCATGTTGCAGTTTTCAAAAGTGTCCTTTCTTGGGGGGGGCCTCAATCTTGGGGGATCTCAGGGACGCCATGAACGATGCAGGGGCCACACATGGCATATGAGGACCCCAAGAACTAGGCAACTGCAGCTCGGTGTCTGTGGGGCTGGCAGCCCAGCTCGCAGGGCCGGATTCTGGGTCAGGGGGTGTTGCGGACTCACAGATCGTGCCCACTCGTGGCCCCATGCGGTCCGTGGGGGTGCCCCTTTCAGAGCGACAGCCCTTCTTTGGGGTCCACTCTCTCTCGGGGCCAGGCCCCTCCACCTCCTGGAGCCGCACCTCTCTGAGCCTTAGCACGTCTGTCTCCTGCCTGAACTGCACAGGAAAGGAGAGGCTGGCACTAGAGGCTGAATAAGGAGCGAGGGGCCCTGGCTGTCACAGTCCTCTCTCCGCAGCCCATTGTCCTCCCACTGGCCAGAACCGGCTGTGACTCCTGAGCTGGGTCTCCAGTGAGGGTCATCAGGTCACCAGTTGCTGGGGTGTTCCTCCTCCAGGCTGTCGGCTGGGGTCCCAAGTACCCTCTCTGGTCCTCTGCAACAACAAACTCCCTCTCCTCTCACCTCGTCAAACCAGTAACAGCCAGGGGCACTGAGTCCCACTCCCTCTGCATGCAAACCATTGGAAAACCATGAAAAGATAAGAAAATCCCCCACTTTGTCACAGGGGACTCTGGGATCTGTGAGAGAATCTCTGCCAGGGGTCCTCTGGATCTGCCCATGTCAGATTAGGATTGGAAGAGACCTCAGAAGGTTCGAGTCCAACTCCCTGCTCAAAGCAGGCCCAACCCCAACTCAATCATCCCAGCCAGGGGTTTGTCAAGCCAGGCCTGAAAAACCTCTAAGGATGGAGATTCCACCACCTCCCCAGGGAACCCAGTCCAGAGCTTCACCACCCTCCTAGTGAAATAGTGTTTCCTAATATCCAACCTAAACCTCCCCCACTGCAACTTGAGACCATTGCTCCTTGTTCTGTCATCTGCCACCACTGAGAACTGCCGAGCTCCATCCTCTCTGAAACCCCTGCAGGTAACTGAAGGCTGCTATCAAATCCCCCCTCACTCTTCTCTTCTGCAGCTGGAGGCCAGGGCTGGGTGGGTGCCTGGGTCTGGCTCTCACAGCCTGTCTCCTGTGCGCAGATCCCAGCTTACCCAGACCCTCCATCTCTCTGAGCCCCACTGGGGTCACCGCCCCAGGGGCAGACATCACCATCCGGTGTCAGGGGCAGCGCCGGGACGTGAGGTTCTTCCTGCACAAGGCTGGAGACCTGAACCCGCAGCGACACATGGACCCTGCTGGGGCCGGGGCCGAGTTCCGCATCCCCAGCGTGACCCTGCAGCACGGAGGGAGCTACAGCTGCAGCTACCGGCCCCGGTCAGAGCCCTTCGTCTCCTCGCAGCCCAGCGACACCGTGCAGCTGGTGGTAGCAGGTGAGAGGCCTGGCTTGGTGTCCCCACTCCCAGCCCCACACCCAGCTGGGTCGTCAGGGGCTCGGCACTTATGGGATGCTCAGATCCAGGCTCTGTCCTGAGCCCTGGGCCCAGCAGAGGGGACGCCCGGCCGGGAAGTCACTGGGGGGTCCCCAAGCCAGGGGGGAGCTGCAGCTGCTGGACATTTGGGGCTGAGGGGGGGATCCTGGCCCCCAGACATCTGTCCCCACTCTGGGGACACACAGAGGAGTCGGGGCCCAGGGACTGCTGCCACCCCGCCATGAATGACAATGACGATTGAAGCTGAGTTGCGGGGGAGAGGGGCATCACTGTCTCTGTTTCAACCGCTCCTCCCATCCTGACAAACGCTGGTTCTATTCTCACAGCAGGAAACAACCCAACCCAGCCTGGAGCAGCGCCGGCTCCCACCCACCGAGCAGCGCGGGGCCGTGTACTGGGGCCAGGGGGGGATCACCATTGAACCAGCCCTGGAAGGCTCATGCTGCCCAAGGAGCTGCCCCTGGGGGTTGGGGCTGGGGGTGGGACGGGGGCAGTGACTATTGGTGCATGAGCCCAGACTCCAGGGGGAGGGGCAGAGGGTTCCCAGGAGAGGGACAGGGTCCGGTGGCCTGGCTCTGGGGCTGGGACCAGCTGGGTGCCCGGGCGGGGCCTGGGACTAGGGTTGCCAAGTGTCCGGTTTTTGACTGGAACATCCGGTTGCAAAGGGACCCTGGCGGGGCAGTTAAAAGTCAGGGCGGCTCCCAGGCAGCAGTTGGCATCTCCCTCCGGCTCCCAGGCGCAGGGTGGCCACAGGGGCCCTGCCCCGAGCGCCGTCTCTGCAGCTCCCCGACCCCCTGCCCAGCCCGGTGAAAATGAGCGAGTGAGTGAGGGTGGGGGAGAGCGAGCGATGGGGGGGGGTGGAGTGAGTTGGGGGGGGCCTCAGGGCAGGGGCTGTTCGTCCACCTGGGCAACCGCCTTGTTGGGGAAGCTGAGGCCCCAGGGCCGGACCTGCCGGACGGGGGGTTGGGGGCTCCGCTCCCAGGGCAGCACCAGCTGCTGATCTCCCCGTCCGAGCTGCCGAGTGACTCTCCCCTTCCCCCCTGGGGCACCCAGATTTCACCTACACCAACATCGCCCGCCTGGGGCTGAGCGCCGCGGTCCTGCTCGTCCTGGGGCTGATCCTGGCTGAGGCCTGTTACAGCTGCCCGAGGGAGGTGTCCTAGGTGAGGTGACTCCCCCCACCCCGTCCCCCTTGCTCCCCCCAGGGGCTGGGCTCTGGGCAACACGGGCTTCTCTAACTCGCCATCTCTCTGTGCCCCCAGGAGCCTGGATCTGGCCGTGTGGAGAAGAGAATCTCCCCAGAGACAAGCCGCTTCCCCTCGGGGGGCTGAGACACCGGCACAACTCCCCCTGCCCCCAAACACCCCTGACGCAGAGAATCCCCCCCGACTGCTCCCACCCCGACGGTCACACCCCAGGATCGAACCCTGACCCCCAGCCTAGAGGGTGCTGGGCTGGACTCACTAGACCCCACTGACCTCCCAGAGCCAGGCAGAGAACCCAGGAGTCCTGGCTCGCAGGTGGATGTAATAGACAAGGCAGCTGCTGCTGATGTGTCCTGCCATCCGGACTAGGGGGTTCAGGAGCAGTGTGGGGTACAAACCGACCCCTAGATGCAGGCGGCTTTTATTTGCGGGGGAGGGAAAGTGGGCAGGAAAGAGTGGACGGGGTCAAGGGCCGGGCACCGGACATCAGGCAAGGGGGGAGCTACCGTGGGAAACCACTAGGGGAAGTCCTGGCTCCATGGAGGGGCATCCACCAGCCAATGTATCCCCTGACTATGTACAGCCCCGTGCACCCTGCCTGAGCTGGCGGGGGAGTCACTCCTTGTCCCAGGGGACGGTCCCGGCCAGCTTCTGCAGCTGCTCTCGGTAAACCTGGGCAAAGCGCTTGCTCTGCACCGTGGTGAAATGGTTCTTCCAGTCACTGATGACCCCTGCGAAGCAGAGACACTGGGTGGGACAGCGATTCTGTGTGGCGGGGGCACCCCCTGCTGGGAGAGGTTGGTCTGGGGAAGTGGGATGCCCCCCCACCCCACAGCCAGTCCTCCCACCCCTCTCCCCACAGCGTCCCCCCCCACCCCGGAGAGTATTTCCATAGCAGCTGTGCCATGTGCCAGAAGGTGGGATTAGGGTATAGGGCACTGGGCTGGGGGGTCAGGCCTCTTGGTTCTATCTCTGGCTCCAGGAGGGGAGTGGGGTCTAGTGGTTAGAGCTGGGGGGTGCTGGGAGCCAGGACTCCAGGGTTCTAGCTGACGCTCTGGGAGGGGAGCGGGTGACTCCAGATTGCCTTCTGGGAAGCTGGGACCAGAATCTAGCCCTGACCCCACTGCAGTGAGAGGGGGCCCGCATCCCACCTCCCCCCAGCCTTTGGGCCAAGGGCAAGTCCCCCTAGCAATAGGCCCCTGCCTAGGGGGGGCCCCGTGGGGGGGATCCAGTCCCAGACCAGGCGTCCCTTTTCCTTCCCTAATGTCCTACGAGCCGGCGGTGCCAGCGCTGGGCAGGGGCTGTGGGGCAGCGTGGAGGGAGCTGTGGATGCTGCTGGGAACCAGGGGAAGTGCCCCACTTGCCCCAAAACTCATCAGCCGCCCCTCCCTTTTGGCAACTCTGGCTGCCCCCCTCTTCTACCCCTTCCGCAGCCCCCCCAGACAGGCGCCACCTACCCCCGTTCACCAGCTACACCCCCCAGGCCCGGCCTGGCTTTACATGCCCAGCTGCTCTGTCTGCTTTGGGGCCCCTAGTACAACCCAGAACCCGGTGAGCACCCACTGAGGGCTCACCCCCTGTTTAAAGGGGCACTATTTCTACACGCCGCAGAGCCGCCTCGCACAGCAGGACGGGGATGTCTATCCATGTGTGACCAAGGGGCAGTGCCCTGTAATAATATTATGAAGCCTCAGCGTGCCTCAGTTTCCCTCTGTCCTTCGCCTGGCTACCGGGGTTGGGGGAGGACTAGGGTTACAGCTGCTCTCGGGGGGGCAGGGGAGGCCCAGAGGTGTGGGTGGCACCGGGCTGTCTGGGCCCTAGGGAACTGATTGAATCTGACCCAGATCCAGAGGGACACCAGAGGGCCCGACACGGAACCATCCACACGCAACGGCAGGAAGCACCAGTGAACTCAGCTACTGTGTCTTCACGGCAATGCAAGCCCAGGGCTTGAGCCCAGGCTCACATCTACCCCCCTCCCCTCATCTACACACCCATCGCGCTCCCCCAGGGCTCAGACCCAGCAGCCCCCACTGGAGTGCAGGGTCCCAGCCTGAGTCAAGCCGGCTCCCAGGGTTCAAGCCGTATTGCTCTGCAGTGTAGACGCAGCCCTGCCAGCCTTGTGCTCCAGAAGTCCTCCAAATATAGCCCATAATCCCACGGGCCAGGGGGCTGCATATACACAGCTGAGCAATCGGGCTTGAAACCAGGATCCCGGCTTGACACAGTCTCATGTTACAGGAGGGCGCTAGGATGCCTGGGTTCAACCCAGGGTTAGGAAGGAGTGTAGACACTCAAGCCAGGGGCAGGTCACTCCACTTCTACTAATCCTGGGCTTACACCGCAGTGTAGACAGACCCAGCCCAGAGTCGAAGCACAGGGAAGTGGCCAGCGGGGCAGAAAGGGTCCCCCTGAGAAAGGGGCTTCATTCCTCCTGCCTGCCCCCTACAGCGGGCACCTGTTGGCGGGAGGGGCTTACATGGGGGGCACAGTGGCAGGGGGGTGCCGGTGCTGGTGTGGGGCAGCGCGGCTTGGCTAGAACCCGCCCAGAGGGGGCAAGGGTGGGGGGCCCTGTGGGGGGTGGGGAACAGGTGCAGGGGGGTGGGACCCCTCCTCTGCCCAGCTTTCCTCCGGAAAAGGCCCTTGCGAGGGCCATGAAGTCCCTGGGCACCAGGCTGTCGTTGGCTGGTGGGTTCTGCCTCGTGGCCCGGAAGGAGGGATTCTCCGCCATGCCCTGCAGATCCTGTGCGGGAGGGGCCGTGGCCTCAGAGGCCCGGGGTGGGAGGGCTGCGTGCCCTGGTGAGGGATGTGCCCACCTGCCACTGCGTTCTCCTGGCCCCTTCCGCTTCCCGCTGGCTCAGCCCCTCCCTTCTGCCCCCCCATCCATCCTGCTGCTGGGATCCCCTCCCCCTCCAATCCCAGCCCCCCTCTTCTGCTTCCCCCAGTTCCCCCTCTGTGGCGATCCCCACCCCTTCCATCCGCTGCTCCTCCAGGTCCCTCTCTACTGCCCCCCGCCCAGGTCCCCCTGCTGCTGGGATCCCCTCTTACCCCCAATACCCAGCTCCCTGTCTCCTGTCCCCCAGCCCCTCTCTGGGGATCCCTCCCCTCCATTCCCAGTTACCCCAGCCCCCTCCCTTCTGCCTTCCAGTGTGAGGGGACGGGGGCAGGGGGGGAGAACAGGAGACAGGACATGGGGCATGAAGGGCACAATGGGGGGGTGAAGGGACACGGGACGGGGCAGCACTAGGAGGGTGGGGAGCTGATGAGGGTGTGACGAACTGGGAATGTTCTTAATGTTCTCTCTGAATACGGTGTTGGTGCCTCAGTGTCCCCTCTGCAGTTCTTAATATCTAGGTGGTGGGATAAGGGGGTGTGATTGCTGCAGAGCAAAGGGTCAGTGCACATAAATGCCTGGCACTGTCTCCTGGCAACTGATGGCCTGAGCCCCTCCTCTACAAAGGTGCCAGCTGAAGGTGTTGGATACAAAGAAGTCAGGTGGCCTCCTGGCCCAGGAAAGGGGCTGAGCAGAGGAGGAGGGGCTGGAGGGGGTTGCAGTTTGGGGCTGGCTGGGGACGTGGAGTGAAGTAACACCCCCTCCCGCACCCCAACCCTCTGGCCCAGCCCTGAGCCCCTTCTCACGCTCCGAACCCCTTGGACCCACCCCCGCCACATGGATTTGGTTATGTGCATCAATATGGAGGCGACGTGTCACACGTAACAAAATTAATTAAAATTAATTCCACACAAGTGTGGGGAAAATTAGAGGGAACACGAGTCCCAAGACCGATCCCCGAGGAGCTCCACTAGTGACCTCCCTCCAGCCTGACAGTTCCCCTTTCAGTGTAACGCGTTGTCGTCTCCCCTTCACCCCATTCCTTCTCCACCTCTCAGTTCTCGTATGAATCCTCGACCCGTCTTCTCCAGTGTAACTGATCGTTTCCCGCGTGGAACTGTATTGAACGCCTCACTGACATCCAGCTACATGAGAGCGTCTGCATTTCCTTTGTCTCGTCCCCCTGCAGCGCCAGCCCCAGAGAACTCTGCTTATGGGGAAGATTTAGGGGGGACGCTGCCCTCCCCCCACTGCAGCCCCATCCCATCCAGCTGGTGTCACCCTGCCCGGTCCAGACCCACGGGATGGGAGGTGTTTATGGTACAGGAGAACCTCAGGCAATGTCTACACTAGGGAGCTGACAGCGGCACAGCTGTACCCACGCGGCCGCGCTGCTGTAACACTCCCGTGTAGCTGCTCGGTGCCCACAGGAGAGAGCTCCCAGCGGCCTCATAAACCACCCCCAAGAGCGACGGTAGCTCTGTCGGCGGGAGAGCGTCTCCTGCCCACGTAGCGCTGTGCACACCGGTGCTTGTGTCGGTGGATATTACGTCGCTCGGGCTGGGGTGTGTGTTTCTTTCACACCCTTGAACGATGTAAATTTTACTGACAAAAGTGGTGGTGTAGACGTGGCCTCAGAGTTACGAACACCAGAGTTATGAACTAACCCAGGGGGTCTCAAATTGGGGGTCGGGACTCCTCGGGGTCACGAGGTTATTACATGGGGAGTCGTGAGCTGTCAGCCTCCACCCCAAACGCCGCTTTGCCTCCAGCATTTATAATGGTGTTAAATATCTAAAAAGGTATTTTTAATTTATATGGGGGGTGGGTCGCACTCTGAGGCTGGCTATGTGACAGGGGTCACCAGTACAAAAGTTTGAGAACCACTGAACTAACTGGCCAACCACACCCCTCATTGGGAACTGGCAGCGCGCAGTCAGGCCCCAGAAGAGACCAAAAAAAAGCCACTACAGAACCGTTCTGTGTTAAACAAAGTACTAAAAAACCAAAGGGAAAATTTAAAAGCAGCTTTAACAGGGGAAGGAAACTCTTTCTGGGCTTGTTTCGTTTAAATGAAGATGGTTAAAAGTAGCATTTTTCTTCGGCACAGTCCAGTTTCAAAGCTGTGTGAAGTCAATGGTCAGTTGTAAACTTTTGAAAGAACCAGAACGTTTTATGCAGAGTTTGGAAAATTTAAGAGTTGCGAACTGTCATGAACTCACAGGCCGGCTCTTGTCCCCGTACAGTCCCTGGGGAAACTCCCTTCAGTGGGACAGCCCTTCCCGGGGGTCCACTCTCTCTTGGGGGGTTAGGCCCCTCCACTTCCTGGAGCCGCACCTCTCTGAGCCTTAGCGCATCTGTCTCTCTCCGTGGGCCCCCTCAGGGAGTCCCCTCGCTCTGGACCCCCGGGGCCTCCTTTGACGAAATGGGGGATTCTCTTGTTTTAACTCATTTTTCCTGGGTGAGATGGGATCACTCTGGAAAAGGTGCAGGGAGGCGGGGCCCTTCTCTAACCACTAGACCCTGCTCCCCTCCCAGAGCCAGGATAGAACCCAGGAGTCCTGGCTCCCAGCCCCTCCCCCGCTCTAACCCCTGAACTCCACCCCCCTCCCAGAGCTGGGGTACATCACTGGGCAGGTTCTGGGCAGGATGCAATGGTGCTCCAGGGGCCGCCCTCCATTTGTTATACTTTATTTTTAATTGCATTTGTAGCCCATTTCATGACTTTGATGCATGATTTGCATTCGTGATTTAGCCCTGTCGTTTCAGATGATAAATTTGCACACTAGGAGCTGCAAATCTGTATTTATTCATGCCATAGATAAGAAAAATACCCCCCCCCCAAAATTCATTTATTTTAAGCTTATAGAAACATTTTCATTTTAAGCATAACTGAAATGTGCTGACGTCAGGGACTTGACCTGTGCCCCAACCAGCATTAAATCATGTTACCGCAAGTGATAGCCTGAGAATGTTACCCCTGGTCCTTTAGTTCAAAAAGTCGCTTTTCTCACCTTTTCCCGCGTGAACTGAAGTGCAGCATCCGAGAGGGAGCCAAAGACCGGCCAGTGGCATTTTCAAGCGATAAAACAGCCAGCGACGTCCATCTCTCATTGGCCATCGGCGAGCGCAGATATGTTTTAATGAGTCTGAGTTTCGAAAAGCTCCGCTCACTACACACGACTGTGGCCAGCAGCGTGAGCAGAATCCTCAGAGCTGCTCACACATTAGGAGAAGTGTCCTGCAGCTCTGCCTCACGCGTGTGGTGGAGAACTTGGAGTGGGGAGCGCGTCCCGTGTGGCAAAACGTGACGGATGTTGTCCGATTCGACAGAGAGGTCTTTGTCATTGATGTCCGAACAGTCCCCATGCGTCAATGGTGCTTCATTGGTCTGAACCTTTCGTTGATAGATGTTTCAGCAGGGACAACGAGCCATAAAAAACTCCCTCTGGAATTTTTCTTCTGAAACATTTTATTTCAAATAGTCGATTTTCCAATTTGTTGCAAACAACAAAACCAGCATCCAAGTCTGGTGCCCCCACGCCCATCACCCCAGGCGGTCGCCTGCCCCTAAATCTGGCCCTGGTGTCGGGGCATCAGGTTCACACAGAGTTTCACTGGCAGTAGCAGAGACAGCAAGCGAGCACAGGTTCTGGGCAGACTTCCCCTTTCGCGGCTTTATCAGCTGTTCCCTTAAGGATTCAGGATGTAAATGTTCCCTCCCTCCCCCGTCACAGGGGCTGGAAACCACAACCTCGAACCCCTCTGTTCTGTCTCTGTCCAATGAACACTGGGCTAAGAAAAGCATCTGCAGTGATGGTACCTGAGAAGGAGGTTGGCCAGGCCCCTCCACCCTCATGCTCCAGGGTGGGCACTGCACCCAGCCGGTCAGGAAGGAATGTCTGCTCTCCTCCATTGGAGAGGGTTTCTTTGTGGGGGACACTGCGTGTGTGTGGGAAGCCCTCCTCTGCTCTGAGCTGCAGCCCCAGGGAGGCCACACGGGCCTGTTGGAAAAGGTCAGGGCAGCCTGGGCACCTCTTGACACCTCCTGAGATTCCCCCTGTTCCCAGCTGGTCCCCAGACAGGGCAGCTCCCATGTGGGGCTGGGAGGTGATGGGGGTGGAGGGGGACCAGGCAGCTGCAGGAGGGGATGTGGTTTGCTGGGCGTTGCAGGGATCTGGCTTTGCTGTGATCGGGGTAGATTTTGGCTGGAGATTGCAGAGAAATCATCTGATGGGAAGAAAGGGGCCGAGCACATCACGGGCTTCCTGGGGCTGCAGCCCCCGGCGCAGTTCCTCATTCCGCTCACACTCGGGCCTCAGACTGGGTGGAGCTCAGCACTGGGGTGTTGCTGGCAGCTCTGAGGGGCCCCCCACTGCCCCGTCATGACATCTGCTCTCACCGTCCTCCTCCTTGGTGAGTATCGGAGACAGCCAGGGCGTGTGCCCATGGGGTGGATCTGAGATCAGGGCGTGTGCCCAAGCGGGGGGGAGAGGGGGAATCTGAGCCCAGGGTGTAGGATCCAGTTGCTCTGGGATCAGGTCTCTAATGGCCCATCTCCTTTCCAGGGTGCTGGCTGGCCGGGCAGAGCGGGGTGTCGGGAGGTGAGTATCTGCGGGGAATGGGGCAGCTGGGGGAATTTCCACATTAAGGACGAGGGACATGGGTGGGAGGTGGGGGGCGCAGATCCCCCAAAGAGATGATCCTGTCAGATCTCTGCTCCCTCCCACACCCAGAGGTGGGGACTGAGACCTCGCCCCACTCATTACAGGGATGGGCACCACACACAGTGAATTCACCTGCACTCAAAGCTCTGCCCCCCAGGAAATACAGAGTGAAGGCACCAGCCACCCCACAGCTCCCCCACACTGTGCCCGGGGAGCTGGCAGAAGCCCGGGGAACGGGTCAGGCCGAGCAGGGCTGTAAGACGTGGACACGCAGAGGGACTGGAGCAAGCCGTTGTGTCTCCCCTTGGCTTGCTGCACACGCGTGTCACTGCTTTGCTCGTGGGTCAGGCTCAGCCCGGCCCGGCGTTCGGAATGTCCCCTGAGCAGCTTTGGGAATATCCCGTCCCCAAAGAGGCCCCCGGCACCATGCAGAGCGGAGCTAAATCCCCAGCGGCTGAGAGCGGTTTGGGGCAGAGCAGAGCCGGAGTCTGAGCCCCAGGGGTGGGCAGGAAAATGTTAGAACAACATAAGAACATAAGAATGGCCGGGGGGGTTGCAAATGCGGTGTTTTAGTGGGGGACGGATTCGGGGGGGGCTGTCCTGGGAGCTGCTTGCGCAAAGGACCTGAATTTGGACCAGGAACCCCACAGGGGAGATCCCAATTCACTGAGTGCAGTGTGGAAAGGGCCAGATTCTTATCTCAGCCCCCCAGATTCAATCTGGAGTCACCCCTGACTGCAGCGGGGGCAGGGCTGAATTGACCCTGAAGAACTGAAGGAATCAGAGACTGGAAATCTCCTTCCCCTCCTGTGTCCAGGGCGGCTCCAGGCACCAGTTGAACAAGCTCCTGCTTGGGGCGGCCGATTCTAGGGGGCGGCTTCCGTCCAAACTTAGAGCGGCACGGCCGCTTCTTTTTTTTTTTCATTCGTTGCTCCGGCCGCCCTGTAGGGGGCGGAGGAGGGGAGCAAGGCAGTGCCCTGCAGCAAACTCATCAGGGCAGCCCGTGTCCTTCCCTCCCCGCCGACCAGAGCAGAGCGGAGCCCTCCCGGCAGGCGGCGCGGTGATCGGGCTGCGGGGTGAGCGCCCCACTGATGCGCTGGCTGCCCCCTTCTCCCCCTCCCCCCACTAGACCGGGCGCGCACTCTGCAGCACAGGGAGTCCCCCTGCACCCCGGCTCCGGCCGCCCTGTAGGGTTTTTTGTTTTGTTTTTTCCCTGCTTTGCCGGCCATGCCGTCCCCCCTCCCCCCGCTTTGCCGCTCCAGCTGCGCCATTTTTTTGTTTTGTTCCCCCCACACACACACTTTGCCACTCCGGACGTGCCGTGTTTCCCCCCCCCCCGCTTTGCCACTCTGGCGGCCCCCCCCCTTTTTTTTTTGGCTTGGGGCGGCAGAAAAGCCAGACCCGGCCTGGCTGTGCCCCAGGGCTGGGCGGGGGGTGAAACGCTGGAGCGACAGATGGGCAGAGGATTGAGTCAGACGGACGCGGTTTGTGTCACCCCCACTTACTGCCTGTTTGTTTGTGACTCCAGAGGGGCCCTACCCCAAACCCTCCATCTCCGTCAGCCCCAGTGGGGTGATCCCCATGGGGGGAAACGTCACCATCCGGTGTTGGCATCAGCGCCTGGGCATGAGGATCCTCCTCTACAAGGCTGGAGCTGGGAACTATCTGACTCACACAGACCCTGCCGGCTCTGAGGCTGAATTTCCCATCACCAGCGCCAGACGGGAACACGGGGGCAGCTACACCTGTCGTTATAGCAACAGAACAGACCCACCTCCCTACTCGGAGCCCAGCGACCCTGTGCAGATCATTGTAGCAGGTGAGGGGCCCAGCCCGGCGCCTCGGCTCCCAGCCCCACACCCAGCTAGATCCCCGGGGGTCTCAGCGAGCCCTGACCCAGCACAGGGGACACCCGGGGCGGAGATGCGGGGAGAAGGACGGAGTCACTGGGGGGTTCCCCAGCCAGGGGGGAGCAGCAGCCCCTGGAGACTCGGGGCAGGGAGGCGACTTTAACGCTGCCCCTTGTGTGTAGGGACCGGGAGTCGCTATTTAATACCCTGGGGGGGACTGGGGCGGGGCACAGAAAGCCGCTCTCCGGGGCTGGGGGTGAGCAGGGCAGGGAGTGGGGCCGGGCCCCTGCTGAGTGGCTCCACTGCTCCTCCAGGCTCCAGCAGCAGCTGCTCTTCCCGCCCCCTGGTGGCAGAGGCCGGGTACTGCAGGGAATCAGGTTTAGTGTCCGGGCAGCGGCACTGCCAGGTTCCCTGTTCAACCCACTTTCCAGCTGAAAACTGGGCACTGGCAACCCTGGGCCCTGCGGTGCCGGGCGCCAGAGACCAGCCCGTGAGTCGCTCTGTACCGGGCAGTGACCGAGGAAGGTGCCACACACGGCATATGAGGATCCCAAGCACTAGGGAGCCGCGGCTCGTGTCTGTGGGGCTGGGAGCCCAGCTCGCAGGGCGGGATTCTGGGTGGGGGAAACTCTGGGATCTGGGAGAGAATCTCTGCCCGGGGGCCCCTGGATCTGCCTGTGGCTGGGGGAGGCCGGGGTTGGGTGGGTGCCCGGGTCTGGCTCTCAGTGTCTGTCTCCTGTTCGCAGATCCCAGCTTACCCAGACCCTCCATCTCCCTGAGCCCCACTGGGGTCACCGCCTCAGGGCCATCCGGTGTCAGGGGCAGCGCCGGGACGTGAGGTTCTTCCTGCACAAGGCTGGAGACCTGAACCCGGAGCGACACATGGATCCTGCTGGGGCCGGGGCCGAGTTCCGCATCCCCAGCGTGGGCCGGCAGCACGGAGGGAACTACAGCTGCAGCTACCGGCCCCGGTCAGAGCCCTTCGTCTCCTCGCAGCCCAGCGACCCCGTGCAGCTGGTGGTAGCAGGTGAGGGGCCCAGCTCCACATCCCCTCTGCCAGCTCCACACCCAGTCATGTCCTTCGGGCCTCGGCGGTGCCCTGGGCCCAGCAGAGGGGACGCCCGTCCGGGGAGTCACTGGGGGTTCTCCAGCTGCTGGAGTTTTGGGGCTGAGGGGGGATCTTGGCTCCCAGACATCTGTCCCCACTCTGGGAACACACAGAGGAGTCGGGGACCAGGGACTGCTGAGCCAGCACCCCCCCCCGCCATGAATGACAATGACGATTGAAGCTGAGTTGCAGGTGAGGAGGGACAGCACTGTCTCTGTTTCAACTGCTCTCCGCATCCTGACAGACGCTGGTTCTATTCCCCCAGCGGGAACCAACCCAACCCAGCCTGGAGCGGTGCTGGCTCCCACCCACCCAGGCAGCGCGGGGCCGTGTACTGGGGCCAGGGGGGAATCATCATCGAACCAGCCCTGGAAGACTCATGCTGCCCAAGGAGCCGCCCCCGGCGGTTGGGGCTGGGGGTGGGACGGGGGCAGTGATTCCTGGTGCATGAGCCCAGACTCCAGGGGGAGGGGCAGGGTGGTCCCAGGAGAGGGGCAGGATCCGGGGGCCTGGCTCTGGGGCTGGGACCAGCTGGGTGCCTGGGTGGGGCCTGGGACTAGGGTTGCCAAGTGTTCGGTTTTTGACTGGAACATCCGGTTGCAAAGGGACCCTGGCGGGGCAGTTAAAAGTCAGGGCGGCTCCCAGGCAGCAGCTGGCATCTCCCTCCGGCTCCCAGGCGCAGGGTGGCCACAGGGGCCCTGCCCCGAGCGCCGTCTCTGCAGCTCCCCAACCCCCTGCCCAGCCCTGTGAAAATGAGCGAGTGAGTGAGGGTGGGGGAGGGCGAGCGATGGGGGGTGGGTGGAGTGAGTCGGGGGGGGGCTCAGGTCAGGCTGTTCGTCCACCTGGGCAACCGCCTTGTTGGGGAAACTGAGGCCCCAGGGCCGGATCTGCCAGACGGGGGGTTGGGGGCTCCAGTCCCAGGGCAGCACCAGCTGCTGATCTCCCTGTGCGAGCTGCTGAGTGACTCTCCCCTTCCCCCCTGGGGCACCCAGATTTCACCAACACCAATATCGCCCGCCTGGCGCTGGGCGCCGCGGTCGTGCTCGTCCTGGGGCTGATCCTGACTGAGGCCTGTTACAGCCGCCCAAGGGAGGTGCCCTAGGTGAGGTGACCCCCCCCCCTTCTGTGCCCCTTGCTCCCCCAGGGGCTGGGCTCTGGGCAACATGGGCCCCTCTAACCCACCATCTCTCTGCGCCCCCAGGAGCCTGGATCCGGCCGTGTGGAGAAGAGACTCTCCCCAGAGACAAGCCGCTTCCCCTCGGGGGCTGAGACGCCGGCACAACCCTCCCTGCCCCCAAACACCCCTGCCTTGGAGAATCCCCCCCGACTGCTCCCACCCCGACGGTCACACACCAGGATCGAACCCCGACCCCCAGCCTAGAGGGTGCTGGGCTGGACTCACTAGACCCCACTGACCTCCCAGAGCCAGGTGGAGAACCCAGGAGTCCTGGCTCACAGTGGATGCAATAAACAAGGCAGCTGCTGATGACGTGTCCTGCCATCCGGACTAGGGGGTTCAGGAGCAGTGTGGGGTACAAACCGACCCCTAGATGCAGGCGGCTTTTATTTGGGGGGGAGGGAAACTGGGCAGGAAAGAGTGGACGGGGTCAGGGGCAATCGTGGGGCACCGGACGTCAGGTGATGCCGCCCTCTGGCAGTGTCTCTGGATGGGGGGAGCTACCACAGGACACCACTAGGGGGAGCTCTGGCTCCATGGAGGGGCCTCCACCGGCCAACGTATCCCCTGGCTATGTACAGCCCCATGCACCCTGCCTGAGCTGGCAGGGGTGTCACTCCTTGTCCCAGGGTATGGTCCTGGCCAGCTCCTGCAGCTGCTCTCAGTAAACCTGGGCAAAGGGCTTGCTCTGCGCCGTGGTGAAATGGTTCTTCCAGTCACTGACGACCCCTGCGAAGCAGAGACACTGGGTGGGACAGCGATTCTGTGTGGCGGGGGCACCCCCTGCTGGGAGAGGTGGGTCTGGGGAAGTGGGGAGCCCCCCACCCCACAGCCAGTGCTCCCACCCCGCTCCCCACAGCGCCCCCCCCAGTGGGAGAGTATTTCCATAGCAGCTGTGCCATGTGCCAGAAGGTGGGATTAGGGTATAGGGCACTGGGCTGGGGGGGGTCAGGCCTCTTGCTTCTATCTCTGGCTCCAGGAGGGGAGTGGGGCCTAGAGGTTAGAGCTGGGGGGGCCTGGGAGCCAGGACTCCAGGGTTCTAGCTGACGCTCTGGGAGGGGAGTGGGTGACTCCAGATTGCCTTCTGGGAAGCTGGGACCAGAATCTAGCCCTGACCCCTCTGCAGTCAGGGGGGCCCCCATCCCACCTCCCCACAGCCTTTGGGCCAAGGGCAAGTCCCCCTAGCAATAGGCCCCTGCCTGGGGGGCCCGTGGGGCGGATCCAGTCCCGGACCAGGTGTCCCTTTTCCTTCCCAAATGTCCTACGAGCCGGCGGTGCCAGCCCTAGGCAGGGGCTGCGGGGCCATGGGGCAGCGCGGAGGGAGCTGTGGATGCTGCTGGGAGCCAGGGGAAATGCCCCACTTGCCCCAAAACTCATCAGCCGCCCCTCCCTTTGGGCAGCTCTGGCTGCCCCCCCCCTCTTCTGCCCCTTCCGCAGCCCCCCCAGACAGGCGCCACCTACCCCCGTTCACCAGCTACACCCCCAGGCCCAGCCTGGCTTCACGCCCCCAGCTGCTCTGTCTGCTTTGGGGCCCCTCGTACAACCCAGAACCCGGTGAGCCCCCACTGAGGGCTCATCCCCTGTTTAAAGGGGAACTGCCCTATTTCTACACACTGCAGAGCCGCCTCCTGCAGCAGGACGGGGACGTCTCCCCATGTGTGACCAAGGGGCAGTGCCCTGTAATATTATTATGAAGCCTCAGCGTGCCTCAGTTTCCCTCTGTCCTTCGCCTGGCTACCGGGGTTGGGGGAGGACTAGGGTTACAGCTGCTCTCGGGGGCAGCGCGGGCCCAGAGGTGCGGGTGGCACCAGGCTGTCTGGGCCCCAGGGAACTGATTGAATCCGACCCAGATCCAGAGGGACACCAGAGGGCCCAGCACGGAACCATCCACACGCAACGGCAGGAAGCACCGGTGAACTCGGCTACTGTGTCTTCACGGCAATGCAAGCCCAGGGTTTGAACCCACGCTCAGGCCTACCCGCCCTTCTGTCTACGCACCCGTCATGCTCCTCCGAGGCTCGGACCCAGCAGCCCCCGCTGGAGTGCAGGTCGCAGCCCGAATCAAGCCGGCCCCCAGGGTTCGAGCCCTATTGCTCTGCAGTGTAGACGCAGCCCCGCTGGCCTCATGCTCTGGGAGTCCTCCAAATATAGCCCATAATCCCCCGGGCCGGGGGCCTGCGTCTACACAGCCGAGCAATTGGGCTTGAAACCAGGGTCCCGGCTTGACACAGGCTCGTGTTACAGGAGGGCGCTAGGATGCCTGGGTTCAATCCAGGATTAGGAAGGAGTGTAGCCGCTCAAGCCGGGGGCAGGTCACTCCACTTCTACTAATCCTGGGTTTACGCTGCAGTGTAGACAGACCCAGCCCAGAGTCGAAGCACAGGGAGGTGGCCAGCGGGGCAGAAAGGGTCCCCCTGAGAAAGGGGCTTCATTCCTCCTGCCTGCCCGCTACAGCGGGCACCCGTTGGCGGGTGGGGCTTACGTGGGGGGCACAGCGGCAGGGGGGTGCCGGTGCTGCGTGTGAGGCAGCGCGGCTTGGCTAGAACCAGCCCAGAGGGGGCAAGGGTGGGGGGCCCTGTGGGGGGTGGGGAACAGGTGCGGGGGGGTGGGACCCCTCCTCTGCCCAGCTCTCCTCCGGAAAAGGCCCTTCCGAGGGCTACGAAGTCCCTGGGCACCAGGCTGCCGTTGGCTGGTGGGTTCTGCCTCGTGGCCCGGAAGGAGGGATTCTCCGCCATGCCCTACAGATCCTGTGTGGGAGGGACCATGGCCTCAGAGGCCCGGGGTGGGAGGGTTGTGTGCCCTGGTGAGGGATGTGCCCACCTGCCACTGCGTTCTCCTGGCCCCTTCCCCTTCCCGCTGGCTCAGCCCCTCCCTTCTGTCCCCCCATCCATCCTGCTGCTGGGATCCCCTCCCCCTCCAATCCCAGCCCCCCTCCTCTGCTTCCCCCAGTTCCCCCTCTGCAGCGATCCCCACCCCTTCCATCCGCTGCTGCTCCAGCTCCCTCTCTTCTGCCCCCCGCCCAGGTCCCCCTGCTGCTGGGATCCCCTCTTACCCCCAATACCCAGCTCCCTGTCTCCTGTCCCCCAGCCCCTCTCTCGGGATCCCTCCCCTCCATTCCCAGTTACCCCAGCCCCCTCCCTTCTGCCTTCCAGTGTGAGGGGATGGGGGGCCGGGGGAGAACAGGAGACAGGACATGGAGCATGAAGGGCACAATTTGGGGGTGAAGGGACATGGGACGGGGCAGAACTAGGAGGGCGGGGAGCTGATGAGGTTGTGACGAACTGGGAATGTTCTTAATGTTCTCTCTGAATACGCTGTTGGTGCCTCAGTGTCCCCTCTGCAGTTCTTATTATCTAGGTGGTGGGATCAGGGTGTGTGATTGCTGCAAAGCATTGGGCCAGTGACCTAAATGCCTGGCACTGTCTCCTGGCAACTGATGGCCTGGGCCACTCCCCTGCAAAGGTGCCAACTGAAGGTGTTGGAGACAAAGAGGTCAGGTGACCTCCTGGCCCGGGAAAGGGGCTGAGCAGAGAGGAGGGGCTGGAGGGGGTGTCAGTCTGGAGCTGGCTGGGGACGAGGAGTGAAGTGCAGACGTGGGGGTCTGGCTCACTGCTCCCAAGAATGGACCCGGCCGAGGGGTCCCGTTCGCGGTACCTACAAGCTCTGTTTTAGACCCTGTTCCTGTCATCAAATAAACCTCTGTGTTACTGGCTGGCTGAGAGTCACGTCTGACTGCAAAGTGGGGGGGCAGGACCCTCTGGCTGCCCCAGGACCCCGCTTGGGCGGACTCGCTGGGGGAAGCGCACGGAGGGGCAGAGGATGCTGAATGCTCCAAGGAGAGACCCAGGAGGTGAAGCCGTGTGAGCTGCTTGCCCTGGAGACAGTCTGCTCCAAGGGAGAGGAGGCTCCCCAGAGTCCTGCCTGGCTTGGTGGGCAGCAGGTCCAGAGCATCGCCCAGGGACTCCGTGACACTTGCTCACTGGAACTGTTTGCTTGACAAGTTTAATTTAAGGGACGTGTCGTTGTATTACTAATGTATAAATAAGGGGGAAAGCTTGGGATGGGGGAATTCTTCAGGACTGGTCTCTGCCTCTGGATGCGTCTCGTGTTCCCCACCGGCAGACGGGCTGCCACTGTGCCACGCGAGAGCCACACTCAGCGTTGGTCATTATTGAGGGTTGGGGGTGTTGTACTAATCTTGTTGTGGACGTGTGTAAGTGCTTGAGATGAAGTAAAGTTTAGCTTTAAGTGAGAGCACTCTTGTGTTGTCCTGTCTGTGGCAGCCATCTCTCGGTCTGGCGGCCGTGTCTCCCCCATTTATTTCCTGACACCTCCTCGCACAGAATAAAAGTTACCAAGAGCTTTGGGTTGAAAGAACCCTGGATAACACCCCCTCCCACACCCCAACCCTCTGGCCCAGCCCTGAGCCCCTTCTCCCGCTCTGAACCTCCTGGACCCACCCCCGCCACATGGATTTGGTTATGTGCATCAATATGGAGGCGACGTGTCACACGTAACAAAATTAAATCCACACACGTGTGGGGAAAATTAGAGGGAACACGAGTCCCAAGCCCGATCCCTGAAGAGCTCCACTAGTGACCTCCCTCCAGCCTGACAGTTCCCCTTTCAGTGTGACGCGTTGTCGTCTCCCCTTCACCCCATTCCTTCTCCACCTTTCAGTTCTCGTATGAATCCTCGACCCGTCTTCTCCAGTGTAACTGATCGTTTCCCACGTGGAACTGTATCGAACGCCTCACTGACATCCAGCTACATGAGAGCGTCTGTATTTCCTTTGTCTCGTCCCCCTGCAGCACCAGCCCCAGAGAACTCTGCTTATGGGGAAGATTTAGGGGGGACGCTGCCCCCCCCGCTGCAGCCCCGTCCCATCGAGCTGGTGTCCCCCTGCCCGGTCCAGACCCACGTGTGGGGACGGGGTGGGGGGAGGTTCAGCACCGTGTGGGGGGCGGGAGGTGTTTATGGCACAGGAGAACCTCAGGCAATGTCTACACTAGGGAGCTGACAGTGGCACAGCTGTACCCACGCGGCCGCGCTGCTGTAACACGCCCGTGTAGCCGCTCGGTGCCCACAGGAGAGAGCTCCCAGAGGCCTCAGAAACCACCCGCAAGAGCGGCGGTAGCTCTGTCGGCGGGAGAGCGTCTCCTGCCCACGTAGCGCTGTGCACACCGGCGCTTGTGTCGGTGGAACTTACGTCGCTCGGGCTGGGGTGTGTGTTTCTTTCAGACCCTTGAGCGACGTAAATTTTACTGACAAAAGTGGTGGTGTAGACGTGGCCTCAGAGTTACGAACACCAGAGTTCTGAACTAACCCAGGGGGTCTCTAATTGGGGGTTGGGACCCCTCGGGGTCATGAGGTTATTACATGGGGGGGTCGTGAGCTGTCAGCCTCCACCCCAACCCCCGCTTTGCGTCCAGCGTTTATAATGGTGTTAAATATATAAATAGGTATTTTTAATTTATATGGGTGGGGGGCGCACTCAGAGGCTGGCTATGCGACAGGGGTCACCAGTACAAAAGTTTGAGAACCACTGAACTAGCCGGTCAACCACACCCCTCATTGGGAACCGGCAGCGCGCAGTCAGGCACCAGAAGAGACCAAAAAAAGCCACTACAGAACCGTTCTGTGTTAAACCAAGTACTAAAAAACCAAAGGGAAAGTTTAAAAGCAGCTTTGACAAGGGAAGGAAACTCTCTCTGGGCTTTTTTCATTTAAATGAAGATGGTTAAAAGCAGCATTTTTCTTCGGCACAGTCCAGTTTCAAAGCTGTGTGAAGTCAATGGTCAGTTGTAAACTTTTGAAAGAACCAGAACGTTTTATGCAGAGTTTGGAAAATTTAAGAGTTACGAACTGTCATGAACTCACAGGCCGGCTCTTGGCCCCATACGGTCCCTGGGGGAACCCCCTTCAGTGCGACAGCCCTTCCCGGGGGTCCACTCTCTCTCGGGATCAGGCCCCTCCACTTCCTGGAGCCGCACCTCTCTGAGCCTTAGCACGTCTGTCTCTGCCGTGGGCCCCCTCAGGGAGTCCACTTGCTCTGAACCCCTGGGGCCTCCTTTGACGAAATGGGGGATTCTCATGTTTTTTCCTTGTTTTTCCTGGGTGAGATGGGATCACTCTGGAAAAGGGCCCTGCTCTAACCACTAGACCCTGCTCCCTTCCCAGACCCAGGATAGAACCCAAGAGTCCTGGCTCCCAGCCCCTCCCCCGCTCTAACCCCTGAACCCCACTCCCCTCCCAGAGCTGGGTACATCACTGGGCAGGAGCTGGGCAGGACGTAATGGTGCCCCAGGGTCCGTCCTCCATTTGTTAAACTTTTGAATACTTTATTTTTAATTGCATTTGTAGCCCATTTCATGACTTTGATGCATGATTTGCATTTGTGATTTAGCCCTGTCGTTTAAGATGATAAATTTGCACAGTAGGATCTGCCATAGATAAGAAAAATACAAAAAAAAAAAATTCTTCTAAGCTTATAGAAACATTTTCATTTTAAGCAAAACTGAAATGTGCTAACATCAGGGACTTGACCTGTGCCCCAACCAGCATTAAATCGTGTTACCACAGGTGACAGCCTGAGCTGTTACCCCTGGTCCTTTAGTTCAAAAAGTCACTTTTCTCTCCTTTGCCTGCGTGAACTGAAGTGCAGCATCAGATAGGGAGCCAAAGACTGGCCAGTGGCATTTTCAAGCGATAAAACAGCCAGCGACGTCCGTCTCTCATTGGTCATCGGCGATCGCAGATACGTTTTAATGAGCCTGAGCTTCGAAAAGCTCCGCTCACCACACACGACTGTGACCAGCAGCGTGAGCAGAATCCTCAGAGCTGCTCACACCTTAGGAGAAGTGTCCTGCAGCTCTGCCTCACACGTGTGGTGGAGAACTTGGAGTGGGGAGCACGTCCCGTGTGGCAAAACTTGACGGATGTCATCTGATTCGACAGAGAGGTCTTTGTCATTGACGTCCGAATAGTCTCCATGCGTCAGTGGTGTTTCATTGGTCTGAACCTTTCTTCGATAGATGCTTCGGCAGGGACAACGGGCCATAAAAATCCTCCCTTTGGAATTTTTCTTCTGAAACATTTTACTTCAAATATTTGATTTTCCATTTTGTTGCTAACAACAAAACCAGCACCCGAGTCTGGCGCCCCACAAGCCCGGCACCCCAGGCAGTCGCCTGCCCCTAAATCCAGCCCTGGTGCTGGGGCATCAGGTTCACACACAGTTTCACTGGCAGTACCAGAGACAGCAAGCGAGCGCCGGCTGTGGGCAGAGTTCCCCTTCCGCGGCTTTATCGGCTGTTCCTTTAACGATTCAGGATGTAAATGTTCCCTCCCTCCCCCGTCACAGGGGCTGGAAACCACAACCTCCAACCCCCTCCCGGGTCCTGTCTCTGTCCCACACACACTGGGCTAAGAACAGCATCTGCAGCAACAGTACCTGAGAAGGAGGTTGGCCAGGCCCCTCCACCCTCATGCTCCAGGGTGGGCACTGCACCCAGCCGGTCAGGAAGGAATGTCTGCTCTCCTCCATTGGAGAGGGTTTCTTTGTGGGGGAAACTGTGTGTGTGTGGGGAGCCCTCCTCTGCTCTGAGCTGCGGCTCCAGGGAAACTAAATGGGCCTGTTGGAAAAGGTCAGGGCAGCCTGGGCAGCTCTTGACACATCCTGAGATTCCCCCTGTTCCCAGCTGGTCCCTGGACTGGGCAGCTCCCATGTGGGGCTGGGAGGTGATGGGGGTGGAGGGGACCAGGCAGCTGCAGGAGGGGATGTGGTTTGCTGGGCGTTGCAGGGATCTGGCTTTGCTCTGACCATGGTACATTTGGGATGGAGATTGTAGAGAAACCATCTGATGGGGAAGAAAGGGGCCGAGTGCATCACGGGCTTCCTGGGGCTGCAGCCCCCGGCGCAGTTCCTCATTCCGCTCGCACTCGGGCCTCAGGCTCGGTGGAGCTCAGCACTGGGGTGTTGGTGGCAGCTCTGAGGCGCCCCCACTGCCCCCATCATGGCGTCTGCTCTCACCGTCCTGCTCCTCGGTGAGTATCAGAGACAACCAGGGTGTGTGCCCATGTGGGGATCTGAGCCCAGGGTGTAGGATCCAGTTGTTCCCTAATGACCTGTCTCCTTTCCAGGCTGCTGGCTGGATGGGCAGAGCAGGGTGTCGGGAGGTGAGTATCTGTGGGGAATGGGGCAGCTGGGGGAATTTCCACATTAAGGATGAGGGACATGGGTGGGGTGAGGAGTGCAGATCCCCCAAAGGGATGATCCTGTCAGACCCCTGTTCCCCTTCACACCCAGAGTGGGGACTGAGACCTCGCCCCACTCATTACAGGGATGGGCACCACACAGGGTGAATTCACCTGCACTCAAAGCAGGAAATACAGAGTGAAGGCACCAGCCCCCCCGCAGCGCCCCCGCACTGTGCCCGGGGAGCTGGCATGAGCCCGGGGAACGGGTCAGGCAGAGCAGGGCTGTAAGACGTGGACACGCAGAGGGACTGGAGCAAGGCCCCGTTGGGCCTCCCCCTCGGCTTGCTGCACACGCGTGTCACTGCTTTGCTCGTGGGTCAGGCTCAGCCCGGCCCGGCGTTCGGAACGTCCCCTGAACAGCTTTGGGAATATCCCGTACCCAGAGGGGCCCCCGGCACCGTGCAGAGCGGAGCTAAATCCCCAGCGGCTGAGAGCGGTTTAGGGCGGAGCAGAGCCGGAGATTGAACCCCAGGGGTGGGCAGGAAAATGTTAGAACAGCCGGGGGTTTTGCAAATGTGTTTTTTTGTGGGGGGCGGAATTGGGGGGGAGGGGGGCTGTCCTGGGAACTGCTTGTGCAAAGGACCTGAATGTGGACCAGGAACCCCACAGGGGAGATCCCAATTCACTGAGTGCAGTGGGGGAAGGGCCAGTTTCTGATCTCAGCCCCCCAGATTCAATCTGCAGTCACCCCTGACTGCAGCGGGGGCAGGGCTGAATTGACCCTGAAGAACTGAAGGAATCCGAGAGTGGAAATCTCCTTCCCCTCCTGTGTCCAGGCCGGCTCCAGGCACCAGCTGAGCAAGCTCCTGCTTGCATACGCGGCGAGTTCCATACCCTTTTAAAAATACAGGAGTACTTGTGGCATCTTAAAGACTAACAAATTTATTTTAGCATGAGCTTTCGTGAGCTGCAGCTCACTTCTTCGGATGCATAGAATGGAACACACAGACAGGGGATATTTATACATACAGAGAACATGAAAAGGTGGAAGTATGCATACCAACAGGCAGAGTCTAATCAATTGAGATGAGCTATCGTTAGCAGGAGGAAAAAAACTTTTTGAAGTGATAATTAAGATGGCCCATAGAAGGTGTGAGGAGAACTTAACATAGGGAAATAGATTCAATTGGTGTAATGACCCAACCATTCCCAGTCTTTGTTTAGGCCACAGTTAATAGTATCTAGTTTGCATATTAATTCAAGTTCAGCAGTTTCTCTTTGGAGTCTGTTTTTGAAGTTTTTTTGTTGCAAAAAAGTGACAGACTTGTAGGGAGCGGAGGAGGGTTGCGCCCTGCAGCAAACCCAGCAGGGCAGCTGCGTCCTTCCCTCCCCGCCGACCAGAGCGGAGTGGAGCCCTCCCGGCAGGCGGTGCGGCGGTCGGGCCACGGGGTGAGCGCCCCACTGATGCGCTGGCTGCCCCCTTCTCCCCCTCCCCCCACTACACCAGGCACACACTCTGCAGCACAGGGAGTCCCCCTGCACCTCGGCTCCGGCTGCCCTGTAGGGTTTTTTGTTTTGTTTTTCCCCTGCTTTGCCGGCCACGCCGTCCCCCCTCCCCCGGCTTTGCCGCTGCAGCTGTGTCATTTTTTTGTTTTGTTACCCCCCCCCCCCGCTTTGCCACTCTGGAGGCCCCCCCCTTTTTTTTTGGCTTGGGGCAGCATAAAAGCCAGACCCGGCCTGGCTGTGCCCCAGGCCTGGGCGGGGGGTGAAACGCTGGAGCGACAGATGGGCAGAGGATTGAGTCAGACGGACGCGGTTTGTGTCACCCCCACTTACTGCCTGTTTGTTTGTGAATCCAGAGGGGTCCTACCCCAAACCCTCCATCTCCGTCAGCCCCGGTGGGGTGATCCCCGTGGGGGGAAACGTCACCATCCGGTGTCAGCATCAGCGCCTGGGCATGAGGATCCTCCTCTACAAGGCTGGAGCTGGGAACTATCTGACTTACACAGACCCTGCCGGCTCTCAGGCTGAATTTCCCATCACCAGTGCCAGACGGGACCACGGGGGCAGCTACACCTGTCGTTATAGCCACAGAACATCCCCAACTACCCACTCGGAGCCCAGTGACCCTGTGCAGATCATTGTAGCAGGTGAGGGGCCCAGCCCGGCACCTCGGCTCCCAGCCCCACCCCCAGCCAGGCCCCAGGGGGTCTCAGCGAGCCCTGACCCAGCTCAGGGGACACCCGGGGCGGAGATGGGGGAAGAAGGGACGGAGTCACTGGAGGGTTCCCCAGCCAGCAGCCCCTGGAGACTCGGGGCAGGGAGGCGATTTTAACGCTGCCCCTTGTGCGTAGGGACCGGGAGTCGCTATTTAATCCCCTGCGGGGGGACTAGGGTGGGGCACAGAGAGCCGTGCTCCGGGGGTGGGGGTGAGCAGGGCAGGCTGGGGGAGGGGGAGCTGTGCTGCTGGGATGGGGATGGGGGGAGTGGGGCAGGGAGTGGGGCAGGGCCCCTGCTGAGTGGCTCCACTGCTCCTCCAGGCTCCAGCAGCAGCTGCTCTTCCCGCCCCCTGGTGGCAGAGGCCGGGTACTGCAGGGAATCAGGTTTAGTGTCCGGTCAGCAGCACTGCCAGGTTCCCTGTTCAACCCACTTTCTGGCTGAAAACTGGGCACCGGCAACCCTTGGCCTGCGGTGCTGGGCGCCAGAGACCAGCCCGTGAGTCGCTCTGTCCAGGACAGTGGATGAGGCAGGGGCCACACACAGCATATGAGGATCCCAAGCACTAGGGAGCCGTGGCTCCGTGTCTGTGGGGCTGGGAGCCCAGCTCGCAGGGCCGGGATTCTGGGTGGGGGGAGCTCTGGGATCTGGGAAACAATCTCTGCCTGGGGCCCCTGGATCTGCCCGTGGCTGGGGGAGGCCGGGGCTGGGTGGGTGCCTGGGTCTGGATCTCACAGCCTGTCTCCTGTGCGCAGATCCCAGCTTACCCAGACCCTCCATCTCTCTGAGCCCCACCGGGGTCACTGCCCCGGGGGCAGACGTCACCATCCGGTGTCAGGGGCAGCGCTGGGACGTGCACAAGGCTGGAGACCTGAACCCGCAGCGACACATGGACCCTGCTGGGGCCGGGGCCGAGTTCCACATCCCCAGCGTGGGCCGGCAGCACGGAGGGAGCTACAGCTGCAGCTACCAGTCCCGGTCAGAGCCCTTCGTCTCCTCGCAGCCCAGCGACACCGTGGAGCTGGTGGTAGCAGGTGAGGGGCCCGGCTCCGTGTCCCAGCTCCCAGCCCCGCTCCCAGTCGGGTCCTCGGGGCCTTGGCACTGCCCTGAGCCCTGGGCCCAGCAGAGGGGATGCCCACCCAGGAAGTCACTGGGGGGTTCCCCAGCCAGGGGGGAGCAGTGGTGTGGTGGAGTAGGGACTGTCTATATGGGGGATGGGAGAGCAGGGAGGATGGGAGAGCAGGGAGAATTTTAGGTGAGAGGCAGGTATGCAGACTGTAACATGAGTTAGGCCTGGGGGAGGGGAGGTGACACCTCGGCCCAGGAGCTAGACAAAAGAAAAGGAGCTGAGTGGAGAGGGTGGGGGCAGTCTTCGGTTTTGGGACCGGGGTGGTGGGTTTGCAGGGGAACCTGTGCTGGAATCCAGACACCCTGAACCCCCAGAGAGGCCAGAGTGAGGGGTCCTGGCTCTGAAAACGAGCTCTGCTGTATCCGGTGTTCCTGTTGTCCAATAAACCTTCTGTTTTACTGGCTGGCTGAGAGTCACTGTGGGTCCCAGGAAGAGGGGTGCAGGGCCGGACTCCCCCACGCTCCGTGACAACTGGTGGTAGCGGTGGGATCGACTGCACCCCGTGGACGGCGCTTCCTGCAGTAAGTGATTGGGGAGCAGTAAAACGAAGGGGCGATTAACCCCTGGGAGAGTGTGACCAGAGAGAAGGACTTTGCAGTAGCAGGGTCCCCCGGGGGATCACAGCGAGCGATCCCAGGGGCGGAGGAGGCTGCAGCTCGACCCTGGCAGAGGGGTGGTGACCTGAAGGACTGGCACACTAGGGGTCCCCCTGGAACCGGTGGGGAGCGGCGAGCACCCCGGCCTGCGAGCGGCCAGCAGGAAGATGTATGCCACGCAGCGCAAGTGTGACCTGGTGGAGCTGTGCCAGCGGAGAGGGCTGCACAGTGGGAAGCTCACCAAGGCCCAGCTGATTGCCCAGCTGGAGGACGCAGATCGTGTGAATGAACCGATCCCTGTCTCTGAGGGAAGCAGACACCGTGGCAGATGCGCTGCTGACCATTTTCAGCCGGGTGGGGTTCCCCAAGGAAGTCTTAACGGACCAGGGGTCCAACTTCATGTCGAACCTGCTCCAGTCCCTGTGGAGGAAATGTGGGGTCCGACCCAGCTGGGCCTCAGCATATCACCCCCAGACCAACGGGCTGGTGGAGAGGTTCAACGGGATGCTAAAGATGATGCTGAAAACTTTTATGCACCAGCACCCACAGGACTGGGACAAGTATTTACCTCACCTGCTGTTTGCGTACTGGGAGTTACCCCAGGAGTCAACTGGGTTCTCACCTTTCGAACTGTTGTATGGATGGCGGGTAAGGGGGCCCCTGGACCTGATGAGAGACGAATGGGAGGGGAAGGCCGCTCCCGATGGCGAGTCAGTAGTGGAGTATGTCCTGACCTTCCGGGAAAGACTTGCCGAGCTCATGGGCCTGGCCAGGGAGAATCTGGCCCGAGCCCAGAGGAAGCAGAAGGTCTGGTACGACCCGCGCGGGCCTGTGCCTTCGCCACCGGGGATCAAGTGATGGTTCTCATCCCCGTGAGGAAAAACAAACTCCAGGCCGCCTGGGAAGGGCCCTTCAAGGTTGTCCAGCAACTGAATGAGGTAAACTGTGTGGTGGAGCTGTCGAACCGGGCGCACCACCGCCGGGTGTACCATGTGAATATGATGAAGCCATACTATGACCGGGGGAATATAGTGTTGGCCGTGTGTGGACATTGGGAGGAACCGGGGGATGACCCTTTAGTGGATATATTCCCAGGGACAAAGGCTGGTTCCCCCCTGGAGGCGATTCCCCTCTCTGATCAGCTGGCTCCGGCCCAGCAGGCTGAGCTCAGAGGGGTGCTACATCTGTACCGACAGCTGTTTTCCAACCAACCTGGGCGCACTAATTTGACTGTCCACCGGGTGGAGACTGGGTCACATTCCCCTATAAGATGCTCCCCTTTTCGGGTCACCAGGAAAACTGCCCAGGACTTAGAAAGAGAGGTCAGGGACATGCTGGCCTTGGGGGTGATCCAGCCGTCCGCCAGCCCCTGGGCCTCCCCAGTGGTGCTGGTCCCCAAGAAGGACGGGTCGATCCGGTTCTGTGTGGACTATCGAAAACTCAATGCAATCACTGTATCGGATGCCTACGTCATCATAGGCGGCAGGTTTGTATAATTTTTGGTGGGGCCCAAAATGGTGGTGCCCCCCCGCTCCCGCCCTGTAAGCCGATATGAAATGAAGCTATAACGCGTCAGTGCCACAAGATTACAAGGGTCAATTAAAAGTGGAAAGTCAGAAGCAGCACTTGCCTACTTCAATATACAGTATTATATTTTGTTGCACTTGTTGTGATGAAGTGGGAATGTTAATATTTTCTCTGAATACTGTGTGGGTGCCTCAGTTTCCCCTGCAAGATGCCAACTGAAGGTGTTGGGGACAAAGAGATCAGGTGGCCTCCTTGTCCGGAAGAGACACAGAGGCCAGAGGAGGGAGTGTCAGTTTGGAGCTGGCTGGGGAAATGGGGAGAGACCCAGAACTTGGTTCTGGGCTCCCCACCCCCTAAGATAGACCTGACAGAGGGGTTCTGTTTTCTGTACCAACAAGCTCTGTTTAAACTGTGTTCCCGTCATCTCATAGACTCATAGACTTTAAGGTCAGAAGGGACCATTATGATCTAGTCTGACCTCCTGCACAATACAGCCCACAGAATCTCACCCACCCACTCCTGTAACAAACCTCTAACCTATGTCTTAGGCCTGGTCTACACTAGGATCTTAAATCGAATTTAGCAGCGTTAATTCGAACTAATCGCTCAACCGTCCACACCAGGAAGCCATTTAATTCGAACTAGGGGGCTCCTTAGTTCGAATTTGGTACTCCACCCCGACAGGTGGAGTAACGCTAAATTCGCACTTGCTAGCTCGAATTAGGCTAGGTGTGGATGCAAATCGAACTTAGTAGCTCCGGGAGCTATCCCACAGTGCACCACTCTGTTGACGCTCTGGACAGCAGTCCGAGCTTGGATTCTCTGACCAGCCACACAGGAAATGACCCGGGAAAATTTGAATTCATTTTCCTGTCTGGGCACTTTGAATCTGACGTCCTGGCTGGACATCGGGGCGAGCTCCGCAGCACCTGCAACGATGCAGAGCTCTCCAGCAGAGGAGTCAGCCCAATGCAAGAATAGAAAGAGATCCCCAGCATGGACAGACCGGGAAGTCCAGGATCTGATCGCTGTGTGGGGCGAGGAGTCTGTGCTGTCGGAGCTGCGCTCCAACAAGCGTAATGCAAAGACCTTCGAGAAGGTCTCCCAAGCCATGACACAGAAAGGATACAGCCGGGATGCGATGCAGTGCCGCGTGAAAGTCAAGGACCTGAGGCAAGGCTATCAAAAAGTCAGAGCGGCAAACGGACGCTCCGGAGCACAGCCCCAGACATGCCGCTTCTACGAGGCACTGCATGCCATTCTCGGTGGGTCTGCCACCACTATCCCACCACTGACCGTGGACTCAGTGGATGGCATAGTGAGCCAGGACAGTTCCTACTCGATGTTCGCCGATGGGCAAGACGACGAAGGGTCCGTGGAGGAAGGCGCAGGCGACAGCGAACACAATGCCGCTTTCCCTGACAGCCAGGATCTGTTCCTCACCCTCACAGAGATCCCCTACCAACCCTCACCGGCCGTGAACCCGGACTCAGAGTCAGGGGAAGGATCAGGCGGTAAGTCGTATAAACAAGAAAATATTTATTTGCTCGAAAACATGTATACCAAAAATATAAATTCTATCTATAAATACTATATCTAAAAGTTTTTAAAGGGAAACTAAACGAACAGTAGGTCTACACAGATTGGGATGGAACAATAGTCCTCCATGGACAATTCCACAAATGCTTCAAACAGTTCCTCAAATACCCTCCGCAGGAGGTTTCGAGGAAGAGGTGCCCTATTTGGTCCTCCGGTGAAGCTCACTCTTCCACGCCACGACATCCTCAGATACAGGGGAACCATCGCCTCTACCAGCATGGCCGCGTAGGGTCCCGGTCGGTGAAGTGCTTCCCTTAACATCCTTTCTTTCTGCACTCGAGAGACACGCCTCAGGGTAATCTCGTTACTGAAGTGCTGCATCTAATTAGGGCAATTAGCGAATAGTTACTGTTCTTAATGGTTTACTTATACTTTGCATAACAAAGCCCCGCGCTTAGCAGCCACGTGCTGTAGGCCACACAGGAAAAGCATACATTGATCTTTCCCCTGCAGTGTCGGGAGTGGCTGCAAAAGGGTCATAGTATCTGATTTCCAGATTGCCGTTAGCACGACGGCACAGCTATCCGTTAACTGATAAGCATAATGTACTGTAAGGCTTACCAGGACTCTCTGCTAGAGGGATTCTGCTCTCTCTCCCGACTTCTCCGCTCTCCTGTGCAATGGCGCAGCCAATCAGAGCGTAGGCCAAAATGTTGTGCTTCTCTGGAGACCACGTGACACTTGTTGTCCGGTACGGTCTTCTTCATGGAAATTGACTAGACGGTGTTCACTGTTCGCGAAAATGTATCTGTACAAGGAAATCACTAACTTTCCCCATCACACAGCTTCGGGTCCTTCCCGGACTGCCCCGGCATCCCCCTCGCAGAGACTGGCAATGATTAGACGGCGAAAGAAGAAGACTAGGGACGACATGTTCGCTGAACTGATGGTCTGCTCCCGAGCAGAGGCTGCAGAGCAGAAACACTGGAGGGAGACCCTATGTGAGCAGCATCGCACACTCATGGAACGTGAGGATAGGTGGCGGCAGGAAGACCAGCAGACCACCCAAACGCTACTTGGTCTCATGAAGGAACAAACGGACACGCTTCGTCGCCTTGTTGATGTCCTGCAGGACCGCAGGCTGGAGGACAGGGCCCCCCTGCAGTGTCTCTGCAATCGCCCTCACCAGCCAAGAAGTCCTGGCCCCCCCTCACCCAAAAGTACAAGACGGAGGGGTGGTAGAGGACGTGAGAACTGTCACTGAACCAGAGCAGAGCGGCCGTGTACCCCGCACTTCTCACGTTAGAAATTTGTAGAAGTGCTTCCCTTATAGGCTCAGCCAGTCCCAAATCCAAGGTTCATCCCCCCACTGTTTATTAGATTAATAAAAGCTGTTTGCTGTTAATCACTGTTTCCGTCATGTCTTTCCTGTCAGAGGATTTTTCGGTGTATGGGGTGGACAGGGGTTTCATACTTGCACGGTATAGCCTACGGTACCAGGGTACAGACTTGGGGAAAGGATCAACTGCGGGGCACACACACACTGCAGTCAGTAGGCACCAGGGTCATTCTGTGTTGTGTATGCTGCCCCTGATCATTTCGTAATGTGTATGCTTGTCCAGGGTCCTAGCGCCTGCCACGCCATTACTGTGAAGGCAGGCTGCCCTTACGATGCACTTGCAACGGATCCACGAGCCTATCCGCTGCCCTGAGCCCCAACAAGAGCCCTCATCCACGGACAGATAGTCACCCTTCTCCCACACCCATCACCCCTTCCCACGCAGAAACCCGCAGCCCACTGCCGTCATCCAAACCCCTATGCAAAGAAGGCACCACTCGCCCCTTCCTGCAAACCCTCCCCTTCATGCAGAACCACTGTCATCCATCCCCCACCCCAGAGACCTATGTAGGAGCAGGAGGATGTCAGTCCTCTATGGAGGAAGCGGTCTGTACGTCAGTGCACACCGTGCCCAGCACAGTATGCGTCCATGTCTCAACACCAGAACAGAAATGCAAAGTAAAAGAAAGATTTATTAATAATGACTGTAACAATTACTTTGCTTAAAAACGTGCTTTGGAAGTGGGGGAAACTTGGAGAACGCGGCATGTAGCCGCAGATCCAAATCGACACAAACTGACACAGGCCCAGGGTCAGTTTCTCTTGAAAGCAAGTGGAGAGTCATAGGTTACCCTGATCTCCGAGGAAACTTGCTTTCAAAGCCTCCCGGATACAGAGCGCTTCCCGCTGGGATATTCTCTCGGCATGGCTGTCTGGCTGAGCGTAAACTGCAGCCAGGCGATTTGCCTCAACCTCCCATCCGGACAAAAAGGCCTCGCCCTTGCTCTCACACAGATTGTGCAGCACACAGCATGCAGCAATAACTACGGGGATATTCTTTTCGCTGATGTCCGAGCGAGTGAGTAAGCTCCGCCATCTCCCCTTGAAACGTCCGAAAGCACACTCCACCACCATTCTGCACTTGCTCAGCCGGTAGTTGAAGAGTTTCTTCTCTCTGTCCAGGGCGCCTGTATAGGGCTTCATGAGCCAGGGCATTAGCGGGTAGGCTGGGTCCCCGAGGATCACTGTAGGCATCTGGTATTAGAGGGGTAGCCGTGTTAGTCTGGTTCTGTAAAAGCATCTGCACATCCCCAACCGTTATTTTGTGGTCCGGGAAGAAAGTACCTGCCTGGAGGAGTCTAAAGAGACCAGAGCTCCTGAACACACGCGCGTCATGAACCTTGCCCGCCCACCCGACGTTGATGTTGGTAAAACGTCCCCTATGGTCCACCAGTCCTTGCAGCACCATGGAAAAGTAGCCCTTTCGGTTAATGTACTCGCTGGCCTGGTGGGCTGGTGCCAGGATAGGGATGTGAGTCCCATCTATAGCCCCACCGCAGTTTGGGAATCCCATCGCGGCGAAGCCGTCTATGATGACCTGAACGTTTCCCAGGTTCACTACCTTTGAGAGCAGTTGCTCAACGATTGCGTGGGCTACTTGCATCACAGCAACCCCCACGGTAGATTTGCCCACACCAAAGTGGTTCGCTACTGACCGGTAGCTGTCTGGTGTGGCAAGTTTCCAGAGGGCTATGGCCACTCGCTTCTGCACACTCAGGGCTGCTCACATCCGGGTGTCCTGGCGCTTCAGGGCAGGGGCCAGCAAGTCACAGAGTTCAAGGAAAGTGCCCTTACGCATCCTGAAGTTTTGCAGCCACTGTGATTCGTCCCAGACCTGCAGCACTATGCGGTCCCACCACTCCGTGCTGGTTTCCCGGGCCCAGAATCGCCGTTCCACACCATGAACTTGACCCATGGCCACCATGATCTCCACGGCGCGGCGTACCCTGCTTTCTGAGAGGTCTGTGCCACTCTGTGACTTCCTGTCCCCAACGCGCTGCCGGAGCCTCCTCGCCCGATTTCTCAGCAGCTGTCTGTTGCAGAGGTGGACGATAAGGTGCGAGGAGTTGACAACGGCCATAAGTGCAGCGATGATCGCAGCGGGCTCCATGCTCATAGTGCTGTGGCGTCCGCGCTGTAACTGACCAGAGAAGGGCGCGATCAGATTTCCCGCCGGCGCTTTCAGTGAGGGAGGGCTGTTGTGAGTGACGGTTGAATGATGACAGTTACCCAAAACCACCCTCGACACATTTTTTCACCCAGCAGGCGTTGCGAGCTCTACCCAGCATTCCAATGGGCAGCGGGGACTGCGGGAACTGTGGGATAGCTTCCCACAGTGCACCGCTTCCAAAGTCGACGCTGGCCCCGTGAATGTGGACTCAGAAGTTCGAATTTGTGTATTTAGTATGGATACACAAATTCGACTTCATAAGGTCGAATCCACAAATTCGAACTAAGTTGATTCGAAATAGTCTTGTAGTGTAGACAAGGCCTCAGTTAGGGCTTTAACCTGACCATTTACTTTAATCTGCTCCTGAGAAACATTTTCCTCACCAATGAGATCTCTCTGCTCTTGATCTAACTTCAGATTCACTTCTGAGTCATTAGACAGACATTCAGAAACTCCACTCACAGACACGCTGCTTTTTTGCACAGACAAACCTTTGGAGCAACCCACCTCAGGCAAATCATTGCTCACAATAGACACAGGTTTAAGATTATTCCTGTCCTGTGACTGGCTACCTGGACTGAACAAAGCTTTAACATTTTCCCCAATTAAAAGATCTTTAGGCAATAACTTCCTGACGCCACCTATCACTTCATGCTGAGCCCCATTCCACTCAAGGTGGATTCTGGCTAAAGGCACACGGACAGTAAACTCACAGAGGATCACAACATTCACACCCTGATTTGGTAAATAATCTTCCTCTTTGACCAGATCTGCTTTAACAAGAGTGATGTTAGAAGCCATAGTTTGCCCTGAACAGCTTTTACCATTGACTTTTACACTCTCTATGAATTTTCCATTCCCACTCCCATACATAGCACTGGGACAATTTATGGGGCCACCCTCTACTGAACCCACAGTAACAGGATTGACATAAAAGGTGGCATTGTTGGGGTACATTTGGTTACCCCCAGACAACTGCTCAGAGTTATACAACATACCAACATTGTTACAAACTGGACTTTCAAGAGGATACAGTCTCTGCTGTTCTTCCATTGCTTTTTTGACTTGGAGTTGGAGTCTAGCCATCTCCTGTTGCATCTGTCGAGTTTTCTCCTCAGCAGCCAGCAACTCCAGACGCCTCTTACGAGCTTTTTCTTCTCTCTTAGCAACTTCTTTCTTTCTCTCATCAGACTCTTTCTCCATTCGAATTTCTGCCAGTTCTTCCTCATAATCAAACTGCAGGCTGTCTCTCAAGGCTTGCAGTTTCCTTGCTTTTCCTGATGCTTTCTGTCTCATGGTCACTGACCTTTAACCAACCAAACTCTCAATCCCAAAGTTAAAATTTGGATAGCGTGGGGTTCTGACCCAAAGCTTAATTGACCTGGTTCTGTGGATCCAAGCACGACTACGCCACTGTGACGGAGCGATTCTGGTGGGACCCAACTGAGAGTGCCAAATCAGGACCAATTGCTCAAACAGGGCAGTCACAGCCCTAGGCTGGGGTTTTTCCACCTCTAAGGCAAACCAAACCAGCCAGACAAAAAGGACTTTGGTCTCACCCCACTGGCTAACCACAAGTCACACAAGCAATTTCCTTAGACACTCCAGTCTCCCAGCATCACCACCAGTGCACTCGTCCTGGGGATGAATGGTTATGAAAACCAACACCCCAATAAAAGAAAAAGGTTCTCTCGATCCCAAAGGACCAAGCCCCAGACCCAGGTCAATATACACATCAGATCTTACCCACAAATCACGCTGTTGCCAATCCTTTAGAATCTAAAATCTAAAGGTTTATTTACAAAGGGAAAAAGGTAGAGATGAGAGGTAGAATTGGTTAAATGGAATCAATTACATACAGTAATGGCAAAGTTCTTAGTTCAGGCTTGCAGCAGTGATGGAGTAAACTGCAGGTTCAAATTAAGTCTCTGGAATACACCCCCCGCTGGGATGGGTCATTCAGTCCCTTGTGTAGAGCTTCAGTTTGTAGCAAAGTCCCTCCAGAGGTCAGAAGCAGGATTGAAGACCAGATGGAGATGATGCATCAGCCTTATATAGACTTTTCCAGGTGTAAGAATCTCTTTGTTCTCACTGTGGAAAATCACAGCAAAATGGAGTCTGCAGTCACATGGACAAGTCTTTGCATACCTTGCTGAGTCACAAGGTGTGTCTGCCTTCTCTTCATGGGTCAATTGTGTAGCTGATGGTCCTTAATGGGCCATCAAGCCAGCTAGGCAGGGCTAACACCAGCTTGTCTGGGATATTTCCCAGAAGCAGAGCATAATACAAAATACAGACAGTACAGAGCCAATACTTATAACTTCAACTACAAAATGATACAGACATACAGACAGCATAATCATAACCAGCAACCCAGAACCTGGTCTTAGACACCTTATATGACCCCCTTTACTTAAGATTTGGTGCCACTACAGGACCTTGGTTGCAACCCATGTTCTATATGGTCCCAATTTATATCAATAATGTCACACCTGCACTGCGCAGATCCTTGGGTTTCTGGTCCACTAGCCACATCTTAAGGTCCGGAGGGCAGATGTCAGACAGCTGCTCCAACCCCACCAGGTTATACACGTCCTCTACGGTAGTGGCCCCTGTGCCCTTCCCCCACTTGTGGAGATATTCCCCCAGTAGGTTGGCAACCTCCCTGTAAGTGACCCCTGAGGTCTTGCGTACACCCCGGAATCACTTCCTGTTCGCCTCGGGGGTCAGTTCAAAATTCAGCAGCAAAGCCTGTTTGAACAGGTCAGAGTCCCCTGTCTCAATACCATCCATTTGGCTGAACGCCTCTACGGCCTTGGAACCCAGCGCAGGGGTCAGACAGCGAAGCCTGCCTGTGGGGGTCAATCTGGTTCAGATCACAGGCCTTCTCAAAGGCTGTGAGATAGGCATCAATATCCCCCACCCCTTGAACTGGGGCAGCAGTTTGGCGCCTAGATTCCCCACAACACTGGTGTCACGGTGCTGCCCATGGGAGCCAGCTGAGGTCACTCAATTAGGGTGAACTGCAAAAAAAACGGGGCAGACAAACCCCAGAAACTGGTGGATATTCCAGTACTTAGATTTTCCAAACCAGCACAAAACAACTTCTGTAATACTTCACTGGTTACTCAGAAGTCCAAACCACACAGTTCCCTTAAAGTGTCCAGCCTCAGGCCTCCATCCAGACACACATGTCAGATATGATGATAATTACTGAAAATCTTATCTCATCATATAAAAGAAAAGGTTCTTCCAATCCAGTCCAATTATAACTTAGATCTTACCCAAAATACACGCTATTAGCCAATTCTTATTAACTAAGCAAAAATTTATTTAAAAAGGAAAGAGATAAAGTGTTGGTTAAAAGATCCATATACAGACAGACTTGAATTCAATTCTTGAGGTTCAGATACATAGGAGAGATGAGCTTGTAGTTGTCAAAAGTCCTTTTAGAAATAGTCCATAGGTTATACTTCAGTGTCCATATTCAGGGTGACTGCAGTCAGTGACTGGGGATCTCAATCCTTGTGGCTTAAGGTTTCCCCCTCTTGAAACCCAAAGCAGATCTGAGATGAAGCAGGATCGTGTTCCAGGGTTTTTATGCATTTCCAGCAGCCTTTTGGCCTGAGAAAACAATCGGCTTAACTCCCCTTCTCCCAAACATCCTGGCAATTAGCACAGGGTAATTTATCCATTAAACAGTTCAGATACAGGTTACCACAACCTTCAACGAGACACAGAGACAATAACACTGTTTCACTCAAGTGTCTTCCTAAATGTTAATATTCCTTTTTTGGTCTTTGAATCAAAGCTATAGCGACAGACAAGACTTGTTTGCTGACATCACAAGACCTGAGCAAACACCTCCCCTTCTATCTCTAACAATACAGGCTGTATTTCAAAGCTCTAGTCATTTACAGACCTTTCTAACCAGTCTCTAAAGTTCGGCCATGGGCCAGGTCCGTCTGTGAGTTAATTAACCCTTTCTGGCCCTGTCAGATATTATATCACACTCATAATGTCACAACTGGCGTCACGGGGCCCTTCCCCACTTACCCCCCGGCAGGCCCTCTTGGCCCCCCGCTCCTCCAGCTCCAGCTTGTGCTTCTGCTGTTCTGCACGGTCCTCCAGCCTCCGCTCCTCCAGCTCCAGCTCCTTCGCTTTCAGCTCCAGCTCCAGTCTCCGCAGCTCCTCCAGGGAGGAACCTGACTGGGGTCCCCCTGTGCTGACTGGGGAGTCAGGTCTGATGGGCTCCCGGTCACTACACATGCTGCTCCCACAGCTACTCCCCGGCTCTCTGGGGACCCCAGGAGCCTGGAGCATGTTTCTCAGTCTCCACACGCTGAGCGATCAGCCTCCCGATGCTCAGCCCTCTCCCCCTGCACAGACGCGCCAGGTCGCTCTTACGGAGCTGGTTACAGGCCATTGCCAGGCTGGTTCCTTTCAATACCCTCGTTCGATCACTGGCAGCCACTGACTGCAAAGCGCCTGCGCTCGCAGCCAAACCTCTACAGGGGGCATCCGCCAACCACCCTCTGCTGCCATGTTGTCACGACTCACAGATCGTGCCCACTCTTGACCCTGTACGGTCCGTGGGGGGAACCACCTTCAGTGCGACAGCCCTTCTTGGGGGTCCACTCTCTTTTGGGGGTTAAGCCTCTCCACCTCCTGGAGCCGCACCTCTCTGAGCATTAGCACGTCTGTCTCTCACCATGGGCCCCCTCAGGGAATCCACTCGCTCTGGACCCCCGGGGCCTCCATTCCCAGAGGGAATAATGCCACCCTGATCTCTAGACCAGAGTGACTCTCAGCCAGCGTAAAACGGGAGGGTTCATTGAGCATCTGGACCCAGCACAGGAAACTCTCAGGGTCTCAGGCCTGGCCTCCCTCAGCCCAGCACATCCCAGTCTCCCCTGCATCCAGCTCTCTCTGTCCAGCCCCCACCTGTGCTTTCCAGCTGGGGCATCTGAGATCACCTCCCTAATTCCTGCCTCTGTCCAATGTCTTCTCTCCAGGTAAACAGGGTGGCCTGGGCCTTCTCTCCTCTCTTCTGTCCTCAGCCCCCTCTGGCTGGAACCAACTGATCTGGTCACTGGGGTCCTCTCGTCACCACCCATTGTCCTCCCACTGGCCAGAACTGGCTGTGACTCCTGAGCAGGGCCGGCTCCAGACCGCAGTGCGCTAAGCAGGCGCGTGGGGCGGCATTGTCCTGGCAGGGCGGCATTTGGCTCCGGCGGACCTTCCGCAGTCATGCCTGCGGGAGGTCCACCGGAGCCCCGGGACGAGCGGACCTGCCGCAGGCATGACTGCGGAGGGTCCCCTCTCCCCGCGGCTCCGCTTGAGCTCCCGCAGGCATGACTGCGGCGGGTGCACTGGTCCCGCGGCTCGGACGGAGCTCCCGCAGGCGTGCCTGCGGATGCTCCACCGGAGCCGCGGGACCACGGGACCATCCGCAGGCACTTCTGCCCCGGCCGCGGGACCGGGGAAGGGCGGCGCGAGCGGCGCGGTGCGCCGCCCTGCTTGGGGCGGCGGAATTTCTAGAGCCGCCCCTGCTCCTGAGCTGGACCTCCTGGTGACCAGGTCCTCAGTCACCGGGGTATCCATTCTCCAGGCCATTGGCCGGGGTCCCAAGTTTTGTCGCTGGTCCTCTGTAACCACAAACTCCCTTGTCCCTCACCTCGTTAAACCAGTAACACCCAGGGAAAGTGAGTCCCACCCCCTCTGCATGCCAAGCATTGGAAAAACTAAGAAAACAAACAAAAACTCCCACTTCGTCACAGGGACCCAGAAAGGGGGCTAGAGGCCGGAGCCTTTCCGCAGGGTCAGCCTGGCTCCAATTGCCAGCCTTCCCAAAGGCCGCGAGACAGGCACCTGCATCTCCCCCCTCCTTAAACTGGGGCAGCAATTTAGTGTCGAGGTTCCCTGCGGAATAGGCACCACAGGGTCCATCCCCACTCACCCCTGGACGGGTCCCTCTGCCTCTCAGCTCCGCCATCGCCAGTTCATCTCCTGCTGTTCTGCCTCCTGCCTTCCCTGTCTCTCCTGGTCCCCTGACTCCTTCAATCTCCGCTCCAATTCCATCCGTCTCAGATCCACCCACAGGGAGCCGGGTGGAGACCCCCCCAGCTGGTCAAGGACACGGGTCATGGGGCCTCAGGGTCTCAGCTGAGTTGGGAACCGGTGAGGGCCCTGGGGCTGTGTGGATGCTCCCAGCCTCTCTTGCAGCCCCAGCTGGGTCATGAACTGGCTCCTTAGAGTGACCGTCCTCTTCCAGCTGAGCAATCAGCTGTGCCTCGGTGAGCTTTCCAGTGCGCAGCCGTCTCTGCACAGCTCTGCAATGTCCTTCTTCAGGAGATGGTTACAGGCCATCTCCACGCTGTTCCCAAATGGTCACGGACTCACAGGCCTGTGCTCTCAGCTCCCCACGGTCCCTGGGACGATCCACTTCAGTGCGACAGCCCTTCTTGGGGGCCACAATCTCTCTCAGGGGTTAAGCCATAGAGGCCTGAGCCCTGGGCCCAGAACAGGAAACACCCACATGGGGAGCAGGGACAGAGTCACTGGGGGGTTCCCCAGCCAGGGAGCAGCAGCAGCCACTGGAGTTTCAGGGCCCCTGGCTGGGTGCTCGGTTCCCTCCCCCATCCCAGCCGACGCTCGTTTTCATCCCATTGAGGGAACTGACCCAGCTGGGCCCCAGCAGCCGGATCCCCCCCCCAACGGAGCCGGAGGGAGAAGGTGAGCGGGAGAAATGGAACAATTCATCCCCCAGGGAACAGGGCTCCCGTCTCAGACGCCCACGGGGCCATTTGGGCGTTTGGAGGGGGATGATCCCTGCAGACAGAACTGATGGGTTCAGTTCTTCTAGATAGAGGGTGATGGAGAGATCCATGGGGCTGGACGGTCACGGGTCAGGGGGAATGTGGCTCCTTGGGGACGTAGGGTGGTGGACAGATGGAAGCACGTCTGATCAGGGATAGAAAGATGGACTAAGACCTTGTCTACATGAAAACTGGACCTGAAATGACGAATCCCGTGTGGTTCCCAACCCCTCCTGGTGATCTCAGAGGGAGTCTGGGCTGTCGGAATTAGCCCCACCTGGTTTGATTCAGCCCCAGCTGGCAGACAAGCTCCCCTGTAGCTCTATAGACACAGGGACGTTCCTCCTCCCAAATAGGAACAGCCGTGCCCAGACCTGCTCCGCAGTGACTCCAGGTGTGAATGGCACCTCCTGGCCTGTCTCTGCTATAGGAGGACGTGAGCATCCCCCCCAGGGAAGGAACAGGGTCCCCACCAACTAAAATCCATCCTTCCCCTCCCCAGGACTGACAGTGACAATCGATGCTGAGTCAGCGGCTGGGGGAGATCGCTGAGTCGCTCTTTCATCCCCCCCCCAGGCCCTGATGGACACTGGTTCTATTCCCACAGGGGGAACCGACCTGATCCAGCCTGGAGCGGTGCTGGATCCCACCCGCCCGGGCAGCGAAGGGCCAGGTACTGGGGCCGGGGGCATAGGTGCCAACTTCTCATGGCACCGGTGGGTGCTCGCGCCACCCCAGCCCCACCCTGACTCCACCCTTGCCCTGCCCCCCTTCCCCAGAGTCCCTACCCCTATTGGATCCCTCCCCAAATCCCCGGCCCCGCCTCCTCCCCTGAGCGCACCCGTTCCCCCTCCTTCCCCGTCCCTCCCAGGCTCTAATCTTTGTCCTTTTCTCTAAGCACCAGACCCCTCCCCCTGGGCCCCAACCAGAACCAGGAGAGAACCCAGGAGTCCTGGCTCCCAGCCCTTCCCCCCAATCACTAGACCCCATTCCCCTCCCAGAACTGGGGTATAAAACAAGGCAGCTCCCGAGGCATCAGGTTTACGCAGAGTTTCACTGGCAGTAGCAGAAACAGGAAGCGAGCGCCAGCTCTGGGCAGACTTCCCCTGTGGCTGATTTATCCACTGCTCCTTCAACAACTCAGGATCTACATTTATCCCTCCCTCCCCCGCTCACGAGGGCCACAAACCACAACTCCCAGCCCCCGTCCTGTCTCTGTGCCACAGCACTCGGCTAAGAACAGCATCTGCAGCGACACTACCTGAGAAGGAGGTTGTCCAGGCCCCTCCACCCTCATGCTCCAGGGCGGGTGCTGGGCCCAGCTGGGTCAGGAAGGAATTTCTGTCCCATTCCATGGGAGAGGGTCTCTCCGTGGGGGGCACTGTTTGTGGGGGGGTTGGGGGAGCCCTCCTCTGCTCTGAGCTGCTGCTCCAGGGAGGCCACACGGGCCTGTTGGAAAAGGTCAGGGCAGTTTGGGCACCTCTTGACACCTCCTGAGATTCCCCCATTCCCAGATGGTCCCTGAACTGGGCAGCTCCCATGGGGGGCTGGGAAGTGATGGGGGGCAGGGACCATGCAGCTGCAGGAAGGGGTGTGGGTTGCTGGGCGTTGCAGGGAGCTCGCTTTGCTCTGACCGCAGTAGATTTGGGCTGGAGATTGCAGAGAAACCATCTGATGGTGCAGAAAGGGGCCGAGCGCATCACGGGCTTCCTGGGGCTGCAGCCTTCGGTGCAATTCCTCATTCCGCTCGCACTCAGGCCTCAGGCTCGGTGGAGCTCAGCACTGGGGTGTTGGTGGCTGCTCTGACGAGCCCCCCACTGCCCCGTCATGGCGTCTGCTCTGACCGTCCTCCTCCTTGGTGAGTATCAGAGACAGCCAGGGTGTGCGTCCGGGGATCTGAGACCAGGACGGAGGATCCAGTTGCTCTGGGATCTGGTCACTAACGAGCTGTCTCCTCTCCAGGCTGCTGGCTGGCCGGGCAAAGCAGGGTGTGGGGAGGTGAGTATCAGTCTGTGAGGAGGAGGGTAACATCAAGGCCGGGGGAGGGGAACTGAGCCCTGAAACTTCCCCAAAACTCAATCCAAACTCCCCCTGTGAGCTCAGACCTGGCCCCGTTCTTCTCTTCCCTCCCCCCCCGCCCCCCGCTAGGGAGTAACTAGGAGCTGACTCTGGCTCCTGAGGGCTGACAAAGCAGCTGGGAACCGTCCCTTGATTCAATGTCCTGCCCCCACAGGCTGTGAGGATCGGGGGGGGGGGGCACGTGGATTTATTTCAGCTCATGCAAATGCTAACAGGGCCCGTCCGTGGGCTCTAGATCCCCTCGGGGAACCAAAACAGTCATGGTCAGTGCAGCCATGGGGGAGAAACCCCCAGATCCACCCCCACCCCCAAGAGCTCCCTCCCCTGCACTCACAGTCCCCCCGTTCCCAAGGCCTGGGGAAAGGTGGGTCTTGTGTGACTCTATTTCCAACCCCAGGGTGGGGGCAGAGCTGCAGGGGGCCCACTGGTCAGGCTCCCTGGCTGGCCTCAGGGTGGGGCGGGGCTGGGAGGGGCAGGTGATCTCTCATGCAGCTGGGTCCTGAGCTACGTCTGGGTGAACCCCCTGCCCCCGAGCCCCATGGGCAGGCAGTGCCAACCCTGGTAGGGGACAGACTCCTAGAGAGGCCAAATGACGGATGGAGTGAATTGGGGCGGGGCGGAGGTGGGGGGGGGGCTTTGTCTCCCCTGTTTAACTCCTGTCTCTTGTTGAAAGCAGGGCGTGAATTTCCCAAACCCACCATCTGGGTGACCCCCAGCAGGGTGGTGGCGCTCAGGGGAAACATCACCATCCGCTGTGAGGGTCAGGACCCGGGAATGGAGTTTGTTCTGCGTAAAGTTGGACACCCGAACATGCAGCTGCAGATGGTGCCTGATGGGCCCGTGGCTGAATTTCCCATCGCCAGTGTCGGCCGGGAAGATGGAGGGAGCTACACCTGTGACTATCACTTAATGACGGAACACAGTCGCTGGTCGTATCCCAGCGACCCCGTCGAGATCATTGTAGGAGGTGAGGGGCTCAGCTCAGTGTCCCGCCTCCCAGCCCCACCCACAGCCAGACCCTCAGGGGGTCTCTACACCGATGGGACGCTCAGAGCCAGGCTCTGCCCTGAGCCCAGCAGAGGGGACGCCTGGCCAGGGACAGGGGACGGAGTCAGTGGGGGGTTCCCCAGCTGGGGGGAGAAGTAGCCACTGGAGATTCAGGGCTGAGGGAGAGGGGTCCCTGCCCCTAGGGGGAAATGAAGAGCAGGGGGGCCTTTCCCAGGCAACACATCACTTACAGGGTGATGGACGGAGCTGAAGGTTTTAAACCTCAGTGTATAGTAGAGACTTGCACAGTCCCCTACAAGTCAGTGGTGGTGCTGTGCACAGAACCCAGGAGTCCTGTTCCCCATCCTCCCTGCTTTCCCCACTAGACCCCACTCCCTTCCCAGAGCCAGGGACAGGACCCAGGATTCCTGGCTCCCAGCCGAGAAACCAGGGAGTGAATGGACCCTGGAGACTGGCCTGGCCTGGCACCCGCCGGGGAGCAGAGCTCTGGGCCCCAGGGGCTGGGGTGGCTCCGTGTCTCATGCTGTGAACCCAGGGCTGAGGGGAAACTCTGGCCCCTGTGGAAAGGGATCCAGGAGCCCGACCCCAGGGCCGCCGGGTCTGACCCACCACTGAGGCCGCATGGTGAAGACGGGCCCCAGGAGTGAGTGACGGGGCCTGTGTCTCACGGCCTGTCTGCTTCCCTCTGCAGAGCCCAGATACCCCAAACCCAACATCTCCCTGAGCCCCAGCGGGGGGGTCTCCCTGGCGGGAGCCGTGACCATCCGGTGTCGGGGGCAGCGCCGGGGCGTGCGGTTCGTGCTGAATAAAGAGGGACGTAATTTCACACCTGTGGATTGGGACGGGTTGGAGATTGTGTTTCGCATCAGCAATGTGCGCCGGGAGGACGGCGGGAGCTACAGCTGCTCCTATCACAGCCGATCGGAGCCGTTCAACGTGTCGTACCCCAGCGACCCCGTGGAGCTGGTAGTGAGAGGTGAGGGGCCCGGCTCAGCGTCCCCGTTCCCAGCCCCACCCCCAGCCTGACCCTCACGGGGGCTCGGTGCGAATGGGACACTCAGATCCAGGCTCTGCCCTGAGCCCTGACCCCGCAGAGGGGACGCCCGGCCGGGGAGTGGGGACGGAGTCACTGGGGGGGTCCCTGGCTAGGGAGGAGCAGCAGCCCCTGGAGTCTCAGGGCAGGGAGGCGACTTTAACGCTGCCCCTTGTGCGTAGGAACCGGGAGTCGCTATTTAATCCCCTGATCCCATCCCCTCTGTTCTCCAGGCCCCACCCCAGGCAGTGCCCCGGCCGGGGCTGAATGAGGCAGGGGCTGCAGGAGAAGCGGGGGCTTGGTGGACACGGCGCTGGGCTGAGACCCAGGAGATCTGGCCCAGCTCCTGGCACAGCCACAGACTCTGTGTGATGGGAGCATGTTGCAGTTTTCAAAAGTGTCCTTTCTTGGGGGGGGCCTCAATCTTGGGGGATCTCAGGGACGCCATGAACGATGCAGGGGCCACACATGGCATATGAGGACCCCAAGAACTAGGCAACTGCAGCTCGGTGTCTGTGGGGCTGGCAGCCCAGCTCGCAGGGCCGGATTCTGGGTCAGGGGGTGTCGCGGACTCACAGATCGTGCCCACTCTTGGCCCCGTGCGGTCCGTGGGGGGTGCCCCTTTCAGAGCGACAGCCCTTCTTTGGGGTCCACTCTCTCTCGGGGCCAGGCCCCTCCACCTCCTGGAGCCGCCCCTCTCTGAGCCTTAGCGCATCTGTCTCTGCCGTTGGCCCCCTCAGGGAGTCGACTCGCTCTGGACCCCCCGGGCCTCCTCACCCCAAAGGGGTTGATGCCCCCTGTTCTCTAGCCCGGAGCGACTCTCAGCCAGTGTAAAAGAGGAGAGTTTATTGAGAATTGAACCCAGCACAGGAAACTCTCCGGGCCTCAGGCCTGGCCTCCCTCAGCCCAGCACGTCCCAGTCTCCCTGTATCCAGGTGGGCTCTGCCTGCTGCCCCTCTCCGGCCCAGAGCCCTCCTGCTTCCCAGCTCGGCCTCCGATATCCCCGGCCCCAAGCCCCCTGTCTGTCCATTGTCTTCTCTCCAGGGAAACAGGGTCACCTGGGTCTCCTCTCCTCTCTTCTGTCCTCTGGCCCCTCTGGCTGGAACCAGCTTGTCAGGTCACTGGGGTCCTCTCTCCGCAGCCCATTGTCCTCCCACTGGCCAGAACCGGCTGTGACTCCTGAGCTGGGTCTCCAGTGAGGGTCATCAGGTCACCAGTTGCTGGGGTGTCCCTCCTCCAGGCTGTCGGCTGGGGTCCCAAGTACCCTCTCTGGTCCTCTGCAACAACAAACTCCCTCTCCTCTCACCTCGTCAAACCAGTAACAGCCAGGGGCACTGAGTCCCACTCCCTCTGCATGCAAACCATTGGAAAACCATGAAAAGATAAGAAAATCCCCCACTTTGTCACGGGGGACTCTGGGATCTGTGAGAGAATCTCTGCCAGGGGTCCTCTGGATCTGCCCATGTCAGATTAGGATTGGAAGAGACCTCAGAAGGTTCGAGTCCAACTCCCTGCTCAAAGCAGGCCCAACCCCAACTCAATCATCCCAGCCAGGGGTTTGTCAAGCCAGGCCTGAAAAACCTCTAAGGATGGAGATTCCACCACCTCCCCAGGGAACCCAGTCCAGAGCTTCACCACCCTCCTAGTAAAATAGTGTTTCCTAATATCCAACCTAAACCTCCCCCACTGCAACTTGAGACCATTGCTCCTTGTTCTGTCATCTGCCACCACTGAGAACTGCCGAGCTCCATCCTCTCTGAACCCGCTGCAGGTAACTGAAGGCTGCTATCAAATCCCCCCTCACTCTTCTCTTCTGCAGCTGGAGGCCAGGGCTGGGTGGGTGCCTGGGTCTGGCTCTCACAGCCTGTCTCCTGTGCGCAGATCCCAGCTTACCCAGACCCTCCATCTCTCTGAGCCCCACTGGGGTCACCGCCCCAGGGGCAGACGTCACCATCCGGTGTCAGGGGCAGCGCCGGGAGGTGAGGTTCTTCCTGCACAAGGCTGGAGACCTGAACCCGCAGCGACAGATGGACTCTGCTGGGGCCGGGGCCGAGTTCCGCATCCCCAGCGTGGGCCGGCAGCATGGAGGGAACTACAGCTGCAGCTACCGGCCCCGGTCAGAGCCCTTCGTCTCCTCGCAGCCCAGCGACCCCGTGCAGCTGGTGGTAGCAGGTGAGAGGCCTGGCTTGGTGTCCCCACTCCCAGCCCCACACCCAGCTTGCATCCGAAGAAGTGGGTATTCACCCACGAAAGCTCATGCTTCAAAACGTCTGTTAGTCTATAAGGTGCCACAGGATTCTTTGTTGCTTTTACAGATCCAGACTAACACAGCTACCCCTCTGATACTTGACACCCAGCTGGGTCGTCAGGGGCTCCGCACTTATGGGACATTCAGATCCAGGCTCTGTCCTGAGCCCTGGGCCCAGCAGAGGGGACGCCCACCCGGGAAGTCACTGGGGGGTCCCCAAGCCAGGGGGGAGCTGCAGCCGCTGGAGATTTGGGGCTGAGGGGGGATCCTGGCCCCCAGACATCTGTCCCCACTCTGGGGACACACAGAGGAGTCGGGGCCCAGGGACTGCTGCCCCCCCGCCATGAATGACAATGACGATTGAAGCTGAGTTGCGGGGGAGAGGGGCATCGCTGTCTCTGTTTCAGCCGCTCCCCCCATCCTGACAAACGCTGGTTCTATTCTCACAGCAGGAAACAACCCAACCCAGCCTGGAGCAGCGCCGGCTCCCACCCACCGAGCAGCGCGGGGCCGTGTACTGGGGCCAGGGGGGGATCACCATTGAACCAGCCCTGGAAGGCTCATGCTGCCCAAGGAGCCGCCCCTGGGGGTTGGGGCTGGGGGTGGGACGGGGGCAGTGACTATTGGTGCATGAGCCCAGACTCCAGGGGGAGGGGCAGAGGGTTCCCAGAAGAGGGACAGGGTCCGGTGGCCTGGCTCTGGGGCTGGGACCAGCTGGGTGCCCGGGCGGGGCCTGGGACTAGGGTTGCCAAGTGTCCGGTTTTTGACTGGAGCATCCGGTTGCAAAGGGACCCTGTCGGGGCAGTTAAAAGTCAGGGCAGCTCCCAGGCAGCAGCCGGCATCTCCCTCCGGCTCCCAGGCGCAGGGTGGCCACAGGGGCCCTGCCCCGAGCGCCGTCTCTGCAGCTCCCCAACCCCCTGCCCAGCCCGGTGAAAATGAGCGAGTGAGTGAGGGTGGGGGAGGGCGAGCGATGGGGGGGGGTGGAGTGAGTTGGGGGGGGCCCTCAGGGCAGGGGCTGTTCGTCCACCTGGGCAACCACCTTGTTAGGGAAGCTGAGGCCCCAGGGCCGCACCTGCCAGACGGGGGGTTGGGGGCTGCGCTCCCCGGGGCAGCGCCGGCTGCTGATCTCCCCGTCCGAGCTGCCGAGTGAGTCTGCCCTTCCCCCACAGCAGCCACCCCAGGGCGCCCGGATTTCACCTACACCAACATCGCCCGCCTGGGGCTGAGCGCCGCGGTCCTGTTCGTCCTGGGGCTGATCCTGGCTGAGGCCTGTTACAGCCACCCGAGGGAGGTGGCCTAGGTGAGGTGACCCCCCCCTTCTGTGCCCCTTGATCCCCCCAGGGGCTGGGCCCATGGTGATATGGGCCCCTCTAACCCACCATCTCCCTGTGCGCCCAGGAGCCTGGATCTGGCCGTGTGGAGAAGAGAATCTCCCCAGAGACAAGCCGCTTCCCTCGGGAGGCTGAGACGCCGGCACAACCCCCCACTGCCCCCAAACACCCCTGCCTTGGAGAATCCCCCCCCACAACAGCTCCCACCCCGATGGTCATACCCCAGGATCGAACCCCGACCCCCAGCCTAGAGGGTGCTGGGCTGGACTCACTAGACCCCACTGACCTCCCAGAGCCAGGGGGAGAACCCAGGAGTCCTGGCTCGCAGGTGGATGCAATAGACAAGGCAGCTGCTGATGACGTGTCCTGCCATCCAGACTAGGGGGTTCAGGAGCAGTGTGGAGTACAAACCAACCCCTAGATGCAGGCGGCTTTTATTTGGGGGGGAGGGAAAGTGGGCAGGAAAGAGTGGATGGGGACAGGGGCAAGCGTGAGGTGCCAGACGTCAGGCGAGGCCGCCCCCTGGCAGTAGCACCAGCTGCTCTGGAGGGGGGAGCTACCGCAGGACACCCCTAGGGGGAGCCCTGGATCCATGGAGGGGCCTCCACCAGCCAACATATCCCCTGGCTATGTACAGCCCCGTGCACCCTGCCTGAGCTAAGGGGGGTGTCACTCCTTGTCCCAGGGAACGGTCCCGGCCAGCTCCTGCAGCCGCTCTCGGTAAACCTGGGCAAAGCGCTTGCTCTGCACCTTGGTGAAATGGTCCTTCCAGTCACTGACAACCCCTGCGAAGCAGAGACACTGGGTGGGACAGCGATTCTGTGTGGCGGGGGCACCCCCTGCTGGGAGAGGTGGGGTTGGGGAAGTGGGAAGCCCCTTGTGACGAAGTGGGACTGGTCTTACTGGGGGCTGGGTACAGATCCTAAGTATCTAGCAGCAAAAGTCCATGCAGCAAATGCCTGACACTCTGTCTCCTAGCAACTGATGGCCCGAGCACCTTCCCTGCAAAGGTGCTGGCTAAAGGTGTTGGAGACAAAGGGGTCAGGTGACCTCCTGGCCCGGGAAAGAAGCTGAGCAGAGGGGAGGGGCCGGAGGGGGTTGGGCAGACTGGAGTTGGCTGGGGAAAAGAGGGGAAGCAGAGAGAGAGGGCTCTGATCCCCGATGGGGGTTATGGGGCCCCAAGATGGACCTAACGGAGGGATCCGGTTATCTGTGCCTGCAAGACCTGTGTTGGACTGTATTCCTGTCGTCTAAATAAACCTTCTGCTTTACTGGCTGGCTGAGAGTCCTGGTGAATCGGCAGGGAGCCCGGGGGTGCAGGGCCTGACTCCCCTATACTCCGTGACAACTGGTGGCAGAGGTGGGATCTACTGCACCCCGTGGACGGCGCTTCCTGCAGTAAGTGACTGGGGCGCAGTAAAACGAAGGGGCGATTAACCCCTGGGAGAGTGTGACCAGAGAGCAGGACTTTGCAGTAACAGGGTCCCCCGGGGGATCGCAGCGAGCGGTCCCAGGGGTGGAGGGGTCTGCAGCTCGACCCTGGCAGAGAGGTGGTGACTTCAAGGACTGGCACACTAGGGGTCCCCCTGGAACCCGTGGGGAGCGGTGAGCACCCCGGCCCGCGAGCGGCCAGCAGGAAGATGGATGCCACGCAGCGCAAGTGTGATCTGGTGGGGCTGTGCCAGCGGAGAGGGCTGCACAGTGGGAGGCTCACCAAGGCCCAGCTGATTGCCCAGCTGGAGGACGCAGATCGTGTGAATGAACCGATCCCTGTCTCTGAGGGAAGCAGCCGGGCAGATGCAGCGCAGGCACCAGTGTCTGTCCCCGCTGGGAGTGGTCAGCCGGCCACTGAGGGCTTCCCGAGATCTCCCACCCCTAGGCCTAGGGGGAGGTGGGGGAGGAGTCCAGCTACCGAGGGCACGGTGACCCCCCCCGGCCAGCAGGGGATCGGCCCGGCAAAGCTCACCCCCCAGCCGGGGATCATCCCGGCGACGCTTGGCCTCCATGGAGCGCAGGCGGCTGGACTTGGAGAGAGAGATACAACTGAGAGAGCTGGAGGATCGTAAGGAACAGAGGGAACATGAGGAGAGACAGAGGGAACGTGAGGAGAGACAAAGCCAGCGTGAGCTGGAGGAGAAACAGAAGCAGCGTGAATACGAGGAGAGGGAGAAGGAGAAACAACGTAAACATGAGCTGGACCTGGCCCAGCTGAGCAACAGTAAGGCCCCGGCTGCGGTGAGTGAGGGGAGACCCAAGCCTACAAAGAGCTTTGATAAGAGCTTCCTGGCCCGGCGTAAGGAGGGGGAGGACATAGACACCTTCCTGACGGCCTTTGAGAATGCCTGCGCGCTGCACCGGGTTGACCCTGCAGACAGGATCCAGTTTCTCACCCCCTTACTGGACTCCACCGCCGTGGAGGTGTACAGCCGAATGAGAGGGGCGGAGGCGGGGGACTACATCCTGTTCAAAGAGGCCCTGCTCCGCGAGTTTGGGCTGACCCCGGAGATGTACCGGAAGAGGTTCCGGAGTCAACATAAGACCCGGGAGGTCACATACCTCCAACTGGTCAACCGGGCGCAGGGATATGCCCGCAAGTGGACGGCTGGGGCCCAAACTAAAGAGGACCTGCTTGACCTATTCATACTGGAGCACCTGTATGAGCAGTGCCCGTCGGACCTGAGGCTGTGGTTGATGGACCAGAAGCCGGAGAACCCGCAGCATGCAGGCCAGCTGGCCGACCAATACATGGACAGTCGGGCAAGGGATAATAGGGAGGCGTCTCGAAGGAGCAGGTCTGCCTCGATGCAGAGAGAGAGTCACCATGGGACCTCCCAGAAGGGGCCGAGGGAGAGCACCCACCAAAGGGAAACATCCGGCGTCAGGTCCAGCCGTCCCACTCGAGGGGACCCATGAGACATGGGCTGCTATCAATGTGGCCAAGAAGGCCACATACGGGCCCAGTGCCCCACGCTCTGGGACAAACTGAGCAGACCAACCCCACACTGGGTCAACTTGGTAGAGACCCAGCCGGATGAGGGGCAGCGTTCGCAGGAAAGGGGGGCTGGCCGCGTACCACCTGCGAAGGAGGGAGGGGGGCCCCGGGTCGATCCCTCCGAGGGGCTGGATGCTCCCCGCCCTGAGTTTTGGGTTTACAGGGTGGGAACGGGGCTGCCCCTCCGGAGGGAGTGCCTTGTTCCCCTGGAGGTAGACGGGAGGGAGGTCACTGGGTACTGGGACACGGGCGCAGAGGTGACGCTGGCCCGGCCCGAGGTGGTGGACCCAGATCGGATGGTGCCCAACACCTACCTGACCCTGAGGGGTGTGATCGGGACCCCATTCAAGGTGCCTGTGGCGAGGGTGCACCTGAAGTGGGGGGACAAGGAGGGCCCCAAGGACGTGGGGGTGCACCCACATTTGCCCACGTAGGTGTTAATGGGGGGGGGATCTCGAGGACTGGCCAAGTAACACCCGGGGTGCCCTGGCCGTGAACCGTAGTCAGAGTCGACGCAGGGCTCTGCACCCAGACACCGGGGAAGGTACTCTGCCCGAGACACCGGACCCTGACCCGGTGGGGAGGGAACGCCCAGGGACAGGGCTCAGAGACCCAGCCGGTGAGAGAGAGCAGATCCCCATCCCTGCCCCAGCGGCTGAGTACCAGGCCGCGGTGCGGGAAGACCCCTCCTTGCGGAGGATAGGGGACCTGGCCAGCCTCGGGGGGGGACAGACCATGTGACGAGGTGGCCGGAAAAGGTTCCTGTGGGAGAAGGGGTTCCTGTACCGAGAATGGGCTCCCCCAGGGAAGATGGAGTCAGGGGGGATCAGGAGGCAGCTGGTGGTACCCCAGGAGTATCGCCACCAGCTGCTGTGCCAGGCCCATGACATTCCCCCCTCAGGGCACCAGGGAGCCTGGCGTACCCAGCAGAAGCTGCTACAGAACTATTACTGGCCTGGGGTCTTTGCCCATGTCCGGCAGCACTGCCGCTCCTGTGACTTCTGCCAGAGGGGGAGGAAGGCCCGGGCCAGGGGGAAGATGGCTGTAAGACCCTCGCCCCGCCCCGAGGAGCCTGTCCAGAGGGGGGCCAGGGTCACAAGGGGGGCTCTGAACCGAGAGAGCCCGAATCACAGCCCCCCAGACTGGAACGTGGGGAGAAGGCCCCAGCCCAGCGTGCACCCCAGGGGTACTGGGGTGGGGAAAGGGCGCGGGCGGCATAAGGCTTCCCCCCTGCAACCTGCAAGTGCCCTCGAGTCCCCCCGACCTACAGTGGGGCCAGAAACTGGAATGACCTGGGGTGACTCTTCCCCCAGAACGGGGGGGACCCTGGGGCAGCCATGGGAATGTAGGTGGGTTCAAACTTCCCCAGGTCACTGGCTGGAGTGACCCTGCTCAGTTCGGTCTCGAAGGGGGGAGAGGTGTGACGAAGTGGGACTGTTCGTACTGGGGGCTGGGTACAGATCCTAAGTATCTAGCAGCAAAAGTCCATGCAGCAAATGCCTGACACATCTAGCAACTGATGGCCCGAGCACCTTCCCTGCAAAGGTGCTGGCTAAAGGTGTTGGAGACAAAGGGGTCAGGTGACCTCCTGGCCCGGGAAAGAAGCTGAGCAGAGGGGAGGGGCCGGAGGGGGTTGGGCAGACTGGAGTTGGCTGGGGAAAAGAGGGGAAGCAGAGAGAGAGGGTCTGATCCCCGATGGGGGTTATGGGGCCCCAAGATGGACCTAACGGGGGGATCCGGTTATCTGTGCCTGCAAGACCTGTGTTGGACTGTGTTCCTGGCATCTAAATAAACCTTTTGCTTTACTGACTGGCTGAGAGTCCTGGTGAATCGGCAGGGAGCCCGGGGGTGCAGGGCCTGACTCCCCTATACTCCGTGACACCCCTCCACCCCATAGCCAGTCCTCCCACCCCTCTCCCCACAGCGCCCCCCACTGGGAGAGTATTTCCATAACAGTCGTGCCATGTGCCAAAAGGTGGGATTAGGGTATACGGCACTGGTTTGGGTGATCAGGACCCTTGGGGTCTATCTCTGGCTCCAGGCGCGAGGAACAAAGCCCTTTTCTCACCGCCTGAGAGGACTCTGTCTGCCCCGTTGGCCGCCTCCCTGTGCTTTGACTCCGGGCTGGGTCTGTCTACACTGCAACAAAAGCCCAGGGTTAGTTGAAATGGAGTGACCCGCCCCCCAGCTTGACTGTCTACACTCCTTCCTAATCCTGGGTTGAACCCAGGCATCCTAGCGCTCTCCTGTAACACGGGACTGTGTCAAGCCAGGAACTTGGTTTCAAGCCTGATTGCTCGGCTGTGTATATGCAGCCCCCAGGCCCGGGGGATTATGGGCTACATTTGGAGGACTTCTGGAGCACAAGGCTGGCGGGGCTGCGTCTACACTGCAGAGCAATAGGGCTTGAAACCTGGGGGCCGGCTTGACTCAGACTGGGACCCTGCACTCCAGTGGGGGCTGCTGGGTCTGAGCCCCGGGGGAGTGCGACGGGTGTGTAGATGGGGGGGGGGGGGTAGATGTGAGCCTGGGCTCAAGCCCTGGGCTTGCATTGCCGTGAAGACACAGTAGCCGAGTTCACCGGTGCTTCCTGCCATTGCGTGAGGATGGTTCCCTGTCGGGCCCTCTGGAGTCCCTCTGGATCTGGGTCGGATTCAGTCAGTTCCCTAGGGCCCAGACAGCCTGGTGCCACCTGCACCTCCTGGCCCACGCTGCCCCCGAGAGCAGCTGTAACCCAAGTTCTCCCTCAACCCTGGTAGCCAGGCGAAGGACAGAGGGAAACTGAGGCACGCTGAGGCTTCATAATAATATTACAGGGCACTGCCCCTTGGTCACACATGGGGAGACATCCCCGTCCTGCTGTGCGAGGCGGCTCTGCAGCGTGTAGAAATAGGGCAGTTCCCCTTTAAACAGGGGGTGAGCCCTCAGTGGGCGCTCACCGGGTTCTGGGTTGTACTAGGGGCCCCAAAGCGGACAGAGCAGCTGGGCACGTGAAGCCAGGCCGGGCCTGGGGGTGTAGCTGGTGAACGGGGGTAGGTGGCGCCTGTCTGGGGGGGCTGCGGAAGGAGCAGAAGAGGGGGGCAGCCAGAGCTGCCCAAAGGGAGGGGCGGCTGATGAGTTTTGGGGCAAGTGGGGCACTTCCCCTTGTTCCCAGCAGCGTCCGTAGCTCCCTCCACACTGCCCCAGGGCATGCAGACCTCGCCCCCAAACCAGGTCTCTGAGGCCATGGCGCCCCCGCTTCCTTCCCCCCCCAACCCGCACAGGACCTGTTGGGCAGCGTGGGGAAGATCTGCCCTTTCCTGGGCAAGGATTTAGCCGCTGAAGCCCTGGCCTGCGTGGCAGAGACGCCTCCTTCCGGGCCACGAGGCAGAACCCGCCGGCCGCCTACAGCCTCGTGCCCGGGGACTTCCTGGCCCACGCAAGGGCCTTTCCCTGAGGAAAGCTGGGCACACGAGGGGTCCCGCCCCCCTGCGTCTGCCCCTGCCCCACTGCTCCTGCCCCCCACCCGCCCTTGCCCCCTCTGGGCGGGTTCTAGCCAGGCCGCGCCGCCCCAGACACAGCAGCAGGACCCCCCTGCCGCTGTGCCCCCCACACCAGCCCCTCCCGCCAACGGGCGCCCACTGAGTTTCCTGTGTTGTGTTTAACTCTCAATAAACCTCCTGTTTTACGCTGGCTGAGAGTCGCTCCGGCCTAGAGACCAGGGGGGCATTATTCCCTCTGGGAGTGGAGGCCCCGGGGGTCCCTAGGGTGTCCCATGGCAAGAGACAGACATGCTAAGGCTCCAAGAGGGGCGGCTCCAGGAGGTGGAGGGGCCTGACCCCGAGACAGAGTGGACCCCCGAGAAGGGCTGTCGCTCTGAAGGGGGGTCTCCCCACGGACCACACGGGCCACGAGTGGCACAAACTGGGAGTCCGTGACAGAACCCCCCACGGCCATGGGGCAGAGTCACACAGAAACACTCAGGAGCAGGAACCCAGGCACCCCTAATCATGGGGGCAGCTTCCATTTCCCCCCCCGGCCCCTCAGGCCCTGGCCCACCATGTTCCCTCACGTTCTCCCACCCCCAATATTCCCCTGCCCCTCCCAGCCCAGGTAGGCACCATTTCCTAGAGGGCAGCCTGGCGCCAAGCCCACTAGGGACACTGGGCAATGGCGGCCATCTTAACTGAGGGCAGGAGGGATGGGCCTTTGAGGGGAAATGGGGCAGAGGATGGGGGTATGACGGGGGAATTGGCCATGGTGGGGGAGGATGTGAGGGGGGCAGGCTGTGGGGGAGTGAGGAGGGATGGGCCATGATGGGGGCAGGGTCCCTCGGGGGGACTTGAATGGGGATAGACCAGGGGGCAGGATGGGAGATGGGGGTCAGGCAGAGGTGGGGGGTGTTAGTTGTGGGTGACAGGCCGGGGATGGGGAATGACTCTCTTATGCAGCAAATCTGCTGCTTGTCACCCTCCTGCTCTGTGGTGTTGTTAGGCCTGAATAAAGATGTAGCACAAAAACCAGTTATGTCAATCTGACTGAAGTCAGCATGTTTCATAAAGCCCTGGGAAAAAGTGAGATACGAAAGGGAGGTGCATTCCTCAAGTTACCAGCTGCGTTAACTCCTGTCTTCCAGTGTCTGGTGCTTGGCAACTATGCTGATAAGAAAGTTGCTGGGGCATCACAACTTGCTTACATTATAAAGAAAGACAGATGTGCTTTGTTATTAGGGTTTGTTACTAACCAAAGGGGGGTGGGATATGGGTTGTGTGAAGTGAATAATTTATGACGTAATAAAACTGTCTATATAAGCTAATACTAAGCTGTAAAGGGGGGGCTGGTTCTCTTCGGATACGAGCAGTTCTTTACTAACACGTGCACTTGTCAATAAAGAGCTTTTGTTTTGGACCTTGCTGGTGTTGTCTGTAACTCTGCGGTCAGACAACGAACTTCGCTGTTGGGGTTCGAGTCCCCGACATCTTTGGCGACTCCGCCGGGACTCTGTCTGACTCTCCGGCGGGGGATCAGACTCTGAGGCAACGCAGCGCGCATCCTCTGATTTAGAGGAGCCTTGCCTGGTAATCTGATCTCTGCGTCGGCGATAAGGCGAGTTCTGTGAACCAGCTGAAGCTCGTAGAAATCCAGCAACATCCACCTACCCGTTGAGTAGGGTCAAGGTTGCCTGGGTTAGAGTCCCAGAGCAGATTGTCGGGGTTCGAGTCCCTGACAACTTAGGTCTGGGTTAGAGTCCCAGTCCAGGTTTGCACAGGATCCAAGTAGTCTGGGTTAGAGTCCCAGCCTGGGTTTGAGTCCCAGTCCAGGTGTTCGAGTCCCCTGGAGAGGTAAGTGAGCGCTGGAGGTGGGGGTTAGAGTCCCTTTACCTTGACGTGGGGAAGAGGGGTCAGAGTCCCCTTACAAAATGGAACAAGTTGGCAGTAAGTGTCTGGGGGACGCCCCATTGTCTCTAATACTTAAAGATTGAAAGAAGATTTCTGGAACCAGGTAGCTTTTGGAGCTGTATGTTTAAAGCTGTATGGAGAGCTCTTGTAAAAATCCCCCAGCATATGCCCCAGAGCCACACTGGGAGGAAGACTGTCCGTGGGGACGTCTGTCTCTCTTGGGCTCACGCCATCTGAATTTATTGACTGTGCAGCAAGATATGATGCATCGTGGTAATAGGAAATAATGGCCTTGGTGTGTGTGTGTGTGTGTGTGTGTGGAAAATGGGGGAGGGACAGTCTAAATATTCCACCTCACCCCCTAAGGGTACCCCAGCATGTTACATGTACGTACATTATGGTCTTAAAACCTGCAGGTATTTAAAGAATTGGAATCTTTACACGCGTGAAAATCTATCTAAACAATGCCCATTAGAAGGTACCTTCAATCTAGATAAGATCATATATCTCAAAGGAGCTTTTAATCACCAAAGTAAAGCCTCTGACACAGTGTGAGCAATTTGTCTAGGAACGGGTTAATTTGAAATTCAGCTTGCCTTGGTGAAACTGGAGAAGCCACGGGCTGGAATCTGAACTGAACTCTCTAAAAGAGACACTGCAGGAGATTCCAGGGTGTAAAAAACAGCTCTCCCAAGAGCAGAAGCATGTTGGAAATTCTGGACAAGCTGTATACAGGATAATCTCCCGTCTGCCTATTCCCCTTCTCTGAACGTTATACAGACGTGGCCAGTTTGGACATGTGTGAGTATTAAAGTGGCTTAAGGGTTAAAGTATTCATGTTCTTCCTGAGTAATGTGGGAGCGTTCCCAACACTCTTCATTGTTGTTTTATTATTTTTAATTAAGCTTTAAAATTTGATTATATGGTGTGTTCCCCCAACGTCCTGCAGTAGATGAATTGGTAACAAATTTGTCACAGTTTGGTGAGCAATTGAGAATAGGGGAGCCCTATAGAATTTACACCATCTATCTGTTTTACCTTTGTTTTGTGTTTCTTTTGTTTGGTACTTTTGGTGTTATATGTTGAGGATTGCATGATTAAAGGTGAGCCTACTCTCAGCTGCAGTAAGTCTGAGAACTGGAGAGGGGTTTAGCATTTTTCTCTCCACCCTGGTTGACCGGAAGGGTGGCAGGTGGATCTGCCCCCAGTCGTAGCAGGACTGGGCAATAGAGTAGTTGGAGAAAAGGGCCGAGATGTGTACTTGATAACTAGAATTGAGCAATTAAGAGCATGGATCATGAACCAGGCGGCAACTCAAACCTGCGCCAGGGCAAGTTGCAGGCCTTGAGACAGGATTTCCAGTTAGAAAAGGAAGCCCTGGCTAAGCAAGTACCAGTCCTTCAGGGACTTGTTAAAATTTAACCATTTGTGCTCAGCATATGTCGTAACAGCAGTGTGTTTGCTACAAGAGGAAATTGAATAGTTCAACGCCAGTGGGCCATGTGTTTTGCCCAGGTGGCAAGTCTCACAGGGGAGGACTCGAGTAGTTTTGTGAGTAGAAATGTTTTAGGGAAAGGACCAGACGGGTGGGGGCTACTTAAAAAGCCCACCCTCCTAGCTAACTGGTAGTGGAATACGTTGGTACCCATGGAAAGAAACGGTTCAGAAAAAAAAAAAAAAAAAAAGGATCGGGCCCAGGCGGCCAGGCAACAGACAGAGAGCTTGGAGAACAGGTTGGAAACTTTTAGGGTGTAGTGAAAAAAAAAACAAGAACAGGGTAAGTAAGTATACGCATGTGGGTTCAAATACTCAGAAGAATATTTGGAATGGTGATCTGAGTTGGTAAGTGGTTGTTGAAAGGACAAGCAAGTGATTTAAGGCACAGTGAAAAGTTAACTCTATAGTTGCTGGAGGGAACAGCAGTTGAATTTTGTAAATGTACTAAAGTAAAAAGTTCTTGGTGTCTTTGAAATGTTTGTAAATAAATTCAGGCAAAGAAATTATTAGATTGCAATCATTTGGCTATGAACAATTTTGTTAAATTAGCTGAAGAATGTATCCAGTGCTATGTAATTAAAATTGTATTAGGCTCTAAGAGCACTGTGAGTGATGATGTTTTCTTTCAGTGTTTACAAGCAGGAGTTACAAGTAAAAAGTGAGCCAGCAAGCATCTGTATTAATGCAAATTATCTAATTAATATGGGGTAATTCCCTTGTTTTGCCTAAAATCAACAAGAGTATTTGTATATTTTTAGTAATGATTGCCTGCCCAGAAGAGGTAGACTTCTGTTTCTGTCTTTCAGATAATCAGAGAACACTGATGCCGGCTGAACAGCATTCACCGTACCATGATTTGCTGGCACAGTAAAAATTGTGTTTTGTGTTCTATGTTCTGTCTTGTGGTGTTTGTCCTGTGGCCAAAATTGATGTGTTTAATATTTTTATGGGATGGTCTGATTTAAAATCAAGCAGCAGTGTTGGATTAAAATGCAGATATTTGTTTTGTTCAACTTAGAATACAAAGTGTTTGGATGCATCAGAAAAATGTGATATACTAAAGTCTTATACATTTTCTTAAGTAGGAGAAAGATACTACATTGGCCAAACCTTTTAATTGACAATTGTTATTGAAATTTGCATATTAACAGTCTTTGAAAGCAAGGGCATGGAAAGTTAACCCACTCCCCATATTGTACATGGGATCCTTCTGGCTACCTCAGACTTCTAGCCAGAGGGCTGGGGATGGTGGAAAGCTATTGGACTACAGTTTGTATTAAATGAACTCATCGAAGTGGGTGTGCTTGTCTTGGTTTGTTGTTCTCAAGTTCTGTAATAACATTATTTTAGTGAAATGGTATATGTGGCATATATTAGATAAGACTAATGTACTGTATAACAGCAATGTGTATGTGTTCATTGTTAACACCAGGTATATACGTAAAACATGAAAGTTTTTTTTGTAGGTTAAAAAAAAAAAAAGCTGAGAAGGGAAGCGAAAAAAAAAAACAAGTTGACTGAAAAAAAAATAGATAACATGCTCAGTTTAAAGCTGAGACACTGACTTTGTTCAAGGACACTCCTCACAGCTAAGACTTGGCTAACCCTCAAAAGGAACAAGGGGGGAACTTAAATTTGCCCATGCAGCTATAAAATTTGTAAACTCTGCAAAGACACTAATGCAATGTGTTAGGTTTCTTTTCTCACAGGTAAAGAAGAAACAACCCAAAGATCCTAGCAGCCCTCCCACCCCTTGGAACCAGGAGACTGGGTCTACATAAAGATCCTTCAACGAAAGACTGCCTTGGCTCCATGCTGGAAAGGCCCGTATTGAGTCCTGCTGACTACCAACACCGCTGTGAAGTGCCAAAGACTGACTGTTTGGATCCAGGATTCTCTCTGCAAAAAGACCCCTCCACCTCAGAAGAATTCTCCTACTGATGATAAGCCTATTTTTTTTTCTAGTTCTATTGTGCTTCTGAACAGCATGGCAAAAGGACAAGGTAATGTGCTGGTTGAACCTCTCCCTTGTCCACGGACAAATCTATTGTGCCTTTGAATTTTTCTAAAAGAAGCAAAACCATTACAGGGTGATGTACTCATCATCTCTTCCCTGTAGAATGCTAAACTACATCTGTTTTGGGAAAGAAGAAAAAAACACTCACTCCACTGACATTGCCAAAGTCCAGGAATTCCTGACCAGAAAGGACATTGAGAACTGACCCTGGTGACGAAACAAAGAATTACACACTGGCAGGACTAAATTTGTGAGACTTATATTTGGAACTGTGGTATTAATTGGATTTTGGGATTTATTCTACAGGCTGCGCCCTGTGTTTTGGATAAATCCTTCAGCATGTATTGCCCTCCCTCATTGCATTTTGAATAGCATTGTCCTTATCCAGTTTTCAGATCGCTTTACATACCCAGATTGCTCACAAGGGGCTGCCATTAGATTAGCACAACAGAGGGCCTGGGTTATTTCCTCTGGAAAGAAAGAGAATTGACCAAATCCCTGTGGTCTAGGGGCCAATGGTACACTGCCATTTGGAATATTCTTAAAGGCCAAGAAAATCATGAGAAATTGGGCCAACTAGAAAAGGCCACTAGACTTATTTTTGATGCTCAGCTATCTTAAGTACAGGCTGGAGTTGGTGAGTTACATGTCATTTCCACCCTTAGTTCTGTGACCCAGAAGTTACTGACAGAGATGGTACTAAATATCACTGAGGCTGGAAAGGCATTGCAGTGGGATCTAGTATGTTTAAATTGATCCTGAGCACTGGACTTGGCCCACTGCCCTTACAGACACACAGGAGTACCATCTGATCTGTGGTCATGAAGACATACTTGGACACTTTCTGGATGGAAGTGTGGACATTCACAGTGCTCCTTCCAAGCATTTGGACCGGTTAGGGTGGGTGTGGGCTCCCACATACCAGATCCTGCCGGGTCCATGGGGAGGAGGCGTGTGGGACTGAATTATTTACTGAGACATCTGGGACATTAGACCCCTTGGTATACCTAACTGATTTATAGTCAGTGCCCCAGACCAATGAACTGTTACCCCTGAAGGCGATTTGAAGCTTCGTCTGCAACTGAAGAAACCGTAACCCGGTTCTGCCCTGCCAAGCGATCATTTGTTGTCCCAAGAGTCCCGTTGGTCCTCTAGGGACAAAGGGGGGATTGTTAGGCCTGAATAAAGATGTAGCACAAAAACCAGTTATGTCAATCTGACTGAAGTCAGCATGTTTCATAAAGCCCTGGGAAAAAGTGAGATACGAAAGGGAGGTGCATTCCTCAAGTTACCAGCTGCGTTAACTCCTGTCTTCCAGTGTCTGGTGCTTGGCAACTATGCTGATAAGAAAGTTGCTGGGGCATCACAACTTGCTTACATTATAAAGAAAGACAGATGTGCTTTGTTATTAGGGTTTGTTACTAACCAAAGGGGGGTGGGATATGGGTTGTGTGAAGTGAATAATTTATGACGTAATAAAACTGTCTATATAAGCTAATACTAAGCTGTAAAGGGGGGGCTGGTTCTCTTCGGATACGAGCAGTTCTTTACTGACACGTGCACTTGTCAATAAAGAGCTTTTGTTTTGGACCTTGCTGGTGTTGTCTGTAACTCTGCGGTCAGACAACGAACTTCGCTGTTGGGGTTCGAGTCCCCGACAGTGTTACCAGCGCAGTGTCAGAGCAAAGGACGGGTGATGGTGAGACCATCACGCCTGGGTCCTGGCTCCCAGCCCCCTGCTCTAACCACTAGACACCACTCCCCTCCTGGAGCCGGGAATGGAGCCCCCTGACCCCAGATTCCTGCTGCCACTAGCCAATGGCGTATTGTGATGGAGTAGGAAGCACAGACTGTCTGTGTGGGGGAGGGGAGAGCCAGAGGTTTAGGTGAGATGCAGGAATTCAACCTGTGAGCTGAGCTTGGCCTGGGGGAGGGGAGGTGACACCTCTGGCCAGGGGAGACAAAGGAAAGAGGCGGAGGAGAGAGGAGGGGCCGGAGAGGACTGGGAGTTTGGAGTGGGCTGGAGAAGAGAGGGGAGGCAGGGAGACCGGGCTCTGATCCCCGGGGGGGCTGGGAGGCCCCCAAAATGGACCTAGCCGGGGGATCTGGTTATCTGTGCCTGCAAGACCTGTGTTGGACTGTGTTCCTGTCGTCTAAATAAACCTTCTGCTTTACTGGCTGGCTGAGAGTCCTGGTGAATCGCAGGGCGCCTGGGGGTGCAGGGCCTGACTCCTCCACACTCCATGACACGTATAAACAAAGCCTGTGTCACGTCCCTCTCTAGGGGCCTGGCCACATAACCACTGACAGTGTCTCCTCCAGCTCGGGGGCAGGGTCTCTGCGGGGGCATTAGAAGGTCCCTGGGTCCCAGCTGGTGACCCGTTGGGGGCCCGGGATGGAATTTTTCTCTGATTTTCTTTTGAACCTGGTTGATTTAATTCACACGCTGAGGAAAGCCCCTTAGAACCAGGCGTTACAGTGTAAAGCCGCCATCACCGCTCAGCTATGGCACAAGGGGCAGCAAACCCAGGTGTTCCCCATCGCGCCCGCTCCTCACTCGGTGCCACGGCTCGTGTCACAGGTGGGCAGGTTGGCAGGCTGAGCGGGAAGGCTGCAGAGTGAAACCCTCCAGCACCAGGAAATGCCACAGATAAGTTTTCCTTAACTCTGCCCCCTTTCATTGCATGGAGCACCTATTAATTTTACCTACATGGGTCACGAGCCAGCTTTGAACTCAGAATGCAGCAAAGCAGGCGTGTGTGTGTGTGTGTATCTGCATGGAAATACAGTAGAACCTGAGAGTTACAAACACCTCAGGATTGGAGGTTCTTCATAACTCTGAAATATTCGCTATGCTGAACAAAACGTTATTTTTGGTCTTTCACAAGTTTACAACTGAGCATTGACTTCATACAACTGAACATGGACTTGGCACAGCTTCGAAACTTTACTATGCCGAAGAAAAATGCTGCTTTTAACCATCTAAATTGAAATGTAACAAGCACAGAAACAGTTTCCCCTTGTCAAATCTTTCTTTGTAAACTTTCCCTTTATGTTTTTAGCACTTCATTTTAACACAGAACTGTTCTGTACTGGGTGTGTCTTTTTTAGTTATCTCTGCTGCCATCTGATTGCTCACTTCCAGTTCCAAGTGAGGGGTGTGGTTGGTTGGTCAGTTTGTAACTCTGAGGTTCTACTGCAGTGGTCAGTGGAAGATTGAAAACAAGACCCTCTGGTCTCCTGGCTCCCAGCCCGATGCACCTTCCCCAATGCTGAGGGTGACTTCTCCCTGCAGAGACACAGAGAAGCTGGGAGCAGCATGATGCTTGGCCAGACCAATGGGCCCAGGGTTTCCTGGGTTTTGCAGGGACCTCTGCTTGCTTTAGCTGCCCTAGATTTCACCTGCAGATTAGAGACAACATGTGATGGACACAGGAAGAGATGACACATGTTGACTTCCTGTAGCTGGAGCCACCAGCTGAGTTCCTCATTTGGCATCTGCTCTCATCATCCTCTTCCTCAGAGACTCAGCTAAAGCCAGGGCATGTGCCCTGGGGGTGGGGGATCTGAGACCAGGGTGTAGGATCCAGTTGCTCTAAGATCTGGTCCCTAATGCACCGTCTCCTCTCCAGGGTGCTGGCTGGTGGGTGGAGTGGGGTGTCCAGGCATGAGTATCTCTGGGACTGGAGAAATTTTATTGTTAAGGGTGGGGGTGGGGAGGAGCTGACCCCAGAACATTTCCATCAAAAATCAGTTCAACTTCCTTGTATTGACCCTGGAGGACTGAGACCATAACTCCACCCTGCACCCAGTGTAGTCAGGGGTGACTCCGGATTGACCCTGGAGGACTGAGACCAGAACTCCATCCTGCACCCAGTGCAGTCAGGAGTGACTCTGGATTGACCCTGGGCACTGCTGAGATCAGAACTCGGCCCTTCCCCTAGTGCAGTCAGGGGTGACACCGGATTGACCCCGGGGACTGCTGATATCAGAATCCAGCCCACATGTTCCCTGTAGATGCAGTGAGGTGTCTGTTAGACCTGGCACTGTCTCTGGGGCTGGGTGCAGGTTACAGACACCCGGGGAGGGGTTTGTGTCTCCCCATCTCACTCCTGTTTGTGTGTGAACGCAGAGCTCCCTGTGCCCGGACCCTCCATCTCCGTCAGCCCCAGCAGGGTGATCGCCCTGGGGCGAGCTGTCACCTTTCACCATCAGTGTCAATGCAAGGGCAGGAGGTTATTTCTGTATAAAGGTGGAATCCAAATCTGGGAGCTGAATGCTGCTGCGGACGGGGGTGAATTCACCATCCCCAGCACCAGGCGGGAAGACGTAGGGTTCTACAGCTGCCGATCTCGCTCCAGATCGGAGCCGCCCGACTGGTTGGATCCCAGTGATTACATGTGGCTCATTGTAGCAGGTGAGGGGCCCGGCTCATAAGAATGTCCATACTGGGTCCCTATCATATCAAAGGTCCCTCTAGCCCAGTATCCCGTCTTCCGACAGTGTCCAATGCTGGGTGCCCCAGAGGGAATGAACAGAACAGGCAATCAGCGAGTGATCCATCCCCTGTCGCCCTCCCAGCTTCTGTGCTCACTGTCCCCGCTCCCAGTCCCACACCCAGCCAGACCCACAGGGGGTCTCTGGGCCAATGGGGCTGCGAACAGGGAGTTTCGCAAGGGAGTTCTCCAGGTGAAGGAGGAGCTAATACAGCATCTGTGGGGTAAGTGACTGTCTGTAGTGTGTGTTTGTTTGTGTTTGGGGGTTACTTGCCGTGTGCTGAGCTTGTGTTTGTCAGTCTGTTTGTTTGGTTGGTTGTTTGAGGGACCGTGTGCTCTGGCTGGCAGTTGGAGGCAGGTTTGAAAGCTCGAAGCCTCTGGTAATTGGCTGAGCCTTAATCAGTGGGTGGGGCATTCACTCAGGCCAGGGCTTTATAAAGCCGCGCACAAGCGACCCGGGGCTGCTAACAGGGAGTTTCGCAAGGGAGTTTAGAAGGGGAGTGGGAAGGGAGTGGAAGTCCCTCGCCGGCCGTAACCCCTTCCCAGTGCCCCCCCCTAAAACCTATAAACCGAACCACATTCCAAAACTCCTTTCTGTAAACCACCCTTCCACTAACTAGGAGACAATGCAGGCAGAAGCCCAGCAGCAGAGTGGGGGCTATCCAGTTTATTGCGCTGAGTGTTGCATGTATGATTATGTGCCCGGTGAGCGGGTGGTGTACGTGTGCAGTCGGTGCAAGGAGCTCCTGGCCCTCAGAGACCATGTACGGACTTTGGAGGCCAGGGTGGCGGAACTGGAGGAGCTAAGAGAGGCAGAGAGGTATGTTGATGAGGCTTTCCGGGACACTGTAGAATTGTCCCACCTCCGCTCAGACAGCTCCTGTGCTGTTGAGGAGGAAGAACGGCCCAGGGAAGTAGAGCAGTCGATGGGAGCAGAGGGAAACCTTCCCGTAGTTGGGACCCTCCTTCCAGATGGTGCTGGGGTTGCCTCTCGCACTGAGGTTGCCTCTCCAGGGGAGGGAACTCCAGTTTCTAGGAAAAGGCAGGTGTTAGTAATGGGAGATTCGATTATTAGAAATGTAGATAGCTGGGTCTGTGATGACCGGGAGAACCGTATGGTGACTTGCCTGCCTGGTGCGAAGGTTGCGGATCTCTCGAGGCATCTAGATAGACTTATGTGTAGTGCTGGGGAGGAGCCGGTGGTCGTGGTACATGTAGGTACCAATGACATAGGGAAGGGTAGGAGAGATGTCCTGGAAGCCAAATTTAGGCTGCTAGGGAAGAGACTGAAATCCAGGACCTCTATGGTGGCATTTTCAGAAATGCTCCCAGTTCCACGCGCAGGGCCAGGTAGGCAGGCAGAGCTTCAGAGTCTCAATGCGTGGATGAGACGATGGTGTAGGGAGGAGGGGTTCACGTTCATTAGGAACTGGGGAAACTTCTGGGATGGGAGGAGCCTATACAGGAGAGATGGGCTCCACCTAAACCAAAGTGGAACCAGACTGCTGGCACTAAACATTAAAAAGGTTGTAGAGCAGTTTTTAAACTAGGAGATGAGGGAAAACCGACTGCTGCAGAGGAGCGTGTGGATCGGACACAGACTTCTCTTAGGGGAGAGTCTGATGATAGAGAATCTCCAGGTTATAGTCAGGAGCAGAGGACTGAAGAGTATAATGTAAGGGCCGGATCAGATGATAAACAGTCACATAAAAAAGAATCTGGCACATCAGAAAAAGGCAGGCTAATAAACAGGGACAAGTTTTTAAAGTGCTTGTACACAAATGCCAGAAGTCTAAATAATAAGATGGGTGAACTAGAGTGCCTTGTGATAAAGGAGGATATAGACATAATAGGCATCACAGAAACCTGGTGGACTGAGAGCAATCAATGGGACACAATCATTCCGGGGTACAAAATATATCGGAAGGACAGAACAGGTCGTGCAGGGGGAGGAGTGGCACTATATGTGAAAGAAAGTGTAGTTTCAAATGAAGTAAAAATCTTAAGTGAATCCACATGTTCCATAGAGTCTCTATGGATAGAAATTTCATGCTCTAGTAAAAATATAACATTAGGGATCTATTATCGACCACCTGACCAGGACAGTAATAGTGATGATGAAATGCTAAGGGAAATTAGAGAGGCTATCAAAATTAAGAACACAATAATAGTGGGGGATTTCAATTATCCCCATATTGACTGGGAACATTTCACTTCAGGACGAAATGCAGAGATAAAATTTCTCGATACTTTAAATGACTGCTTCATGGAGCAGCTGGTACGGGAACCCACAAGGGGAGAGGCAACTCGAGATTTAATCCTGAGTGGAGTGCAGGAGCTGGTCCAAGAGGTAACTATAGCAGGACCGCTTGGAAATAGTGACCATAATACAATAGCATTCAACATCCCTGTGGTGGGAAGAACACCTCAACTGCCCAACACTGTGGCATTTAATTTCAAAAGGGGGAACTATACAAAAATGAGGGGGTTAGTTAGACAAAAGTTAAAAGGTACAGTGACTAAAGTGAAATCCCTGCAAGTTGCATGGGCCCTTTTTAAAGACACCATAATAGAGGCCCAACTTCAATGTATACCCCAAATTAAGATAAACAGTAAAAGAACTAAAAAAGAGCCACCGTGGCTTAACAACCCTGTAAAAGAAGCAGTGAGAGATAAAAAGACTTCCTTTAAAAAGTGGAAGTCAAATCCTAGTGAGGCAAATCGAAAGGAGCACAAACACTGCCAACTTAAGTGCAAGAGTGTAATAAGAAAAGCCAAAGAGGAGTTTGAAGAACGGCTAGCCAAAAACTCCAAAGGTAATAACAAAATGTTTTTTAAGTACATCAGAAGCAGGAAGCCTGCTAAACAACCAGTGGGGCCCCTTGATGATCAAAATACAAAAGGAGCGCTTAAAGACGATAAAGTCATTGCGGAGAAACTAAATGGATTCTTTGCTTCAGTCTTCACGGCTGAGGATGTTAGGGAGATTCCCAAACCTGAGCTGGCTTTTGTAGGTGACAAATCTGAGGAACTGTCACAGATTGAAGTGTCACTAGAGGAGGTTTTGGAATTAATTGATAAACTCAACATTAACAAGTCACCGGGACCAGATGGCATTCACCCAAGAGTTCTGAAAGAACTCAAATGTGAAGTTGCGGAACTATTAACTAAGGTTTGTAACCTGTCCTTTAAATTGGCTTCGGTAACCCAATGACTGGAAGTTAGCTAATGTAACGCCAATATTTAAAAAGGGCTCTAGGGGTGATCCCAGCAATTACAGACAGGTAAGTCTCACGTCGGTACCGGGCAAATTAGTTGAAACAATAGTAAAGAATAAAATTGTCAGACACATAGAAAAACATAAACTCTTGAGCAATAGTCAACATGGTTTCTGTAAAGGGAAATCATGTCTTACTAATCTATTAGGGTTCTCTGAAGGGGTCAACAAACATGTGGACAAGGGGGATCCGGTGGACATAGTGTACTTAGATTTCCAGAAAGCCTTTGACAAGGTCCTTCACCAAAGGCTCTTACGTAAATTAAGCTGTCATGGGATAAAAGGGAAGGTCCTTTCATGGATTGAGAACTGGTTAAAGGACAGGGAACAAAGGGTAGGAATTAATGGTAAATTCTCAGAATGGAGAGGGGTAACTAGTGGTGTTCCCCAAGGGTCAGTCCTCGGACCAATCCTATTCAATTTATTCATAAATGATCTGGAGAAAGGGGTAAACAGTGAGGTGGCAAATTTTGCAGATGATACTAAACTGCTCAAGATAGTTAAGACCAAAGCAGATTGTGAAGAACTTCAAAAAGATCTCACAAAACTAAGTGATTTGGCAACAAAATGGCAAATGAAATTTAATGTGGATAAATGTAAAGTAATGCACATTGGAAAAAATAACCCCAACTATACATACAACATGATGGGGGCTAATTTAGCTACAACGAGTCAGGAAAAAGATCTTGGCGTCATCGTGGATAGTTCTCTGAAGATGTCCACACAGTGTGCAGAGGCGGTCAAAAAAGCAAACAGGATGTTAGGAATCATTAAAAAGGGGATAGAGAATAAGACTGAGAATATATTATTGCCCTTATATAAATCCATGGTACGCCCACATCTCGAATACTGTGTACAGATGTGGTCTCCTCACCTCAAAAAAGATATTCTAGAACTAGAAAAGGTTCAGAAAAGGGCAACAAAAATGATTAGGGGTTTAGAGAGGGTTCCATACAAGGAAAGATTAAAGAGGCTAGGACTCTTCAGCTTGGAAAAGAGAAGACTAACGGGGGACATGATAGAGGTATATAAAATCATGAGTGATGTTGAGAAAGTGGATAAGGAAAAGTTATTTACTTATTCCCATAATACAAGAACTAGGGGTCACCAAATGAAATTAATAGGCAGCAGGTTTAAATCAAATAAAAGCAAGTTCTTCTTCACGTAGCGCACAGTCAACTTGTGAAACTCCTTACCTGAAGAGGTTGTGAAGGCTAGGACTATAACAATGTTTAAAAGGGGACTGGATAAATTCATGGTGGCTAAGTCCATAAATGGCTATTAGCCAGGATGGGTAAGAATGGTGTCCCTAGCCTTTGTTCGTCAGAGGATGGAGATGGATGGCAGGAGAGAGATCACTTGATCATTGCCTGTTAGGTTCACTCCCTCTGGGGCACCTGGCATTGGCCACTGTCGGTAGACAGATACTGGGCTAGATGGACCTTTGGTCTGACCCGGTACGGCCGTTCTTATGTTCTTATGTTATGTTAATGGGACCCTCAGAGCCAGGCTCTGATCTGAGCCCTGGGCCCAACAGAGGGGACGTCCAGCCAAGGAGTGGGGTGTGACGTTATTGATATAATCTGGGACCATATAGAACATGTAACCAAGGTCCTGTAGTGGCACCAAATCTTATGTAAAAGGGGGTCATATAAGGTGTCTAAGACCAGGTTATGGGTTGCTGGTTATGATTATGCTGTCTGTGTGTGTGTATCATTTTGTAGTTGAAGTTATAAGTATTGGCTCTGTACTGTCTGTATTTCAAACTTGTGCTGTGCTTCTGGGAGACACCCCAGACCAGTTGGTTTTAGCTCTGCCTAGCCTGCTGGATGGCCCATTAAGGACCATCAGCTACACAACTGACCCATTGAGAGGAGGCAGATACGCCTTGTATCTCAGCAAAGTGCAGGGACTGGCCCATGTGACTCCAGACTCCATTTTTCTGTAAAGCCTATAAAAGGCTGATGCCTCATCTCCATCTTGTCTTCAATCCTGCTTCTTACCTCTGGAGGGACTTTGCTACAAACTGAAGCTCTGAACAAAGGACTGAATGACCCATTCCAGCGGGGGATGTTCCAGAGACTTGATTTGAACTTGCAGTTTATTCCATCATTGCTACAAGCCTGAACCAAGAACTTTGCCACGACTGTATGTAACTGATTCCATTTAACCAATTCTAGCTCTCATCTCTATCTTTTTCCTTTTATGAATAAACCTTTAGATTTTAGATTCTAAAGGATTGGCAACAGCGTGATTTATGAGTAAGATCTGATGTGTATATTGACCTGGGTCTGAGGCTTGATTCTTTGGGATCGAGAGAACCTTTTTCTTTTATTGGGGTGTTGGTTTTCATAACCATTCATCCCCAGGACGAGTGCACTGGTGGTGATACTGGAAGACTGGAGTGTCTAAGGAAATTGCTTGTGTGACTTGTGGTTAGCCAGTGGGGTGAGACCGAAATCCTCTTTGTCTGTCTGGTTTGGTTTGCCTTAGAGGTGGAAAAAACCCAGCCTTGGGCTGTAACTGCCCTGTTTTAAGCGATTTGTCCTGAATTGGCACTCTCAGTTGGGTCCTGCCAGAACCGCATCGTCACAGCGGGACCCAACTAGGGCCTTGGCTACACTGGAGAGTTACAGCGCTGTTGGATGCTTTATAGCGCTGTAACTCACTCCCCGTCCACACTGGCAAGGCACATACAGCGCTGTATCTCCGTGGCTAAAGCGCTGCTTGTACTCCACCTCCACGAGAGGAATAAAGAGTAAAACGCTGCTGCTGCTGCAGCACCAGGGTGCCAGTGTAAACAGGGAATAACCTTAGTACGCAGTGACTGACCTACGGAAGCTTCCCATAATCCTTTTAAGTGAAGGTCCCACTCTTTGTTTTGTCCGGAGCTGCTTATCAAAAAAACAAACACAGCCACTGTTTGCTGTGAATGAGCAGATGCAGGGGGCTCCCTTTGGAACGCCCACAGCTAGTGTTTGCTTGAAGAGAGGTGAACGGAGGGGGTTTGAGGAGAGAAGCAGCGGCGGCGGGCAGGAGAGATGGGGGGGTGTCCATTTAGGCGAGGCTGCTTATCTGGTCTGTGAGGGAAAAAACAAACAGCTGTTGTTTGCTTTCAGTGAGTGAGAGAGGGGTGGGGGAGGGGATCGGAACTTGCAAGGCAGCTGCTTACACAGTGTCGGCTCCAAAAATCCACTGTCTCTCTCTCCCCCACGCTCCCTGTCACACTCCACCCCACCCCACCCCCCTTTTGAAAAGCACGTTGCAGCCACTTGAATGCTGGGATAGCTGCCCATAATGCACCGCTCCCAATGCCGCTGCAGATGCTGCAAATGTGGCCATGACAGTGAGCTGTCAGTGTGGCCAGACTGCAGCGCTTTCCCTACTCAGCTGTACGAAGACAGCTGTGACTCCCAGCGCTGTACAGCTGCGAGTGTAGCCATACCCTGAGAGTGCCAATTCAGGACAAATCGCTTAAACTGGGCAGTTACAGCCCAAGGCTGGGGTTTTTCCACGGCTCCTCAGCCTGGCCAGCTCCAACTCATGCTGACGCTGTTTCTCTTTCTCCTCCAGCTCATGCTGATGCTGTTTTTCCCGTTCCTCCTGCTCCTGCTTCAGTTCTTGCCTCCTTAACTCGAGCTCTTCCCGTCTCAGCTCCCTGTCATGTTCCTTCCGCATCCGTTCCAGGGACGAGGAGCTTCGCCGGGACGATCCCCTGCTGGCTGCCAGCCCTTCCTCAGGTCACCACCTCTCTGCCAGCGTCGAGCTGCAGACTCCTCCGCCCCTGGGACTGCTCCTGCAGTCCCCCCGGGGGACCCTGTTACTGCAAAGTCCTTCTCACTGGGCATGCACTCCCAGGGGTTAATCACCCGCTGAAACCGTCTCTCTCCGACTCTTCAGCACGCCTCGTTCCCATCAATCCCACTTTGTTTTACTGCTCCCCAGTCAATTACTGCAGGAAGTGCCGGCCATGGGGTGCAGTAGATCCCACCGCTACCACCAGTTGTCACGGAGTGTGGGGGAGTCAGGGTCCTGCACCCCCAGCTTCCTGCGATTCACCATGACTCTCAGCCAGCCAGTAAAGCAGAAGGTTTATTTAGACGACAGGAACACAGTCCAAGACAGGTCTTGCAGGGACGGACAACAGGATCCTCCCCAATTAGGTCCATCTTGGGATCCCAGGGGCACCACAACCCCCTTGGAGAATCAAAGCCCTGTCTGTGCTTCCCTCCATTCCCCAGCCACCTCCTGAAACTCTCTCACTCCCCAGCGTCTCCTCCCCCAGCCTTTGTTCAGCTTCCCGGGCAGAGGTGTCACCTGGCCTCTAACCCCTTCCTGGGTTCTCATGTTAGGTGCTCAGGTATCTTTCCTCAAGGCCAGTCTCCCATCCCCTCATGCAGATCGTCCTCCCAGGCCAACCCTCCCCACTCAGCATTCACAGACCACAGAAAGAACAGTCCCAGTTCATCACAGCCTCTAGGTCCCCTCGGCCTCTCCTTGCCCTGCCCCAGCCACCCCTCCCTGGGCTCCTGGCAGATGGATCCGCGCCGTTGCCCTGTTGGGGGGCCCTGTGTCTCTTGTGTCACTAGCCCAGCACTCTCGGTCTTGGATTCGGGGAAAAGCATCCAGGAGACTCTCCCGGCAGGCCCGTGTATCGGCCTCGTCACTGGGGCTGGGCTGTGGGGACGGGGCGATGTGACCATGCCGGGCTCACGGCCTGTGTCCTCCTACCTGCAGAGCCCAGCTACCCCAAACCCAACATCTCCCTGCAACCCAGCGGGCAGGTCACCCCAGGGGGAGCCGTGACTGTCCGGTGTGAGTGTCGGTGTCGGGGAGCGAGGGTCCTTCTGAGTAAAGCTGGAGACCCGGACGCATGGCGCTCGATGGACCCCGCGGGGGACGTGGCTGAGTTTCCCATCCGCAACGTGAGCCAGAGAGACGCAGGGAGCTACAGCTGCCGATATAGCACCGAGTGGGACCTGCCCATCTGGTCGGAGCCCAGTGACCCCATGGAGCTGGTGGTAGCCAGTGAGGGGCCCAGTTTGGCATCCTGCTCCCAGCCCCACACCCAGATGGATACTCAGAGGGGCTCAGACCTGATGGGACGCTCAGAGCCAGGCTCTGCCCTAAGCCCTGGGCCCAGCAGAGGGGGCGCCCAGCTGGGGAGCGGGGATGGAGTCACTGGAGGGTCCCAGCCAGAGGGGAGCAGAAGCTGCTGGAGATTCAGAACAGAGGAAGGTGGGGGATCCCTGCCCCCGGGGGGGCTTCAGAACAGGGGGCCTTTCCCAGGGGCTGCCCAGCCGGCATCAGCCCCAGCGCTGAATTCACTCCCCACCAGCCACGGCCCAATCACTGAGTCACCGTTTCAGTGTAGGGATATTAAAGAAGGATTATATTAGACATGGTTTATATGAAAAATAATTTATTGTTAAAAATGATTTATTGTTAATTGATACTTTATAACTGAAGGTTTATATTAGAAGTAAATGTGATTCCCAAGATTTAGCCTCTAAGCTGCAAGCCACCAGCTGTGTCTGTGTGAAGCCTGCTCAAAGAAATACTTTATATAAAACTTGTTAAAAGTCAATTGACTCTAAGTGCCTGTTCTCTAAATTGGTAGCACCCCGAAAGGTAAAGAGACAGTGAAATAAATGTGATTAAGATAGAGAATGTATGTGAATGAGTGCCTAGTTTAAATAATGAATAAATGGTTAGGGAGTTACCAGCCTGAAGAATTCAGTGTTGACCGAAGAAGGTGTCAAGTGGGATCAACCAGATAACCCCCCGGAGGGCAAACTGGAATCCACCCCACCACCTCAAAGGAAGGAAAAACAAAACATCTAACAACAGGGAGCCAGCCACCTGCTGATTGATTTAGCAACAGCAGAATGAAGCAACTCCCATGAACTAACATAGGGAAAAATCCCTATAAAACTGGACTCTGAAGACTAAGGATTTTGAGTCTATGGTTCTGCTGCCAGCCTCCAGGAGCATCAGATGCATCTGACACAGACTCAGCTCCATCCTCATGACCAAGATACCTGGCCAGTAACTTGGCATGAGCAACGTCTAGGCTGGTAACTATAACATCTATACAGAACCTGAATGAATGATTGTGTGAATGAATATATATATATATGTGTGTGTGTGTGTGTGTATAAGGAATAAGTAGTGATAGAAATAAGTAGTAAAACAACGTTGTTTACTGTTATCTTTTGTTTTATTATGGTATTTACAATAAATGTGGCATCTTTGCCTTATCCCTCTTAATAAGATCCTGCTGGTTTTTATTATATTGGTATAACATCAGCCCCTTCCCGCCCCAGGCCTGGGTGCTCGGTTCCCTCCCTCCCTCATCCCAGCCAATGCTCATTTTAATCCGACAGAGGGAACCGACCCAGCTGGGCCCCAGCAGCCGGATCCCGCCACAACAGACCCGGCGGGAGAAGGTGAGCGGGAGAAATGGAACAATTCACCCCCCAGGGAACAGGGCTCCCGGCTCAGACGCTCACAGGGCCATTCAGGCCGTTTGGAGGGGGATGGTCCCTGCAGACAGAATTGATGGGTTCAGTTCTGCTAGATAGAGGGTGATGGACAGATCCATGGGGACCGACGGCCACGGGTCGGTGGGAATGTGGGTCCTTGGGAACGTAGGGCGGTGGGGAGATGGGAGCACGTCTGGTGAGGGATCGAAAGATGGACTAAGACCTTGTCTACATGGAAACTGGACCTGAAATGATGAATCCCGTGTGGTTCCCAACCCCCTCTGGTGATCTCATGGGGAAAATTGCTCTGCACCCACTGGCAGCTCCCCGCCCCCCCCAGATCACCACCACCTCCTCCCCTTAGCGCGCCACGTGCCTGCTTTCCCCCCCAGCTCCCAGAGCTTGTGCTGCGAAACAGCTGTTTCGCGTGGCTGGGAGGGAGGGGGGAGGAGGGGGAAGGTGGCGCGCTCGGGGAAGAGGTGGGGCCGGGCGGGGATTTGAGGAAGGGGTTCAAGAGGGGCAGGGAAGGGGCAGAGTTGGGGCGGGGACTTTGGGGCAGAGGTTGGCAGGGGGAGGGGCAGGAGTGGGGAAAGGGTGGAGTTGGGGCAGGGCGGGGGTGGGGCACGAGCACCCACCGGGGTTGGGGAAACTTGGCGCCTATGGTCTGGGCTGTCGGTATTACACCCCCACCCCCGGTTTGATACAGCCCCGGCTGGCAGACAAGCTCCCCTGTAGCTCTATAGACACAGGGACGTTCCTCCTCCCAAATAGGAACAGCCGCGCCCAGACCTGCTCCGCAGTGACTCCAGGTGTGAATGGCACCTCCTGGCCTGTCTCTGCTACAAGGAAACAGGAGGAAGTGAGCGTCACCCTCAGGGAGGAACAGGGTCCCCACCAACTAAAATCCATCCTTCCCCTCCCCAGGACTGACAGTGACAATCGATGCTGAGTCAGTGGCTGGGGGAGATCGCTGAGTCGCTCTTTCATCCCCTCCCCAGGCCCTGATGGACACTGGTTCTATTCCCACAGGGGGAACCGACCTGATCCAGCCTGGAGCGGTGCTGGATCCCACCCGCCTGGGCAGTGAAGGGCCAGGTACTGGGGCTGGGGGCATAGGCGCCAACTTCTCATGGCACCGGTGGGTGCTCGCGCCACCCCAGCCCTGCCCTGACTTCACCCTTGCCCTACTCCCCTTTCCCAGAGTCCCTGCCCCTGTTGGATCCCTCCCCAAATCCCCGTCCCAGCCCTGCCTCCTCCCCTGAGTGCACTCCTTCCCCATCCATCCCAGGCTCTAATCTTTGTCCTTTTCTCTAAGCACCAGACTCCACCCCCTGGGCCCCAACCAGAACCAGGGAGAGAACCCAGGAGTCCTGGCTCCCAGCCCCTCCCCCCAATCACTAGACTCCATTCCCCTCCCAGAACTGGGGTATAAAACAGGCAGCTCCTGGGGCATCAGGTTCACACAGAGTTTCACAGGCAGTAGCAGAACAGGAAGCAAGCGCCGGCTCTGGGCAGACTTCCCCTTTCGTGGATTTATCCACTGCTTCTTTAACAACTCAGGATCTACATTTATCCCTCCCTCCTCCGCTCACGAGGGCCACAAACCACAACTCCCAGCCCCCGTCCTGTCTCTGTGCCACAGCACTCGCCTAAGAACAGCATCTGCAGCGACACTACCTGGGAAGGAGGTTGTCCAGGCCCCTCCACCCTCATGCTCCAGGGCGGGTGCTGGGCCCAGCTGGGTCAGGAAGGAATCTCTGTCCCATTCCATGGGAGAGGGTCTCTCCGTGGGGGACACTGTTTGTGGGGGGGTTGGGGGTGCCCTCCTTGCTCTGAGCTGCTGCTCCAGGGAGGCCACACGGGCCTGTTGGAAAAGGTCAGGGCAGTTTGGGCACCTCTTGACACCTCCTGAGATTCCCCCATTCCCAGATGGTCCCTGAACTGGGCAGCTCCCATGGGGGGCTGGGAGGTGATGGGGGGCGGGGGGGGGCAGGGACCAGGCAGCTGCAGGAGGGGATGTGGGTTGCTGGGCGTTGCAGGGAGCTGGCTTTGCTCTGACCGCGGTAGATTTGGGCTGGAGATTACAGAGAAACCATCTGATGGTGCAGAAAGGGGCCGAGTGCATCACGGGCTTCCTGGGGCTGCAGCCTTCGGTGCAGTTCCTCATTCCCCTCGCACTCGGGCCTCAGGCTCGGTGGAGCTCAGCACTGGGGTGTGGGTGGCTGCTCTGACGAGCCCCCCACTGCCCCATAATGGCATCTGCTCTGACCGTCCTCCTCCTCAGTAAGTATTGGAGACAGCCAGGGTGTGTGTCCAGGGATCTGAGACCAGGGCGTGTTGCTCTGGGATCTGGTCACTAACCAGCCGTTTCCTCTCCAGGCTGCTGGCTGGCCGGGCACAGCGGGGTGTGGGGAGGTGAGTATCAGTCTGTGGGGAGGACGGTAACATCAAGGACGGGGGAGGGGAACTGAGCCCTGAAACTTCCCCAAAACTCAATCCAAACTCCCCCTGTGAGCTCAGACCCGGCCCCGTTCTTCTCTTCCCCGCCCCGCCCCTCCAGGGAGTAACTAGGAGCTGACTCTGGCTCCTGAGGGCTGACAAAGCAGCTGGGAACCATCCCTTGGTTCAATGTCCTGCCCCCCACAGGCTGTGAGGATCGGGGGAGGGGGGGCACGTGGATTTATTTCAGCTCATACAAATGCTAACAGGGCCCGTCCGTGGGCTCTAGATCCCCTCGGGGAACCAAAACAGTCATGGTCAGTGCAGCCATGGGGGAGAAACCCCCAGATCCACCCCCACCCCCAAGAGCTCCCTCCCCTGCTGTCACAGAGTGTGGGGGAGTCCGGCCCTGCACCCCTCTTCCTGGGACTCACAGTGACTCTCAGCCAGCCAGTAAAACAGAAGGTTTATTAGACAACAGGAGCACAGGATACAGCAGAGCTCATGGCCAGAGTCAGGACCTCTCAATCTGGGCCATCTGGGGCTCAGGGTGCTTGGATCCCAGCCTAGGATCCCCTGAAAACCCACCACCCAGGTCCCAAACCGAAAAAACTGACCCAACCCTCCCCACTCAGCTCCCTTCCGTTGCCTGAAAACCCACCACCCAGGTCCCAAACCGAAAAAACTGACCCAACCCTCCCCACTCAGCTCCCTTCCGTTGTCTAGCTCCCGGGCAGAGGTGTCACCTCCCCTCCCGCAGGCCTAGCTCAGGTTACAGGCTGACTACCTGTCCCTCACCTAAAATCCTCCCCGGCTCTCCCAACCCCCACACAGACAGCCCCTACTCATCACATTTGCACTCACAGTCCCCCCGTTCCCAAGGCCTGGGGAAAGATGGGTCTTGAGTGATTCTATTTCCAACCCCAGAGTGGGGGGCAGAGCTGCAGGGGGCCCACTGGTCAGGCTCCCTGGCTGGCCTGTGGTGGGGCAGGGGTGGAGGGGCAGGTGATCTCTCATGCAGCCGGGTCCTGAGCTAGGTCTGGGTGACCCCCCTGCCCCCGAGCCCCATGGGCAGGCAGTGCCAACCCTGGTAGGGGATAGACTCCTAGAGAGGCCGAATGACGGATGGACTGAATTGGGGCGGGAGAGAGGCGGGGCGGGGGGGGGGGCTGTGTCTCCCCTGTTTAACTCCTGTCTCTCGTTGAAAGCAGGGCGGGAATACCCCAAACCCACCATCTGGGTGAGCCCCAGCAGGGTGGTGGCGCTCGGGGGAAGCGTCACCATCCGCTGTGCGGGTTTGTACCAGGGCATGGAGTTCTTTCTGCGTAAAGCTGGACACCCGAACCCGCAGGTGCGGCTGGTACCTCATGGGACCGGGGCTGAATTTCCCATCCCCAGTGTTGGCTGGAAAGATGGAGGGAGCTACACCTGCGACTATCGCTCCATAACGCAACAGAGTCGCTGGTCGTATCCCAGCGACCCCGTCGAGATCATTGTACGAGGTGAGGGGCCCGGGCTCCCAGCCCCACACCCAGCCAGACCCACAGGGGGTCTCTGCACTGATGGGATGCTCAGAGCCAGGCTCTGCCCTGAGCCCAGCAGAGGTGGCGCCTGGCCGGGGAGCGGGGACAGAGTCACTGGGGAGTTCCCCAGCCAGGGGGGACAAGTAGCCACTGGAGATTCAGGGCTGAGGGAGAGGGGTCCCTGCCCCCAGGGGGAGCTGCAGAGCAGGGGGGGGCCTTTCCCAGGCAACACATCAGTTAGGGGGTGATGGGTGGAGCTGAAGGTTATAAACCTCAGTGTATAGTAGAGACTTGCACAGTCCCCTACAAGTCAGTGGTGGTGCTGTGTGTAAGCAGGGGAAGGGTCCCTCACATGCAGCAGAGTCCTCGTAACCCCAGCAAGGCTGGGCCCCGGATCCCTGGGGGCTCGACCCCCAGTCTTGTCGTGGTCACTTAGGGCAGGGGCGAGGGTGTCCCCACTCCGGGGCACTTCCCTGACCACTGATCAGTACACAGAGTTCAGAGCACGTACGATTTATTAAACAACAATCAATTTAAAAAAAATAAGGAAAAAAGTGGGCAAGGTTCAAGAGCAGGGCCGGCTCCAGACCCCAGCGCGCCAAGCGCGCGCTTGGGGCGGCATTTTGCCAGCAGGGCGGCAGGCGGCTCCGGCGGACCTTCCGCAGTCATGCCTGCGGGAGGTCCACCAGAGCCGCGGGACCGGCAGCGCGCCCCCTGCGGCATGCCGCCCTGCTTGGGGTGGCCAAATTCCTAGAGCCACCCCTGTTCAAGGGAAACCCGTCACCACCAGTGTCTTTGGGATGTCAGGGCAGTTCAGTCTGTTCCTCACACATCCCAGGCCCCTTCTCAGGCCCTGGCTGGGCTGCAGGGCCGCTGCGGGTCGGACACTCGCTCTGGTGGTGGCCACACGCCCTCAGGCTCTGGGTGTCAAAACCCTTCTCCCTCCCGCTTCCCCCTCCAAGTCTGGCCTGCAGGGTGTCGTGGCTGGAGGCATCTCCCTGTGCTGGGCCCACTGCCCAGGGTCCCCCCTCGCTCTTCCCAGCTGCTCACCAAACCCGGCTCTGGACAGCTCCAGCCCCAGCTCCACTCTGCTGCTGCTGCTGCTCTGCCTCCAGCTCCCTGGGCCGCTTCTCTCGCCCCTCTGGCTCTGGTTGCTGCAGCTCTGCTCCCAGCACAGGATCTGCTTTCCCTGGTGTGTGTCTCTGGCTCTGTGATTGCAACTCTGCTCCAGCACAGGGCTGCTCTGCAGGCTGCTTCTGTGACTCTGCTCCCAGCTCTAACCTGGTCCCTGGGCTGCTGCTCTGGCCCCTCCGGCTGCGGTTGCTGCAGCGCTGCTCCCAGCTCAGCTCGGCTCGGCCCCGCTCTGTCTGACCCAGGCAATTCCAACTCACATGGGACGGGATCCCCCCCTCCCCCCAGCCTGGCCTCCTAACTCCCTGATTAGCCTGCCCGCCCTGTCAATCAGGCTGACCTGGAGCATTGGCCTCTCCCCATTGTTCCTGGGGACTGTCAGTCTCAGGGTCCTGATTTCCCATCGACCCCTCCCCCTGGTACTGGGACCTACCCAACCAAAACACCCCCACTGAATGTCCCTTTACATGTGCACAGAACCCAGGAGTCCTGGCCTCCATCCCCCCTGCTCTCCCCACTAGACCCCACTCCCCTCCCAGAGCCAGGGAAAGAACCCAGGAGTCCTGGCTCCCAGCCCTCCCAGCAGAGAAGCCAGGGAGTGAATGGACCCTGGAGACTGGCCTGGCCTGTCACCCGCCGGGGAGCAGAGCTCTGGGCCCCGGGGGCTGGGGTTGCTCCGTGTCTCATGCTGTGAGCCCAGGGCTGAGGGGAAACTCTGGCCCCTGTGGAAAGGGATCCAGGAGCCCGTCCCCAGGGCCACCGGGTCTGACCCACCACTGAGGCCGCGTGGTGAGGACGGGCCCCAGGAGTGAGTGAGGTGGTGGCACTCGGGGGAGGGTTTGTACCCGGACGCGGAGTTCTTTCTGTGTAAAGCCCTGGGCCCAGCAGAGGGGGGATGGAGACATTGGGGGGTTCCCAGCCAGGGGGGAGAAGCAACCACTGGAGATTTGGGACAGAGGAAGGGGGGATCCCTGTCCCCAGAGGGAGCTGCAGAGTGGGGGGGCCTTTCCCAGGACACACATCAGTTAGGGGGTGATGAACGGAGCTGAACATTATAAACCTCAGTGTATAGTAGAGACTTGCACAGTCCCCTACAAGTCGGTGGTGGTGCTGTGCACAGAACCCAGGAGTCCTGGCTCCCAGTCCTCCCGGCAGAGAAGCCAGGGAGTGAATGGCCCCTGGAGACTGGCCTGGCCTGGCCTCTCACACGCCGGGGAGCAGAGCTCTGGGCCCCAGGGGCTGGGGTGGCTCCGTGTCTCATGCTGTGAGCCCAGGGCTGAGGGGAAACTCTGGCCCCTGTGGAAAGGGATCCAGGAGCCCGTCCCCAGGGCCGCCGGGTCTGACCCACCACGGAGGCCGTGTGATGAGGACGGGCCCCAGGACTGAGTGACGGGACCTGTGTCTCACGGCCTGTCTGCTTCCCACTGCAGAGCCCAGCTACCCCAAACCCAGCATCTCCCTGAGCCCCAGCTGGGGGGTCTCCCTGTGGGGAGCCGTGGCCGTCTGGTGTCGGGGGTAGGGTGACCAGACAGCAAATGTGAAAAATCGGGACAGTGGGTGGGGGTAATAGGAGCCTATATAAGAAAAAGACCCAAAAATCAGGACTGTCCCTATAAAATCGGGACATCTGGTCACCCTAGTCGGGGGCAGCACCAGGGCATGCGGTTCGTGCTGAATAAAGAGGGACGTCATTTCCCACCTGTGGATTCGGACGGGTTGGAGGCTGAGTTTTTCATCAGAATCGTGAGCCGGGAGAACGGCGGGAGCTACAGCTGCTCCTATCACAGCCGATCGGAGCCGTTCAACGTGTCGTACCCCAGTGACCCCGTGGAGCTGGTGGTGACAGGTGAGGGGCCTGGCTCAGCGTCCCCGTTCCCAGCCCCACCCCCAGCCAGACCCTCATGGGGACTTGGTGCCAATAGGACACTCAGAGCCAGGCTCTGCCCTGAGCCCTGACCCGGCAGAGGGGACGCCCGGCCGGGGAGCAGGGACGGAGTCACTGGGGGGTTCCCCAGCCAGGGGGGAGCAGCAGCCCCTGGAGACTCAGGGCAGGGAGGCGACTTTAACGCTGCCCCTTGTGCGTAGAAACCGAGAGTCGCTATTTAATCCCGTGATCCCATCCCCTCTGTTCTCCAGGCCCCGCCCCAGGCAGTGCCCCGGCCGGGGCTGAATGAGGCAGGGGCTGCAGGAGAAGTGGTGACTTGGTGGACACGGTGCTGGGCTGGGACCCAGGAGATCTGGCCCAGTGGGAGCACGTTGCAGTTTTCTAAAGTGTCCCTCATTGGGTGGGGGGAGGCTCAATCTTGGGGGATCTCAGGGATGCCATGAATGAGGCAGGGGCCACACATGGCATATGAGGACCGCAAGAACTAGGCAACTGCGGCTCGGTGTCTGTGGGGCTGGGAGCCCAGCTCTCAGGGCCAGATTCTGGATCAAGTGTGTCACGGACTCACAGATCGTGCCCACTCTTGGCCCCATATGGTCCATGGGGGGTGCCCCTTTCAGTGCGACAGCCCTTCTTGGGGGTCCACTCTCTCTTGGGATCAGGCCCTCCACCACCTGGAGCCGCACCTCTCAGAGCCTTAGCATGACTGTCTCTCGCCATGGGCCTCGCTCTGGACCCCCCGGGGCCTCCTCATCCCCGAAGGGATTGGCGCCCCCTGTTCTCTAGACTGGAGTGACTCTCAGCCAGCGTAAAACAGGAGGGTTTACTGAGCGTCTGAACCCAGCACAGGAAACTCTTTGACCCTGAGGCCTGGCCTCTGTCAGCACAGCACATCCCAGTCCCCCTGCAGCCAGGTGGGCTCTGCCTGCTCCCCCTCTGCAGCCCAGAGCCTCCCTGCTTCCCAGCTGGGCATCTGATATCCCCGGCCCCAAGCCCCACCTCTGTCCATTGTCTTCTCTCCAGGGAAACAGGCTCGTAAACAGGGTCACAAGTGGCCTGGGCCTCCTCTCCTCTCAGTTCTCCTCTGGCCCCTCTGGCTGGAACCGGCTGGTCAGGTCACCGGGGTCCTCTCTTTGCCGCCCATTGTCCTCCCACTGGCCAGAAACGGCTGCGACTCCTGAGCTGGGTCTCTGATGAGGGTCGTCAGGTCACCAGTCACCGGAGTGTCCCTCCTCCAGGCCATCAGCTGGGGTCCAAGTGCCCTCTCTGGTCCTCTGTAACAACAAACTCCCTCTCCCCTCACCTCGTTAAGCCAGTAAAACCCAGGAAAACTGAGTCCCATTCCCTCTGCATGCAACCCACTGGAAAACCATGAAAAGATAAGAAAATCCCTCACTTTGTCACAGGGGGACTCTGGGATCTGGGAGAGAAACTCTGCTAGGGGGCCCCTGGATCTGCCCGTGGCTGGGGCCGGCCGGGGAATCATAGAAGAATAGGGTTGGAAGAGACCTCAGGAGGTTCTAGTCCAACCCCCTGCTCAAAGCAGGACCACCCCAACTAAATCATCCCAGCCAGGGCTTTGTCGCACCGGGCCTTAAAAACCACTAAGGAAGGAGATTCCACCACCTCCCTAGGGAGCCCAGTCCAGTGCTTCACCACCCTCCTAGTGAAATAGTGTTTCCTAATATCCAACCTAAACCTCCCCCACTGCAACTTGAGACCATTGCTCCTTGTTCTGCCATCTGCCCCCACTGAGAACAGCCGAGCTCCATCCTCTTTGGAACCCCCCTTCAGGTAGCTGAAGGCTGATATCAAATCCCCCCTCACTCTTCTCCTCTGCAGCTGGAGGCCGGGGCTGGGTGGGTGCCTGGGTCTGGCTCTCACAGCCTGTCTCCTGTGCGCAGATCCCAGCTTACCCAGACCCTCCATCTCCCTGAGCCCCACCGGGGTCACCGCCCCAGGGGCAGACGTCACCATCCGGTGTCAGGGGCAACGCCAGGACGTGAGGTTCTTCCTGCACAAGGCTGGAGACCTGAAACCGCAGCAACATATGGACCCCGCTGGGGCCGAGGCCGAGTTCCGAATCCCCAGCGTGGGCCGGCAGCACGGAGGGAGCTACAGCTGCAGCTACCGGCCCCGGTCAGAGCCCTTCGTCTCCTTCGTCTCCTCGCAGCCCAGCGACCCCGTGCAGCTGGTGGTAGCAGGTGAGGGGCTTGGCTCAGTGTCTCCGCTCCCAGCCCCAATGCCAGCTGGACCTTCTTAAGTTCGGCACCTGACGGGATGCTCAGAGCCAGGCTGTGCCCAGAGTCCTAGGACTGGCCTGGACAGGGAGCAGGGACAGTGTCACTGGGAGGTTCCCCAGCCAGGGGGGAGCAGCAGCTCCTGTGGGTTCAGGGCTGGGGGAGAGGGAATCCCTGCCCCCAGAGAGAGCTGCAGAGCAGGGGCCTTTCCCAGGGGATGCTGCCCCGGCAGCCCCCACACTGGGGACGCACAGAGGAGTCAGGCCCCAGAGGCTGCCACCTGCGTCCCTCTTCTGTTCCACCCCCTCTGCCTGTGTCCATCGCCTTGTGTCCACCCACCACCCCACCCCTTTCTGCCCCCTCCCCACTGCAGCCCCAAGGCCGGAGAAGCTCTGTCCCCATGCTCCGGCCCCGGGGTGCAGCGGGGAGTGAGAGCTCGTCCTGTCTCTGGGCCTCAGCAGAGGTCCTGGTGCTAAGCCATGGTCAGGGCCCCATTGTGCCAGGTGGTGCATAAACAGAGGGAAGAAACAGGCCCTGCCCCTGGGAACTCACTAAGGAAAGTGAATCTGTCTGTGCCTCAGTTTCCCCCTGTAGAATGGGGAAAAAGATTCCTTGCTGCCTCCCAGGGGGCTGATTCCCTTTCTGTGTGGGGCTCAGGCCCTGTGGTGCCAGGCTCCAGAAAGCAGCCTCTGAGTTGCCCTGTGCTCAAGGGGGTGGGGGCAGAGGCAGTGAATGATGCAGGGGCCACACACGGCATATGAGGACCCCAAGAACTAGGGAGCCATGGCTCAGTGTCTGTGGGGCTGGGAGCCCATCTCGCAGGTCTGGGATTCTGGATCAGGGGGTGTCACGGAGTCCCCGTGTGATGCTCTGGAACTGCTCCCCACAAAGCCAGGCAAGACTCCCCCCCCCCTTGGAGTAGACTGTCTCCAGAGCAAGAAGCTCACACGGCTTCGCCTCATGGGTCTGACCTTGGAGCATTCAGCATCCCCTGCCCCTCCGTGCACTTCCCACAGCGAGCCCGTCCCAGGCGGGGTCCTTGGGAAGCCACCGGGTCCTGCACCCCCACTTTGCAGTCAGACGTGACTCTCAGCCAGCCAGTAACACAGAGGTTTATTCGATGACAGGAACAGGGTCTAAAACAGAGCTTGTAGGTACAGAGAACCAGACCCCTCAGCCAGGTCCATTCTGGGGGGCAGTGAGCCAGACCCCCACGTCTGCCCTCACTCCTCGTCCCCAGCCAGCCCCAAACTGCAACCCCCTCCAGCCCCTCCCCTCTGGGCTTTGTCTCTTTCCTGGGCCAGGAGGTCACCTGATCTCTTTGTTCTCCCCCACCTTTAGCATCCCCATGCAGGGAGGAACGGCCCGGACCATTAGTTGCCATGGAGACAGAGGGTCGGCCATAACTGAGGCACCCACACATTATTCAGAGGAAACATTAAGAACAGCCCCACTTCATCACAGGGGGGCTCTGGGATCTGGGAGAGAATCTCTACCTGAGGGCCCCTGGATCTGCCCGTGGCTGGGCCCGGCTGGGGAATCATAGAAGATTAGGGTTGGAAGAGACCTCAGGTGCTGTCACGGAGTGTGGGGGAGTCCGGCCCTACACCCCTCTTCCTGGGACTCACAGTGACTCTCAGCCAGCCAGTAAAACAGAAGGTTTATTGGTCAACAGGAACGCAGGCTACAGCAGAGCTTGTGGGCACAGCCAGGACCCCTCAATCAAGTCCCTCTGGGGGTTCAGGAAGCTTCATCCCCAGCTTGGGATTCCCTGAATTCCAACCACCCAGCCCCAAACCGAAACTGAACTAACTCCCTCCAGCCGGCCCCTTCCTTTGTCCGGGTTCCCGGGCAAAGGTGCTGACACCCCATCCCCCTGCCTAGCTCAGGTTACAGGCTGAGCACCTGTCCCTCTCCTAAAGTCCTCCCCGGCTCTCCCATCCCCGACACAGACAGTCCCTACTGCATCACAGGAGGTTCCAGTCCAACCCCCTGCTCAAAGCAGGACCAACCCCAACGAAATCATCCCAGCCAGGGCGTTGTCAAGCCGGCCTGAAAAACCTCTACAGATGGAGATTCCAGCACCTCCCTAGGGAGCCCATTCCAGTGCATCACCACCCTCCTAGTGAAAAACTGTTTCCTAATATCCAACCCAGACCTCCCCCACTGCAACTTGAGACCATTGCTCCTTGTTCTATCTGCCCCCACTGAAAACAGCTGAGCTCCATCCTCTTTGGAAACTCCCTGCAGGTAGTTGAAGGCTGCTGTCAAATCCCCCCTCACTCTTCTCCTCTGCAGCTGGAGGCCAGGGCTGGGTGGGTGCCTGGGTCTGGCTCTCACAGCCTGTCTCCTGTGCACAGATCCCAAGTTACCCAGACCCTCCATTTCCCTGAGCCCCACTGGGGTCACCGCCCCAGGAGCAAACGTCACCATCCAGTGTCAGGGGCAGCGCCGGGACGTGAGGTTCTTCCTGCACAAGGCTGGAGACTTGAACCCGCAGCGACACCTGGACACTGCTGGGGATGTCGCTGAGTTCCGCATCCCCAGAGTGGGCCTGCAGCACCGAGGGAGCTACAGCTGCAGCTACCGGCCCCGGTCAGAGCCCTTCGTCTCCTCAGAGCCCAGCGACCCCGTGCAGCTGGTGGTAGCAGGTGAGTGCTGTGTCTGACCTGGGGGAGGGGGAGGGGAGCGCTGCGTGTCTGGCATGGGCTGGCGGCGGGGGGGGGGGGGAGCGCTGCATATCTGACCCGGGCTGGTGGGGGGGGGAACCCCCCTCACTCTTCTCCTCTGCAGCTGGAGGCCGGGGCTGGGTGGGTGCCCGGGTCTGGCTGTCACAGCCTGTCTCCTGTGCGCAGATCCCAGCTTACCCAGACCCTCCATCTCCCTGAGCCCCACTGAGGTCACTGCCCCAGGGGCAGACGTCACCATCCAGTGTCAGGGGCAGCGCCAGGACGTGAGGTTCTTCCTGTACAAGGTTGGAGACCTGAACCCACAGCGACACATGGACCCTGCTGGGGACATGGCCGAGTTCCGCATCCCCAGCGTGGGCCGGCAGCACGGAGGGAGCTACAGCTGCAGCTACCGGCCCCAGTCAGAGCCCTTCGTCTCCTCGCAGCCCAGCGACACCGTGCAGCTGGTGGTAGCTGGTGAGGGGCCCAGTTCGGTGTCCCCGCACCCAGCCCCACCCCCAGCTGGACCCTCAGAAGTTTGGCACCTGACGGGATGCTCAGAGCCAGGCTCTGCCCAGAGCCCTATGACTGGCCTGGACAGGGAGGGGGGACAGTGTCACTGGGGGGTTCCCCAGCCAGGGGGGAGCAGCAGCTCCTGGGGGTTCAGGGCTGGGGAGGGGGGATCCCTGCCCCCAGGGGGAGCTGCAGGGCAGGGGCCTTTCCCAGGGGATGCTCCCCCGGCTGCCCCCGCACTGGGGACGCACAGAGGAATCAGGGCCCAGAGGCTGCCGAGCCGGCACCGTCCCCAGCCACAACCCCCCCTCCCCGGGACTGACAGTAACGACCGATGCTGAGTCAGGGGCTGAGGTGGAATAAGGTTTCCTTTGGCCCTGGGCCAGACCAAGGGGGATCCCTCCCCCACTTCCACTTGCCTCCCTCTCCTGTTCCGCCTCCTCGGCCTGCGGCCCCGCCCACAGCCCCGCCCCTTTCTGCCCCTGCCCCCCTCCCCACTGCAGCCCCAAGCCCGGAGAAGCTCTGCCCCTGCCCCTTGGCCGCAGGGTGCAGTGGGGAGTGAGAGTCCCCCAGCCCTGAGGCCATGGCAGGTAGCGAGAATCCTCCTGTCCCAGGGCCTCAGCGTAGGTCCTGGTGCTAAGCTTTCCCCTGCCCCTCACTCCACCATGCTTCTGCGGGGGACAAGGGTCCGGGTGCTGGGGCTTCTCCTGTCCTACATGCCCAGCGGCCAGGACTCTGGGGTAACCAAAACATTCATGGTCAGTGCAACCATGGGGAGAACTCCTCAGATGCATCCCCACCCCCAGATTCACCCCCCAACAGCTCCCTCCCCTGCACTCGCAGCTCCCCTGTTCCCAAGTGTCACGGAGTCCCCGGGCGATGCTCTGGACCTGCTCCCCACCAAGCCAGGCAGGACTTTGGGGAGCCTCCTCTCCCTTGGAGCAGACTTGTTCAGGGCAAGAAGCTCACACGGCTTCACCTCCTGGGTCTCTCCTTGGAGCATTCAGCATCCTCTGCCCCTCCGTGCGCTTCCCCCAGCGAGCCCAACCCGGCGGGGTCCTGTGGGGCCACAGGGTCCTGCACCCCCACTTTGCAGTCAGACGTGACTCTCAGCCAGCCAGTAACACAGAGGTTTATTCGATGACAGGAACAGGGTCTAAAACAGAGCTTGTAGGTACAGAGAACTGGACCCCTCGGCCGGGTCCATTCTGGGGGGCAGTGAGCCAGACCCCCACGTCTGCACTTCACTCCTCATCCCCAGCCAGCTCCAAACTAACAGAAAACCCCTCCAGCCCCAACTCCTCTGCTTAGCTCGTTTCCCCCAGCCAGGAGGTCACCTGACCTCTTTGTCTCCAACACCTTCAGCTGGCACCTTTGCAGAGGGGGGGCCCAGGCCATTAGCTGCTAGGAGACAGAGTGTCAGGCACTTAGATGCACTGGCCCTTTGCTCTGCTAGATACTTAAGAACTGCAGAGGGGACACTGAGGCACCAGCACAGTATTCAGAGAAAACATTAAGAACATTCCCAGTTCGTCACACCAATGCCTGGGAAAGTTAGATCTTGCGCAACTCCCACTGGTCACAGACTCTATTTCCAAACCCAGGTTGGGGGGCAGAGCTGCAGGGGGCCCAATGGTCAGGCTCCCTGGCTGGCCTCAAGTGGGGTCGGTGGTTGGGGAGACAGGCGATCTCTCATGGAGCCGGGTGCTGAGCTGTGTCTGGGTGAACCCCCTGCACCCGAACCCCATGGGCAGGCAGTGCCAACCCTGGTAGGGGACAGACTCCTAGAGAGGCCGAATGACGGATGGACTGAATTGGGGTGGAGGGAGGTGGAACCTCCGTTCAGGTAGCTGAAGGCTGCTATCAAATCCCCCCTCACTCTTCTCTTCTGCAGCTGGAGGCCAGGGCTGGCTGGGTGCCCAGGTCTGGCTCTCACAGCCTGTCTCCTGTGCGCAGATCCAAGCTTACCCAGACCCTCCATCTCCCTGAGCCCCACTGGGGTCACCGCCCCAGGGGCAGACGTCGCCATCTGGTGTCAGGGGCAGCGCTGGGATGTGAGGTTCTTCCTGCACAAGGCTGGAGACCTGAACCCGCAGCAACACATGGACCCTACTTGGGACGGGGACGGGGCCGAGTTCCGCATCCCCAGCGTGGGCCGGCAGCACGGAGGGAGCTACAGCTGCAGCTACCGGCCCCAGTCAGAGCCCTTCGTCTCCTCGCAGCCCAGCGACCCTGTGCAGCTGGTGGTAGCAGGTGAGGGGCCCAGCTTCAGGTCCCCACTCCCAGCTGGACCCCCCACAAGTTCGGCAACTGACGGGATGTTCAGAGCCAGGCTCTGCCCAGAGCCCTAGGACTGGCCTGGCCGGGGACAGTGTCACTGGGGGGTTCCCCAGCCAGGGGGGAGCAGCAGCTCCTGGAGGTTCAGGGCTGAGGGAGGGGGGATCCCTGCCCCCTGGGGGGAGCTGCAGAGCAGGGGCCTTTCCCAGGGGATGCTCCCCCGGCTGCCCCCGCACTGGGGACGCACAGAGTAGTCGGGGGGCCCAGGGGCCGCCAAGACGGCACCGTCCCCAGCCACAAACCCCCCCTCCCTGGGACTGACAGCGACGATTGATGCTGAGTCACGGGCTGCGGTGGATTAAGGTTTCCTGGGGTCCTGGGCCAGAGCAAGGGGGATCCCTCCCCCCCTTCCACTTGCCTCCCTCTCCTGTTTCGCCTCTTCCGCCTGCAGCCCCGCCCACAGCCCCGCCCCTTTCTGCCCCTCTTCTGGGCCCCCGCCCCTATGCCACCCACGGCCCCACCCCTTTCTGCCCCTCCTCCACCCCTGTAACCCCGAGCCCGGAGAAGCTCTGGCCCCATGCTCTGGCCCCGGGGTGCAGCAGGGAGTGAGAGCTCATCCTGTCTCCGGGCCGCAGCAGAGGTCCTGGTGCTAAGCCTTTCCCTGCCCCCCCAACCCCACCGTGCTTCTACAGGGGCAAGAGTCAGGGTGCTGGGGCTTCTCCTGCCCTACTTCCCGGCGGTCGGGACTCTGGGGTAACTGAAATATTCATGGTCAGTGCAACCATGGGGAGAACCCCCCAGATCCACCCCTGCCCCCAGATCCACCCCCCAACAGCTCCCTCCCCTGCACTCACAGCCCCCCCCATTCCCAAGGCCTGGGGAAAGGTGGGTCTTGTGCGACTCCCTCCAGTCACAGACTATTTCCAACCCCAGGGAAGGGGCAGAGCTGCAGGGGGGGCACTGGTCAGGCTCCCTGGCTGGTCTCAGGGGGGCTTAGGGGGCAGGTGATCTCTCATGCAGGCAGGGGCGGCTCTAGGCACCAGCAAAGCAAGCAGCTGCTTGGGGCAGCCCATTTGCGGGGGTGGCAGCCGGCAGGGATCCAGCCTGGGAGCTGAGAACCAACAGGGGGCCCTGGAAGCTCCCTGCCTATAGAGCCAGCCCTGGAGCTGGGAAAGAACTACATTTCCCAGCATTCCCTTGGCCACTACCAACAGGAAAGGGGGGAGGGAGTATGGTCGCTGAAACCTCAAGCTGCTTCTTGAGCTCACTGCTAGAGCGGGGTGGCACTGTGAATGGGGAACAAGTGTGCCCAAGGAGTAGAAGGCTTTGGCCCAGATCTCCCCTTCAGAAGCCATCCCCAGCCTGGCTTAGGGATACTGGTGTGACCTCCCCTTGCAGCCCCCAAAGAAGGAATTGGGTGGACTAAATGGACAGGGCCCCTCTCTATCTGAAGCCTCGCAAGGGAGGTAGGTGGATCCCACTAGAATTTAAAATGAAAAGTAAGGGAGGGGAGGCTCTACTGCACCTGGGCAGCTTTAGATGCAGTACCAGGCACTTAGGAGGATTTCCACTTCTGAGCCGTGGAAGCAGAAATTGACTTTTCCTTTCCAGATTTATCCAATATTCAGAAAGGGAATCTAGCACCTGCCTTCCAGATTTGAACACCTCAAAATTCAGGAGTGCTCAAGCTCAATCTGGGCAGCTGTTACTTCATTTCTCCCAAATCAAATATACTAATCCACTGTCACTTGCTGTAGAAAAAGTAGGATAAAATTGAGCAAGAAAAGGTTCCCAGAGGTTTTTAGGACTGGAATTGCTATTTTCAACAGCTTTTTTTTTCTTTTTTAAGTTGTTTAAAAGGAAGACAGTGATATTGCCTTGGCAAATTCCCCATAGAAACAAAGAGTGAAACAAAAAAATAATAAAGGCACCTTAACTTTCCTCATTTATGGAGGACAGTCTTATAATATGCATCCAGATCTCCTCCAATCACACAAGCTGAAAATTGTTCTGCTTTATTGCAGTTCTGTAATCCTATGGGAACCAATCCTCTCTGTGTGCTGTGCACCGCCAAAATTCCTGCTGAATGACCCGCTCTGGAAGCGAGTTACCAGTGACCCAGGGCTGGGGCAGAAGGAGGGTGCAGGTGGGGGAGGAGGGGGAAAGGGCCCAGGGCTGGGGCAGCAAGGGTGTGTGTGGGGAGCACTGATGGGCGGGAACAGGGGTGCACAGAGCTGGTGCAGCACGGTGTGTGTGTGTGAGCCCAGGGCTGGGGTACCAGGGGGTGCGGGTGGCAGGGTAGAGCCCCAGGGCTGGGGCGGAAGGGGGTGCAGGTGGGGGGGAGAGCCCAGGGCTGGGACAGCAAGGGGCTGCAGGGGGTGGGTAGCCCAGGTCTGGGATGCCAGAGGGTGCGGGTGGCAGGGTAGAGCCCAGGGCTGGGGCAGCAGGGGGTGCAGGTGTGGGGGGGGTGAGCCCAGGGCTGGGACAGCATGGGGTGCAGGTGGGCGGGCGAGCCCAGGGCTGGGACAGCAGGGTGCTGCAGGGGGTGGGGGGCCCAGGGCTGGGGTGGGGGCAGCCAAATTTTATTTTGCTTGGGGCGGCAAAAAACCTAGAGCCAGCCCTGCATGCAGTAGGGTCCTGAGCTACATCTGGGTGAACCCCCTTCCCCCAAGCCCCATGGGCAGGCAGTGCCAACCCTGGTAGGGGACAGACTTCTACAGAGACCGAATGATGGATGGACTGAATTGGGGCGGGGAGGAGGCGGGGGGGGGGGCTGTGTCTCCCCTGTTTAACGCCTGTCTCTTGTTGAAAGCAGAACGTGAATTTCTCAAACCCACCATCTGGGTGAGCCCCAGCAGGGTGGTGGCGCTCGGGGGAAACGTCACCATCCGCTGTGAGGGTCGGCAACGATCCATGAAGTTCGTTCTACGTAAAGCTGGACACCTGAACCCGCAGGTGCAGACGGTGCCTGATGGGCCCGTGGCTGAATTTCCCATCACCGGTGTCGGCCGGGAAGATGGAGGGAGCTACACCTGCGACTATCGCTCCATAGCGGAACCGAGTCGCTGGTCGTATCTGAGCGACCCCGTCGAGATCATTGTAGGAGGTGGGTGAGGGGCCCAGCTCAACGTCCCAGATCGCAGCCCCACACCCAGCCAGACCCTCATGGGCTCTCTGCAGCAATGGGACGCTTAGAGCCAGGCTCTGCCCTGAGCCCTGAGCCCAGCAGAGGGGACGCCCTGCCGTGGAGTGGGGACGGAGTCACTGGCGGTTCCCCCAGACACGGAGGGGAAGAAGCCACTGGAGATTTGGGACAGAGGAAAGGGGGATCCCTGCCCCCAGGGGGAGCTGCAGAGCAGGGGAGCCTTTCCCAGGCAACACATCAGTTAGGGACTGATCGGCGGAGCTGAACATTATAAACCTCAGTGTATAGTAGAGACTTCCACAGTCCCCTACAAGTCAGTGGTGGTGCTGTGCACAGAACCCAGGAGTCCTGGCCCCCATCCTCCCTGCTCTCTCCACTAGACCCCACTCCCCTCCCAGAGCCAGGGACAGGACCCAGGAGTCCTGGCTCCCAGCAGAGAAGCCAGGGAGTGAATGGACCCTAGAGACTGGCCTGGCCTGTCACCTGCCGGGGAGCAGAGCTCTGGGCCCCAGGCGCTGGGGTTGCTCCGTGTCTCGTGCTGTGAGCCCAGGGCTGAGGGGAAACTCTGGCCCCTCTGGAAAGGGATCCAGGAGCCCGTCCCCAGGGCCGCCGGGTCTGACCCACCACTGAGGCCGTGTGATGAGGACGGGCCCCAGGTGTGAGTGATGGGACCTGTGTCTCATGGCCTGTCTGCTTCCCTCTGCAGAGCTCAGCTACCCCAAACCCAACATCTCCCTGAGCCCCAGCGGGGGGGTCTCACTGGGGGGAGCCGTGACCGTCCAGTGTTGGGGGCATCACCGGAGCATGTGGTTTGTGCTGAATAAAGAGGGATGTCATTTCCCACCTGTGGATTCGGACAGGTTTGAGGGGGTGTTTTCCATCAGCAACGTGAGCCGGGAGGACGGCGGAAGCTACAGCTGCTCCTATCACAGCAGATCGGAGGCGTTCAATGTGTCGTACTCCAGCGACCCCGTGGAGCTGGTGGTGAGAGGTGAGGGGCCCGGCTCAGCGTCCCCGTTCCCAGCCCCACCGCCAGCCAGACCCTCACGGGGTCTCGGTGCCAATGGGACGCTCAGAGCCAGACTCTGCCCTGAGCCCTGACCCCGCAGAGGGGACGCCCGGCCGGGGAGCAGGGACAGAGTCACTGGGGGGTTCCCCAGCCAGGGGGGAGCAGCAGCCCCTGGTAACTCGGGGCAGGGAGGCTACATTAACGGTGCCCTTTGTGCGTAGGAACCGGGAGTCGCTATTTAATCCCGTGATCCCATCGCCTCTGTTCTCCAGGCCGAGCCCCAGGCAGTGCCCCGGCCGGGGATGAATGAGGCAGGGGCTGCAGGAGAAGCAGTGGCTTGATGGACATGTTGCTGGGCTGGGACCCAGGAGATCTGGCCCAGCTCCTGGCACGGCCACAGACTCTGTGTGATGGGAGCAAGCCACAGTTTTCAAAAGTGTCCTTCATTGTGGGGGGCCCTCAATCAGACCAAGCGCCCAAAAACCAAGACGCCCACATTTAGTGGAGACCTCTTCAAACGCTGCCTCAATAGCGCTGCATCCCTTGCATTGGGGGAGCATGTAGGGCCCCCGCCATGGTCAGGGCCCCTTTGTTCCAGGTGGTGCATAAACAGAGTGAGGAGACAGTCCCTGCCCCTGGGAGCTCACTAAGGAAAGTGAATCTGTCTGTGCCTCAGTTTCCCCCTGTAGAATGGGGAAAAAGATGCCTTGCTGCTTCCCAGGGGCTGATTCCCTTTGTGTGTGGGGCTCAGGCCCTGTGGTGCCAGGCTCCAGAAAGCAGCCTCTGAGTTGCCCTGTGCTCAAGGGGGAGGGGGCGGAGGCAGTGAATGAGGCAGGGGCCACACACGGCATATGAGGACCGCAAGAACTAGGGAGCCGTGGCTCAGTGTCTGTGGGGCTGGGAGCCCATCTCGCAGGTCTGGGATTCTGGGTCAGGGGGTGTCACGGAGTCCCCAGGCGATACTCTGGAACTGTTCCCCACAAAGCCAGGCAGGACTTTGGGGAGCCTCCTCTCCCTTGGAGCAGACTGTCTCCAGGGCAAGAAGCTCACACGGCTTCACCTCCTGGGTCTGACCTTGGAGCATTCAGCATCTTCTGCCCCTCCATGCACTTCCCACAGCGAGTCCACCCAGGCGGGGTCCTGGGGAAGCCACCGGGTCCTGCACCCCCACTTCACAGTCAGACGTTACTCTCAGCCAGCCAGTAACACAGAGGTTTATTAGATGACAGGAACACGGTCTAAAGCAGAGCTTGTAGGTACAGAGAACCAGACCCCTCAGCCGGGTCCATCCTGGGGGGCAGTGAGCCAGACCCCCACGTCTGCCCTCACTCCTCGTCCCCAGCCAGCCCCAAACTGCAACCCCCTCCATCCCCTTCCCTCTGGGCTTTGTCTCTTTCCCGGGCCAGGAGGTCACCTGATCTCTTTGTTCTCCCACACCTTTAGCATCCCTTTGCAGAGGGGAAGGGCCTGGGCCATTAGTTGCCATGGAGACAGAGGGTCGGCCATAACTGAGGACCCCACACAGTATTCAGAGGAAACATTAAGAACAGCCCCACTTCGTCACAGGGGGACTCTGGGATCTGGGAGAGAATCTTTACCAGGGGGCCCCTGGATCTGCCCATGGCTGGGGCTGGCCAGGGAATCATAGAAGATGAGGGTTGGAAGAGACGTCAGGAGGTTCTGGTCCAACCCCCTGCTCAAAGAAGAACCAACCCCAACTCAATCATCCCAGCCAGGGCTTTGTCAAGCCGGGCCTTAAAAACCTCTAAGGAAGGAGATTCCACCTCCTCCCTAGGGAACCCATTCCAGTGCTTCACCACCCTCCTAGTGAAAAAGTTTTTCCTAATATCCAACCTAGACCTCCCCCACTGCAACTTGAGCCCATTACTCCTTTTTCTGTCATCAAGCCAAGCTCCATCCTCTCTGGAACCCCCCTTCAGGTAGTTGAAGGAGGCTGTCAAATTCACCCGGCTCTTCTCCTCTGCAGCTGGAGGCCGGGGCTGGGTGGGTGCCTGGGTCTGGCTCTCACAGCCTGTCTCCTGTGCGCAGATCCCAGCTTACCCAGACCCTCCATCGCTCTGAGCCCCACTGGGGTCACCGTCCCAGGGGCAGACGTCACCATCCGGTGTCAGGGGCAGCGCCAGGACGTGAGGTTCTTCCTGCACAAGGCTGGAGACCTGAACCCGCAGCGACACATGGACCCTGCTGGTGCCGGGGCCGAGTTCCGCATCCCCAGCGTGAGCCGGCAGCACGGAGGGAGCTACAGCTGCAGCTACCAGCCCCGGTCAGAGCCCTTCATCTCCTCGCAGCCCAGCGACACCGTGCAGCTGGTGGTAGCAGGTGAGAGGCCTGGCTTGGTGTCCCCACTCCCAGCCCCACACCCAGCTGGGTCGTCAGGGGCTCGGCACTTATGGGACGCTCAGATCCAGGCTCTGTCCTGAACCCTGGGCCCAGCAGAGGGGACGCCTGCCCGGGAAGTCACTGGGGGGTCCCCAAGCCAGGGGGGAGCTGCAGCCGCTGGACATTTGGGGCTGAGGGGGGATCCTGGCCCCCAGACATCTGTCCCCTCTCTGGGGACACACAGAGGAGTCGGGGCCCAGGGACTGCTGCCCCCCCGCCATGAATGACAATGACGATTGAAGCTGAGTTGCGGGGGAGAGGGGCAGCACTGTCTCTGTTTCAGCACCTCCCCGCATCCTGACAGACGCTGGTTCTATTCTCACAGCAGGAAACAACCCAACCCAGCCTGGAGCAGCGCCGGCTCCCACCCACCGAGCAGCGCGGGGCCGTGTACTGGGGCCAGGGGGGGATCACCATTGAACCAGCCCTGGAAGGCTCATGCTGCCCAAGGAGCCGCCCCTGGGGGTTGGGGCTGGGGGTGGGACGGGGGCAGTGACTATTGGTGCATGAGCCCAGACACCAGCGGGAGGGGTAGAGGGTTCCCAGGAGAGGGACAGGATCCGGGGGCCTGGCTCTGGGGCTGGGACCAGCTGGGTGCCTGGGTGGGGCCTGGGACTAGGGTTGCCAAGTGTCCGGTTTTTGACTGGAACATCCAGTTGCAAAGGGACCCTGGCGGGGCAGTTAAAAGTCAGGGCGGCTCCCAGGCAGCAGCCGGCATCTCCCTGCGTCTCCCAGGCGCAGGGTGGCCACAGGGGCCCTGCCCCGAGCGCCGTCTCTGCAGCTCCCCAACCCCCTGCCCAGCCCGGTGAAAATGAGCAAGTGAGTGAGGGTGGGGGAGGGCGAGCGATCGGGGAGTGGAGTGAGTCGGGGGGGGGCTCAGGGCAGGGGCTGTTCGTCCACCTGGGCAACCGCCTTGTGGGGGAAGCTGAGGCCCCAGGGCCGGACCTGCCAGACGGGGGGTTGGGGGCTCCGCTCCCAGGGCAGCACCAGCTGCTGATCTCCCCGTCCGAGTCGCCATGTGACTCTGCCCTTCCCCCCTAGGGCGCCCGGATTTCACCCACACCAACATCACCCGCCTGGCGCTGAGCGCCGCGGTCCTGCTCATCCTGGGGCTGATCCTGGCTGAGTCCTGTTACAGCCGCCCGAGGGAGGTGTCCTAGGTGAGGTGACCCCACCCCTTCTGTGCCCCTTGCTCCCCCCAGGGGCTGGGCTCTGGGCAACACGGGCCCCTCTAACCCGCCATCTCTCTGCGCCCCCAGGAGCCTGCATCCAGCCGTGTGGAGAAGAGAATCTCCCCAGAGACAAGCCGCTTCCCCTCGGGGGCTGAGACGCCAACACAACCTCCCCTGCCCCCAAACACCCCTGCCTTGGAGAATCCCCCCGACTGCTCCCACCCCGACGGTCACACCCCAGGATCGAACCCCGGCCCCCAGCCGAGAGGGTGCTGGGCTGGACTCACTAGACCCCACTGACCTCCCAGAGCCAGGGGGAGAACCCAGGAGTCCTGGCTCGCAGGTGGATGCAATAAACAAGGCAGCTGCTGATGACATGTCCTGCCATCCGGACTAGGGGGTTCAGGCGCAGCGTGGGGTACAAACCGACCCCTAGATGCAGGCGGCTTTTATTTGTGGGGGAGGGAAAGTGGGCAGGAAAGAGTGGACGGGGTCAGGGGCAAGCGTGAGGTGCCGGACGTCAGGCGAGGCCGCCCCTTGGCAGTAGCACCAGCTGCTCTGGTGGGGGGAGCTACCCCAGGACACCACTAGGGGGAGCCCTGGCTCCACGGAGGGGCATCCATCAGCCAACGTATCCCCTGGATATGTACAGCCCCGTGCACCCTGCCTGAGCTGGCGGGGGAGTCACTCCTTGTCCCAGGGAACGGTCCCGGCCAGCTCCTGCAGCCGCTCTCGGTAAACCTGGGCAAAGCGCTTGCTCTGCGCCGTGGTGAAATGGTCCTTCCAGTCACTGACGACCCCTGCGAAGCAGAGACACTGGGTGGGACAGTGATTCTGTGTGGCGGGGGCACCCCCTGGTGGGAGAGGTGGGGTTGGGGAAGTGGGAAGCCCCCCCACTACACAGCCAGTGCTCCCACCCCGCTCCCCACAGTCCCCCCCACTGGGAGAGTATTTCCATAACAGCCGTGCCATGTGCCAAAAGGTGGGATTAGGGTATAGGGCGCTGGTTTGGGTGATCAGGACTCTTGGGGTCTATCTCTGGCTCCAGGCGCGAGGAACAAAGCCCTTTTCTCACCGCCTGAGGGTTGGGTGCCTCCCTGTGCTTTGACTCCAGGCTGGGTCTGTCTACACTGCAACAAAAGCCCAGGGTTAGTTGAAATGGAGTGACCCGCCCCCAGCTTGAGTGTCTACACTCCTTCCTAATCCTGGGTTGAACCCAGGCATCCTAGCACCCTCCTGTAACACGAGACTGTGTCAAGCCAGGACCCTGGTTTCAAGCCTGATTGCTCGGCTGTGTATATGCAGCCCCCCGGCCCGGGGGATTGTGGGCTACATTTGGAGAACTTCTGGAGCACAAGGCTGGCGGGGCTGCGTCTACATTGCAGAGCAATACGGCTTGAACCCTGGGAGTCCGGCTTGACTCATGCTGGGACCCTGCACTCCAGTGGGGGCTGCTGGGTCTCAGCCCCGGGGGAGTGCGACGGGTGTGTAGATGGGGGGGGGGGGTAGATGTGTGCCTGGGCTCAAGCCCTGGGCTTGCATTGCCGTGAAGACACAGCAGCTGAGTTCACCGGTGCTTCCTGCCGTTGCGTGTGGATGGTTCAGTGTCAGGCCCTCTGGTGTCCCTCTGGATCTGGGTCGGATTCAATCAGTTACCTAGGGCCCAGACAGCCTGGTGCCACCCGCACCTCCGGGCCCGCGCTGCCCCCGAGAGCAGCTGTAACCCTAGTCCTCCCCCAACCCCGGTAGCCAGGCGAAGGACAGAGGGAAAGTGAGGCACGCTGAGACTTCATAATATTACAGGGCACTGCCCCTTGGTCACACATGGGGAGACATCCCCGTCCTGCTGTGCGAGGTGGCTCTGCAGCGTGTGGAAATAGGGCAGTGCCCCTTTAAACAGGGGGTGAGCCCTCAGTGGGCGCTCACCGGGTTCTGGGTTGTACTAGGGGCCCCAAAGCAGACAGAGCAGCTGGGCGCGTGAAGCCAGGCCGGGCCTGGGGGTGTAGCTGGTGAACGGGGGTAGGTGGTGCCTGTCTGGGGGGACTGCGGAAGGGGCAGAAGAAGGGGGCAGCCAGAGCTGCCCAAAGGGAGGGGCGGCTGATGAGTTTTGGGGCAAGTGGGGCATTTCCCCTGGCTCCCAGCAGCACCCGCAGCTCCCTCCACGCTGCCCCAGGGCATGCAGCCCTCCCCCCACCCCGGGCCTCTGAGGCCATGGCGCCCCCGCTTCCTTCCCCCCCGCACCCGCACAGGACCTGTTGGGCAGCGTGGGGAGGATCTGCCCTTTCCTGGGCAAGGATTTAGCCGCTGAAGCCCTGGCCTGCGTGGCGGAGACGCCTCCTTCCGGGCCACGAGGCAGAACCCGCCGGCCGCCTACAGCCTGGTGCCCGGGGACTTCATGGCCCACGCAAGGGCCTTTCCCTGAGGAAAGCTGGGCACACGAGGGGTCCCGTCCCCCTGCGTCTGCCCCTGCCCCACTGCACCTGCCCCCCACCCGCCCTGGCCCCCTCTGGGCGGGTTCTAGCCAGGCCGCGCCGCCCCAGACGCAGCAGCGGGACCCCCCTGCCGCTGTGCCCCCCACACCAGCCCCTCCCGCCAACGGGCGCCCACTGAGTTTCCTGTGTTGTGTTTAACTCTCAATAAACCTCCTGTTTTACGCTGGCTGAGAGTCGCTCCGGGCTAGAGACCAGGGGGGCATTATTCCCTCTGGGAGTGGAGGCCCCGGGGGTCCCTAGGGTGTCCCATGGCAAGAGACAGACGTGCTAAGGCTCCGAGAGGTGCGGCTCCAGGAGGTGGAGGGGCCTGAGCCCAAGACAGAATGGACCCCCGAGAAGGGCTGTCGCACTGAAGGGGGGTCCCCCCATGGACCGCACGGGCCAAAAGTGGCACAACCTGGGAGTCTGTGACAGAACCCCCCCATGGTCACAGGGCAGAGTCACACTGAAACACTCAGGAGGGGGGAACCCAGGCACCCCTAATCACGGGGGGCAGCTTCCATTTCCCCCCCCCGGCCCCTCAGGCCCTGGCCTACCATGTTCCCTCATGTTCTCCCACCCCCAATATTCCCCTGCCCCTCCCAGCCCAGGTAGGCGCCATTTCCCAGAGGGCAGCCTGGCGCCATGCCCATTGGGGACACTGGGCAATGGCGACCATCTTAACTGAGGGCAGGAGGGATGGGCCTTTGAGGGGAAACGGGGCAGAGGACGGGAGTATGAGGTGGGATTGGCCATGGTGGGGGAGGATGTGAGGGGGGCAGGCTGAGGGGGAGTGAGGAGGGATGGGCCATGATGGGGGCAGGGTCCCTCGGGGGGACTTGAATGGGGATAGACCAGGGGGCAGGATGGGAGATGGGGGGGCAGGCAGAGGTGGGGGGTGTTAGTTGTGGGAGACAGGCCGGGGGTGGGGAATGACTCTCCTATGTAGCAAATCTGCTGCTTGTCACCCTCCTGCTCTGTGGTGTTACCAGCGCAGTGTCAGAGCAAAGGACAGGTGATGGTGAGACCATCACGCCTGGGTCCTGGCTCCCAGCCCCCTGCTCTAACCACTAGACCCCACTCCCCTCCTGGAGCCGGGAATGGAGCCCCCTGACCCCCAGCTTTCTGCTGCCCTCTAGCCAATGGCGTATAAACAAAGCCTGTGTCACGTCCCTCTCTAGGGGCCTGGCCACATAACCCCTGACAGTGTCTCCTCCAGCTCGGGGGCAGGGTCTCTGCGGGGGCATTAGAAGGTCCCTGGGTCTCTCCCAGCTGGTGACCTGTTGGGGACCCGGGATGGAATTTCTCTTTCTCTGATTTTCTTTTGAACCTGGTTGATTTAATTCACACGCTAAACCTGCCCAGGTCGGCGGGTAGCGATCGACTTCTCGGAGTTCGATATATCGCGTCTCATCTAGACGCGATATATCGAACTCCGAACGCGCTCCCGTCGACTCCAGAACTCCACCACTGTGAACGGCGGTGGCGGAGTCGACGGGGGAGCCACGGACTTCGATCTCACACCGTCAAGACAGGTAAGTAGTTCGAACTAAGGTAGTTCGAGTTCAACTACGCTATTCGCGAAGCTGAACTTGCGTACCTTAGTTCGACCCCCCCCCCCCCCCCAGTGTAGACCAGGCCTGAGAAAAGCCCCTTAGAACCAAGCGTTACAGTGTAAACCTGTCATCACCGCTCAGCTATGGCTCAAGGGGCAGCAAACCCAGGCGTCCCCCTTCGCACCCGCTCCTCACTCGGTGCCACGGCTCGTGTCACAGGTGGGCAGGTTGGCAGGCTGAGCGGGAAGGCTGCAGAGTGAAACCCTCCAGCACCAGGAAATGCCACAGTTAAGTTTCCTTAGCATGGAAATGCAGTAGAACCTGAGAGTTACAAACACCTCAGGACTGGAGGTTCTTCATAACTCTGAAATATTCGCTACGCTGAACAAAATGTCATTTTTGGTCTTTCACAAGTTTACAACTGAGCATCGACTTCATACAACTGAACATGGACTTGGCACAGCTTCCAAACGTCACTATGCCGAAGAAAAATGCTGCTTTTAACCATCTAAATTGAAATGTAACAAGCACAGAAACAGTTTCCCCTTGTCAAATCTTTCTTTGTAAACTTCCCATTTATGTGTTTAGCACTTTATTTTAACACAGAACTGTTCTGTATTGGGTGTGTTTTTTTAAGTTATCTCTGCTGCCGTCTGATCGCTCACTTCCAGTTCCAAGTGAGGGGTGTGGTTGGTTGGTCAGTTTGTAACTCTGAGGTTCTACTGTAGCGGTCAGTGGAAGATTGAAGACAAGACCCTGTGGTCTCCTGGCTCCCAGCCCGATGCACCTTTCCCAATGCTGAGGGTGATCTCTCCCCACAGAGACATAGAGAAGCTGGGAGCTGCAAGATGCTTGGCCAGGCTGATGGGCCCAGGGTTTCCTGGGTTTTGCAGGGACCTCTGCTTGCTTTGGCTGCCCTAGATTTCACCTGCAGATTAGAGACAACATGTGATGGACACAGGAAGAGACAAGACATGTCGACTTCCTGTAGCTGGAGCCACCGGCTGAGTTCCTCATTTGGCATCTGCTCTCATCATCTTCTTCCTCAGAGACTCAGATAAAGCTAGGGCATGTGCCCTGCGGGGGAGAGAATCTGAGACCAGGGCGTGTGCCCATGCGGGTGGGGGATCTGAGTCCAGGGTGTAGGATCTAGTTCCTCTAAGATCTGGTCCCTAATGCGCCGTCGCCTCTCCAGGGTGCTGACTGGCAGGTGGAGCGGGGTGTCCAGGCATGAGTATCTCTGGGGCTGGAGACATTTTATTATTAAGGGTGGGGAGGAGCTGACCCCAGAACATTCCCATCAAAAATCAGTTCAACTTCCTTGTATTGACCATGGAGGACTGAGACCAGAACTCCATCCTGCACCCAGTGCAGTCAGGAGTGACTCTGGATTGACCCTGGGCACTGCTGAGATCAGAACCTGGCCCTTCCCCTAGTGCAGTCAGGGGTGACTCCGGATTGACCCCGGGGGGCTGAGATCAGAATCCAGCCCACATGTTCCCTATAGATGCAGTGCGGTGTCTGTTACCCCTGGTGCTGTCCCTGGGTCTGGGTGCTGAGGGCAGGTTACAGACACATGGGCAGGGTTTGTGTCTCCCCATCTCACCCCTGTTTGTGTGTGAACACAGAGCTCCCTGAGCCCGGACCCTCCATCTCCATCAGCCCCAGCGGGATGATCACCTTGGTGTGAGCTGTCACCTTCCGCCATCAGTGTCAATGCAAGGACAGGAGGTTATTTCTGTATAAAGGTGGAATCTGTATCATTTTGTAGTTGGAGTTAAGAGTATTGGCTCTGTACTGTCTGTATTTCAAACTTGTGCTGTGCTTCTGGGAGACACCCCAGACCAGTTGGTTTTAGCTCTGCCTAGCCTGCTGGATGGCCCATTTAGGACCATCAGCTACACAACTGACCCATTGAGAGGAGGCAGATACGCCTTGTATCTCAGCAAAGTGCAGGGACTGGCCCATGTGACTCCAGACTCCATTTTTCTGTAAAGCCTATAAAAGGCTGATGCCTCATCTCCATCTTGTCTTCAATCCTGCTTCTTACCTCTGGAGGGACTTTGCTACAAACTGAAGCTCTGAACAAAGGACTGAATGACCCATCCCAGCGGGGGATGTTCCAGAGACTTGATTTGAACCTGCAGTTTATTCCATCACTGCTAGAAGCCTGAACTAAGAACTTTGCCACGACTGTGGGCTTGGCTACACTTGCAGATGTGCAGCGCTGGGAGTTACAGCTGTGTTCGTACAGCTGTGTAGGGAAAGCGCTGGTGTGTGGCCACACTGACAGCTACCAGCGCTGCAGTGTGGCCACATTTGCAGCATTTGCAGCGCTGTTGGGAGTGGTGCATTGTGGGCAGCTGTCCCACAGAGCACCTCGTCCCATTTTGGCGCCGTGGATTGTGGGAAGGGGACGGAAGGGTGCGGGTCATTCCGCTTCCTGTCCCAACGCCCCGTGATGCATCGCTTCACATCCCAGCAGTCACAGTTTTTCCGTCCACATTTGTTGCCATTGTGAGTCTCTGTGCAGTGCGATTTCTGTGGGAAATGGAGCCCGAGCTGCTGAGGACTTTGCTGATGAATGTCGCCAGCACATCACGTTTGGCAGTTGAGCTATTCCTTCAGCTCCAAAGTGACAGTGAGGAGTCCAATGATGATATCGAGTCGCCTGATGCGTGTGACACTAAATTGCTTGTGGCATTCACGGAAATGCTCAGCACCGTGGAACGCCGCTTTTGGGCTCGGGAAACAAGCACTGAGTGGTGGAATCACATCGTCATGGAAGTCTGGGATGACGAGCAGTGGCTGCAGAACTTTCGGATGAGAAAAGCCACTTTCATGGGACTGTGTGCTGAGCTCGCCCCCACCCTGCGGCGCAAGGACACGAGATTGAGAGCTGCCCTGCCGATGGAGAAGCGGGTGGCTATTGCAATCTGGAAGCTGGCAACTCCAGACAGCTACCGGTCGGTCAGGAACCAGTTTGGAGTGGGAAAGTCGGCCGTTGGAATTGTTTTGATGCAAGTTTGCAGGGCCATTAATCACATCCTGCTAAGAAGAACCATGACTCTGGGGAACGTGCAGGACATTGTGGATGGCTTTGCACAAATGGGTTTCCCTAACTGTGGAGGGGCGATAGATGGGACGCATATTCCTATTCTGGCACCCCCCCCCCCACCTAGCATCCAAGTACGTTAATCAGAAGGGGTATTTCTCTATGGTTCTCCAGGTGCTTGTGGATCACCGTGGGTGTTTCATTGACATTAAACCAGGATGGCCTGGAAAGGTGCATGATGCACGCATCTTTCGGAACAGTGGCCTGTTCCGGAAGATGCAGGCAGGGACTTTTTTCCCAGACAGGAAGATCACAGTAGGGGACGTCGAAATGCCCATTGTGATCCTTGGAGACCCCGCTTACCCGTTACTGCCTTGGCTCATGAAACCCTATACAGGGAAGCTTGACAGGAGCAAGGACCGATTCAACTACAGGCTGAGTCGGTGCCGAATGACTGTGGAGTGTGCTTTTGGCTGTTTAAAAGGGCGCTGGAGATCTCTGTATGGGAAGCTAGACTTGGAGGAAAGCAGCATCCCTGCGGTTATATCCGCGTGCTGTACCCTCCATAATATTTGTGAAGGGAAGGGTGAAACATTCAGTCAGGCATGGACCACCGAGGTTCAGCGCCTGGAGACTGAATTTGCACAGCCAGAGAGCAGGGCTACTAGAGAGGCCCAGCACAGGGCTACAAGGATTAGGGATGCCTTGAGGGTGGAATTTGAGGCTGAAAACCAACAGTAATGTTTGTTGCCTTGCACGGGAGTGAAGTGCAGTGGTTACAATGTTAGTAGGAATCTGTTTTTCCTAAAATGATTTGCAGTGCCTGTTTCTTTACTGGGCTACGGTATCTTTCACTTTCTGCAATAATAAAGACTGTTTTCAAAGCCAAGAATTCTTTTATTGAAAAGAAAATAACTTTCTTGACAGACACACAACATTTTGGGAACCTAAAAGGGCAGGGGGGTGGGTTGGTGAACTGTACAGTCACAGGTTTGAATATGTCCTGTCTGGAGTGCTGTGCAATGACTGCTGCACTTCAGGGTGCATATACTGCATGGTGATGGGGGTTGAGTGCAGAGGGTAAGGGGCGTAGTTCTCAGGGCTGGTTGGTGAACGTACAGGTGTTGGAGGCAGCTGGTGGAGGTAAGAACCTGGATGCTGGGGAAGGGGGGTTGGAGCTGACATTGGGGCACAAGGGAAAGAGCTTTGGGCCGGCGGGGGGGAGAGGGCGGCACGGTATTGCTCTGCCTGCATGGCTATGAGTGACTGGATAGAGTCCGCTTGGCGCGCCAGGATGCTGATCAGCTGCTTTGTGCTTTTCCTCCTGGCCGCTGCGTTTCTCTGGCGGATCCTGCTTTCCCTTTCCCTCCAGTCCTGCAGGTTTTTACTCTCTCTGGCAGAGTGATCCATAACTGCTTTCAGCATGTCTTCCTTGGTTTTTCGCGGCTTCTTCCTGAGGTTTTGTACCCTCTGAGCAGTCGAGGAGACGGGCAGTCCAGCAGTCAAGGACACTTTTCAAAAGGCAAAAATGGCAACAGTTAACAGGGGTAGCATTGTTCATAGTCTCATCCAGACAGTAATTCCCACACAGTGAAGGAGTTTACAGTCTTCACTTTAGCATACTTTTCCCATACCAAACAGAGCACACAGAACCCAACAGGAGCCACGAAATGGTGAGTAAGGGGGACTGATTGCTTCAGGGCTGTGCAGGGGTTTCAGTGCATTGGGGACAGCAAACAGCTACAGGGGGCATCTGCACTGAACAGTCTCCCAACATTTTCCACAGGAGTTACTCCTGGAAGATATCTTGCTGCTGCGGGTCACCAAGGAAGAGCGGGAAGGTCTTCTACAGCAATGCGGATTCTGCCCTGGCCCCTATGCAGCTTGCCTGTGTGCAGCAATGGTCCCCGCACCCCTCGTGGCACAGTGGCACGGACGTGTTAGCCTGACTGGGACAAGGACCACAGTGGCTCTCCCTATAAACTTGCGCAAGCGCATTGCCCACGCTCTGGCTGAAACTTTTGAAGAGATTACCGAGGCCGATTACCGTGACGTGATAGACCACATCAATGGGCTATTCCACATCTAGGCACGCATGCTTGCAGCCCTAACCCCCGCTCCTCTCCCGAAACATTTCCATCCTGAAAATAGAAGCTGCTTATCGGTAACCCGCTCCTCTGCTTGTCCTTCACCAAGTACCGGCTGTTGCGATTGGCTACCTTCCTCCTGGCTTGAGAAGAGCTCCTGGCTGCATGCCTCCAGGGACTCCGGGGTGTCTCCCCCCACCCCAGTACCCTCACTCTCGGTTTCCTCCCCCCCTCCTCCTCCTCCTCCTTCTCCTCTCCCTCCCTCTCCCCACCCCCGCTCAGACGTGTCCATTGTGGTCCTCGGATTGGTGGTGGGGTCACCCCCAAGTATCGCATCCAGCTCATTGTAAAAATGGCAGGTTGTGGGGTCAGCGCCGGAGCAGCGGTTTCCCTCGCGGGCTTTGCAATAGGCACTCCGCAGCTCCTTCACTTTAACCCTGCACTGCAGCGCGTCCAAGTCATGGCCCCTTTCCAGCATGGCCTTTGATACCTACGGCTGGAGCACAGCTGGGACTGCACAGCTTCCTGCCCCCAAACACTGATGAGATCCAGCAACTCGCCATTGCTCCATGCTGGGGCTCGTTTGGCGCGTGGAGGCATGGTCACCTGGAAAGATTCACTGATTGCGCTCCACACCTGGCTGAGCAAACAGGAAGGGGATTTTTAAAATTCCCGGGGCATTTAAAGGGTGGGTCACCTGAGGCCAGGGCAGTAGAGTCTGAACTGATGAGCAGAGTGGCTGAACAGGCATTCTGGGATACCTCCGAATACTCTGGAGGCCAATTACAGCGCTTTTGGTGGCCACACTTGCGGAGCAGCGCTGCATCACCAGCGCTGCAAGAGTTATACCCGAGGCAGAGAAGGAGTACAGCCAGCACTGCAGCCAGGGAGATGCAGCGCTGTATGCGCCTTGCAAGTGTGGACGGTGACTAAGTTGCAGCGCTGTAAACCCACCACCAGCGCTGCAACTCTCCAGTGTAGCCAAGCCCTGAGGCTACTTCAAATTAAACCAGTACACAGCCAATATTCATAACTTTGAATACAAAAATGACACATGCATATGAATGGAAACAAAGAATCCTGTGGCACCTTATAGACTAACAGACGTTCTGCAGCATGAGCTTTCGTGGGTGAATACCCACTTCTTCAGATGCAAGACTTGCATCTGAAGAAGTGGGTATTCACCCACGAAAGCTCATGCTGCAGAACGTCTGTTAGTCTATAAGGTGCCACAGGATTCTTTGTTGCTTTTACAGATCCAGACTAACACGGCTACCCCTCTGATACATGCATATGAATATAATCAGTGGATCATAACCATTGCAGAGATATGTTACATGGCGAATGTAGCATAAAACATATTCCAGTTATGTCATATTTACATTCATAAGCATATTTCCATAAAACACTATGGGGTGCAACGTCACACATCTCTCTTTGAAATGTACTGTGAATGGTGAAGGAAAAAGCAAATGGCCTTATGTAAATTCGTACAGCTAAGTACCAGTGATGGACCTCCTTCAAAGTCATCCTAATTACCTTTTGTTCCGTGAGGAAATCCCAGCTTGTCAAAGAGGACATGAAATTGTATAAAAGATCCTTGCGTCCTGATTCTGTCATCTCAGATCTGCTTAGATTTCATCAGGGGAAGTTTGAGTCTGAAGACTGAGGTCCCAGTTATGCTGGTACGTCTTGAATATGAAATTTGGAACCATCCTCTCTCTCTTTTATTTTTTAACAGATTTTAGTTTAGTTAATAAGAATTGGCTGTAGCGTGTATTTGGGTAAGATCTGGAATATTCAGTAACATGGGAGGTAAAGTGTCCGATCCCTTGGGATTGGTAGAAACTTTTCTTTTATACGATGAAATAAGATTTACAGAAATTTTCACCCTATTTGACGTGGGTACCTGGATGGAGGCCTGAGGCTGGATCACTTTAAGGGAACTGTGTTGTGTGGACTTCTGAGTAACCAGTGAGGTAATAAAGAAGCTGTTTTATGCTGTCTTGGTGAATCTAAATATTGGAATATCCACCATTCTTTGCAGTTCACCCTAATTGTGTGACCATAGCTGGCTCCCCTCCAGGACCCCGGTCACAAGTACATACAAAATGGCCGCCCAGCACCTTCAGGTGCAGTGACAGGAAGAGAGAAATTGCCAGAGAGGGAAGGGACTGTGCATACACCAGAAAGCAGCGGAGGGATGATTGTCAGTTAAGAAGCCAACCCGTGGCCTGTAGCAATAGGTGTAGTTATATGAGCTGGAATTCAGAACAGCAAACAATGATATCACAGGAAGATGGTTCAATCAAGATATAACAAAGAATCCTAAAACATTGTCCTCCGAACTCAGGGGGTACCGAGGCTGAAAACAGAAACCGCAACGGGAACGGAGAGCGGTGGGTTCTGGCCTAGTGCCTTGTACGTTCTAACTCCAGCTCCTGGTGCTCCATGGATGTAAATTGTTGCCCATGAAGTGGGTTTAATTCAGCCAATGGTAGTTACTGTTCAGGCAGCTCGGCAATACAGTAAGTCCTCCTTTAATGTTGTCCCAGTTAACGTTGTTTCCTTGTTAAGCTGTTACGTTGCTGATTGTTAGGCCTGAATAAAGATGTAGCACAAAACCAGTTATGCCAACCTGACTGAAGTCAGGCTAACAGAGGTTTCTGGGTAATCCCAGAGTGGAAAAATACTGAGAAGCAGCATTGTCTCACAAAGCCCTGGGAAAGAGTGAGATAAGTGAGGGGCTGGTACCAGCTGTGTTATGTTAGGAACAGTGTTTGAAGAACTGTAAGAAACACTATCCCACAGTTCTGACTCTAACTCCCCGGTTTAGCTTTCGGTGTGTTTAACTCCCTTACATTCCTAACTTTTGGCGCTTGTTAAGATATTAACAATTCAATATTGTAGAGACTAGGCATGCGTATATATTAAAAGGTGTCTAATTTCTAGTTGTTAGACAAAGGGGGTGGGTTGTTCAAGTGAATGATCTATGACGTAATAAAACTGTCTATATAGGCTAATACTAAGCTGTAAAGGGGGGGCTGGTTCTCCCTGGAGCCGAGCTGCTCTCTATTGATGCGTGCACTTGTCAATAAAGAGCTTTTGATCGGACCTTGCTGGTGTTGCCTGTCTCTCTGCGGTCAGACAAGGAACTTTGCTGTTGGGGTTCGAGTCCCTGACATGATCAATTGGAGAAAATGCTCGTTTAACGTTGTGCCAGGCTCCCTTATAACGTTGTTTGGCATCTGCCTGCTTTGTCCACTGCTTGCAGGAAGAGCAGCCCGTTGGAGCGAGCTGGTGGGGGCTTGGAACCTGAGTGGGTCGGCAGCCCCCCTATCAGCTCCCCTAAGTTCAGGTATCCCTTCCCCCGCTGCCATGTGCTGCTCCTGCCCTCTGCCTTGGAGATGCTCCTGGAAGCCTCCTGCTTGCTGTGCGGGGGGGGGAGGGGAGAAGGGTGCTAATTAGGTCTGCCCAGAGTGGGGGGCAAGTGGGACAATTTGCCCCAGGCCCCTCAGGGGCCCCGCGAGCCCTGGCCCGGCGGCGCTCCACGTCTTCAGCGGCATTTCGGCAGCGGGGGGCCCGTCAGTGCTGCCGAAGACGCGGAGCGACTGAAGGGCCCCCTCCTGCCAAAATGCTGCCGAAGACCCAGACCACCACCAGGTGAGTACAAGCACCACAGCTCCCCTGCTTTGCCCCAGGCCCCCTGAATCCTCTGGGCGGCCCTGGTGCTAATGTCAGGGTGTCCCCTTCCCCCCACTCCTGTACCCCATTTCCACAGAGTAGAGCGGGGACACGACAGGGCTCAGGACAGAGGGAGTTTGCTGGCAGCAGCTGCTGTCTCAACTTGCTGATCTACTTAAAAAGGCAATGTACTTAAAGGGGCAAAGCGCATCTCTCTCTCACACACAGGGTGTGTATCTCTGTCTCTCTCTCTCTCACACACACACACACACAGACAGACACACACATGCACAGATAATGTGTGTCTCTATCTCTCTCTCCCATGCTGTGTCTCCTCCCTCCATTCCTGCTTCTTAATAGAGTGTGAGGTTACATTAACAACAACGTGTTAACCCTTGAGGGCTCAGCCGAGTGCTAGTTCATCATTTAGCAGTAAGGCTCCCTGGGAAACAGCCCACCCTCTTCCACCCTCTGACTCCACCACCTCAACCAAACTTCATAACCATCTTTGCTGTGTACAGTATTCAATTTTTTTAAAGTGTGTGTGTGTGTGTGTGTGTGTGTGTGTGTGTGTGTGTGTGTGTGTGTGTGTGTGTGTGTGTGTGTGTTTAAAAATATATAGACATTTGTCTGGCGAAAAAAAATTCCCTGGAACCTAACCCACTCTATTCACATTAATTCTTATGGGGAAATTAGATTCACTTAATATTGTTTTGCTTCAAGCAGCATTTTTCAGGAACAGAACTACCATGTTAAGCAAGAAGTTACCGTACAATCTGAGAAGACATTAATGTTGAACAGATCAAGACTTTTAACATGATGTCTCACAAGGCAACTTTGTACCCAACCGATCATCATTCTAGCATAGTGGTGAATACGGGGGCTCCACGGTGCTTTTTTGAGGTACAGATTGTCACCATGTGGTATCACCCTGGGGCCGCCAGGGCCTGGGTAGGAGGCCTGGGACGGGTGAGGAACTGGCTGTGAACTTCCTTTCCCGTGCAGAGGCAGCTGTTTGTGGTGTCCCCGTGCTCACAGGACGGGGTGACTCGTTTCTTTTAACCTTCCCCATTTTTACTTATTTTTTTATAAGTTGCTGTTTGATAAATTGTACGTGCTCTGAACTCTGTGTACTGATCAGTGGGTCTGGGAAACATTTGGTGAAAAGAGAGTGCCCCACAGTGGGGATACCCCAGCCCCTGTCCTAAGTGACCACGATGAGACTGGGGGTCGATCCCCCAGGGATCCGGGACCCAGCCTTGTCGGGGTTACCAGGACTCTGCCGCACGGGAGGGAGGAAGGGGAGCCCTCGAGGTCAGGCAGGCCTCTGGGTAAAGGGAGTGGGAGCGAGGACTCAGATCCTTTCACTAGCCAATCCCACCGGGGCGGGTATGAGCCAGGAAAGTTCCCCACAATAGCAAGACCCTTCCCCCACTTACACTAGGGGTCAGCGGCCGCCCTGTCCGTCCATCCGGAGAGTGAAATGAACCAGTTTCTCCCCAAAGCCTGTATTAATTTTACCGACATGGGTCATCAGCCGGGCTTGAACCCAGAATGAAAAGGGGATGGAATTTTCATGGAAATCGTGGTCAGTGGAAGATTGAAGACCAGACCCTGTGGCCGCCTGGCTCTCAGCCTGATTCACCTTCCACAGGGCAGCAGGGTACATTGAGGGTGACCTGTCTCCCCTCTCCACAGAGACACAGACAAGCTGTGAGCTGCATGATGCTTGGCCAGGCTGACGGGCCCTGGGCTTCTTGAGTTTTGCAAAGCCCTCTGCTTATTTTGATTGCAGTAGATTGTGCCTGCAGATTAGAGACAGCCTGTGATGGACGCAGGAAGAGACGAGACATTGTGGACTTCCTGTAGCTGGAGCCACCAGCTGAGTTCCTCATCTGGGGCTCAGTGGAGCTGGGCACCAGGGGGTGTTGGTGGCAGCGCAGAGGGGCCCCTTGCTGCCCCCATCATGACATCTGCTCTCACCATCCTCCTCCTCGGTGAGTATCGGAGAGACAGCCAGGACTTGTGTCCATAATGGGGGGGCAGGCCAAGATCTGAGACCAGGACATGTGTCCATGGGGGGGATCTGAGTCCAGGGTGCGTGTCCGGGGGCGGCGGGCAGGATGTGAGATTAGGGCATGTGCCCATGGGGTGTGGGTGGGAATCTGAGACCAGGGCGTAGGATCCAGTTGCTCTGGGATCTGGTCCCTAATGACCCGTCTCCTTTCCAGGCTGCTGGCTGGCCGGGCGGAGCCGGGTGTCAGGACGTGAGTATCTGTGGGGCAGGGGGAACTTTCATGTGGAGGGCAGGGAGGTGGGGGGAAGCGATTTCCAGCCTATTCACACCCGAACCTGCAGGCTCCACAGCAGCCTCCTGGGCAGGGGCTTAGCACCCTCTTCGCCCCCCACCCCCTCGCCCTGGGTCCTGCCCCCAGGGAGCGTGGGGCTGCTCCGTCCCCTGGCACCCTCCCCTGCTGAGCTCCCTCTCTGGCTGGGCTCACTGAGGCCCCTGCAGGCACGTTCCCCGGGCCCTGGGGCACAATACAGCCTTAGGGCTTAACCCCTTCCTGCCCCTGCTGTAGCTGGGGGACAGGAGGCGGCTGGGTTATGTGGGTGGCCAGCAGCAGCCTGGGGGCGTTCGCTGCCTTTCCACACTGTGTGGGCAGGAAGGGAAAAGCTGCTTCCAGCCATGGGGGAGAGGGGGAGAGATGAGCTCTGCAAAAACACCTCCTTGGTGGCTGGAAGCAGCTCCCGTCCCTTCCCTCCCGCACAGGCTGAAAGGCTGCTGCTGGCCACACTCAGTTCAGTCACTCACCCCCCTGTGTGAGAGAGGGGTACAGGGTTGTGTGTGTGTCTGTCACCCCTTCCCATGTGAACCCTAAAGCCTTAAAGATAAGAAGGTCAATCAAAAGAATCCAGCTACCCAACATTTCTTTTCAACAGGGGCTCAGTCATTGTGATGTTAATCTGAATGTTTGTGCAGCGTAGTTCTCATTGATTGTCGTTGAACTTGCTTGAATACGAGTAATTTTACCAGGTGTCTCATATTCAGCATAGGAAAATATGCTCACCCTACTGGTGGGCTGAGATCAGAACCTGGCCCTGCTCCCAGTGCAGTCAGGGGTGACTCCAGATTGACCCTGGGGGGCTGAGATCAGAACCCGGCCCACAGGTTCCCTGTGGATGCAGTGAGGGGTCTGTTAGCCCTGGCGCTGTCCCTGGGGCTGGGCGCTAAGGGCAGGTTACAGACACACGGGGAGGGATTTGTGTCTCCCCTGGTGTCGGTGCGAGGGCAGGAGGTTATTTCTGTATAAAGATGGAATTGAAATCCGGGAGCTGGATGCTGCTGGGGACGGGCGGGAAAATGGAGGGGTCTACAGCTGCCGATCTCGCTCCAGATCGGAGCCGCCCAACTGGTCGTATCCCAGTGACATTGTGCAGATCATTGTAGCAGGTGAGGGGCCTGGCTCACTGTCCCTGCTCCCAGCCTCACACCCAGCCAGACCATCATGGGGGTCTCTGGGCAGATGGGACACTCCTTGGGGTGTCACTTAACCTGCCTCTGCCTCCATTTCCCCTTGTATGAATAATGATCCCTCCTGCAGCTTGTGTCTGGTTAGATTGGCAGGACTTGGCTTTAGGGTGGGGGCTTTTTCTCACTGTGTCTGTGCAGCACCCAGCACCTCTGACTCCCAGCCCCCTCTTGATCTAACCACTAGACCCCACTCCCTTCCCAGAGCCAGGGATAGAACCCAGGAGTCCTGGCTCCGAGGCTGCGGAGTCCCGTTAAGTAGATAGATGGGTACAGAGGGGCGATCTGGATTTTAGGCAGTTTCGCTCGTAGCTTCCAGGAATCTCTGGGATCTCAGAAAGGTTCCTCTGGCTGGGTTTTCTCTGAGGGGCCCTGTCTCTGGGGCCGTGTGGGGAGGACGGGGGGCAGTGACTGTGCCAGGGTCTGTCTCATGGCCTGTCTCCCTTTCACTGCAGAGTCCTACTACCCAAAACCCTCCATCTCCCTGCGCCCCAGCTGGGGGGTCGCTCTGGGGGGAGCTGTGACCGTCCGGTGTCGGGGTCCGTACCAGAACCTATGGTTCCTTCTGTACAAAGATGGAAACCCGAACGCGCTGCAGGACATGGAGCCGGCTGGGTACATGGCTGAGTTTCCCATTCACAACGTGAGCCGGAGAGACGCAGGGACCTACAGCTGCTATTATCATGACAAATGGTACCTGGTCACCTGGTCACAACCCAGCGACCCCGTGGAGCTGGTGGTAGCAGGTGAGGGGCCCGGCTCAATTTCCCCACTCCCAGCCCCACACCCAGCCGGACCCTCAGGAGCGGGGCCATGTGCAAGGGGAGCAATCAGGTGCAGGGACCCCCCAAATCAATGGGGCCAGAGCACAGAACTCTGGGGAGCAGAGCCAGCTCCTCTGGCTGTGGCCGGCACACAAAGTGCCCCTTCAAAAGCGGCCACATTGTTATTCCTGTGCTCGTCCCTGATCAGGGGTCTCTGTGCCAATGGGACGCTTAGAGCCAGGCTCTGCCCTGAGCCCTGGGCCCAGCAGAGGGGACGCCCGGCTGGGGAGCAGGGACAGAGTCACTGGGGGGTTCCCCAGCCAGGGGCAGCAGCAATAGTTCCCAGTGTGACCTGTCACGGAGTGTGGGGGAATCAGGGCCCTGCACCCCCAGCTTCCTACGATTCACCATGACTCTCAGCCAGCCAGTAAAGCAGAAGGTTTATTTAGACGACAGGAACCCAGGTTTTGCAGGCATAGATAACAGGATCCTCCCCAGTTAGGTCCATCTTGGGGTCCCAGGAGCATCCCAGCCCCCTTTGGGGGGTCAGAGCCCTGTCTGTGCTTCCCTCCATTCCCCAGCCACCTCCTGAAACTCCTCTCACTCTCCAGCCTTTTGTCCAGTTTCCCTGGCAGAGGTGTCACCTGGCCTCTCCCCCTTCCTGGGTTCTCAGGTTACATGCTTAGGTATTCTCTCTACAGCCTGTCTCCCATCCCCCAGTGCAGATCGTCCTCCCAGGCCAACACCCCCACACTCAGCATTCACAGACCACAGTAAGAACAGTCCCAGTTTGTCACATGACCCTACCCAGCAGTTCCTGCTACACCAGTGAACTCTGATTCACTTGTGATCATTCCCCACTGAACCGATTTCTCCTTCCCCAGCCGATGGAGAGAAAACGCAATTGGCCTCTAGGTCACCTGGGCCTCTCCTTGCCCTGCCCAGCCACCCCTCCATGGGCTCCTTGCAGATGGATCCGCGCCGTTGCCCTGCTGGGGGGTGGGGGACCCCGTGTCCCTTGTGTCCCTAGCCCAGCTCCCTTGGTCTTGGATTCAGGGGAAAAGCATCCAGGAGACTCTCCCTGCAGGCCCCTGTATCGGCCTGGTCACTGGGGCCAGGCTGTGGGTGTCACAGAGTCCCCAGGCGATGCTCTGGACCTGCTCCCCACCAAGCCAGGCAGGACTCTGGGGAGCCTCCTCTCCCTTGCAGCAGACTGTCTCCAGGGCAAGAAGCTCACACGGCTTCACCTCCTGGGTCTCTCCTTGGAGCATTCAGCCTCCTCTGCCCCTCTGTGTGCTTCCCACAGCAAGTCCACCCAGGCGGGGTCCTGGGGGGGCACAGGGTCCTGCACCCCCCACTTTGCAGTCAGACGTGACTCTCAGCCAGCCAGTAACACAGAGGTTTATTCGATGACAGGAACAGGGTCTAAAACAGAACTTGTAGGTACAGAAAACCGGACCCCTCGGCCGGGTCCATTCTGGGGGGCAGTGAGCCAGACCCCCACGTCTGCACTTCACTTCTCGTCCCCAGCCAGCTCCAGACTAACAACCCCCTCCAGCCCCTCCTCTGCTCAGCCCCTTTCCCGGTCCAGGAGGTCACCTGACCTCTTTGTCTCCAACACCTTCAGTTGGCAGCTTTGCAGAGGAGGGGCCCAGGCCATCAGTTGCTAGGAGACAGAGTGTCAGGCATTTAGGTGCACTGACCCTTTGCTCTGCTAGATACTTAAGAACTGCCTAGGGGACACTGAGGCACCAACACCGTATTCAGAGAAAACATTAAGAATATTCCCAGTTCGTCACATCTCTCCCCGCTTCGAGACCGAACTGAGCCAGGTCACTCCAGCCAGTGATCTGGGGAAGTTCGAACCCACCAACATTCCCAGGGATGCCCCAGCATCTCTCCCATTCCCTGGTGGGGGTTACACCAGGACAGTCCAGTCTCACGCCCTCCCTTAGGTTGGGTATGCTTGATGGCACTCGCAGGCCGCATGTGGGAAGGTTTATGCGGCCTGAACCCTTTTGCCACCCCAATACCCCTGGGGTTCAAACTGGGATGGGGTCTTCTCCCAGCACCCTGGTCTGCGATTCGGGCTCTCTTGGTTAAGAGCCCCCATCTTGGTCTTGGCCAGCTCTGGGCTTGGGCAGCTGCTCCCCATCTTGTGGCCCAGATACAACACCTCTGCCGTCCCCACCTTGCACTTTCCAGCTTTTACTGTCAGTCCCACCTCCTTGAGGCAGCCCAGCCCCCTCTTCCCCTGGGACACCTGTTCCTCCCAGGTCTGGCTAAAGATGCCCATGTTATCGGTGTCTGCCAGGGCCAAGTTCTCCATCCCCCTCCTCTTGCCTAGAATCTCCCCAGGCCTAGGCATGGTATCAGTATCGGACATCGTGATGGCTTTAAGCTTTCGATGGTCCCCACAGAACCAGATCATCCCATCTTCCTGGGGGACCAGCCCCACGGGTGAGGCCCATGGGCTGTTGAATGGCTGGATCCCATCTAAAGCCAGTAGGTCCTTGACCTCTCTCTCCAGGTTCTGGGCTGCTTTCCCAGTGACTCTGAATGGGGAACACGTGATAGGAAGATTGGCTCCCACCTCAGGGAAGAGATCCCCCAGGGGGTCGTCCCCCTTCTCCTCCCAATCCTCCCCTTTCAGGTTCAGGGGTCCCCTCGCTCTCCTCCCATCCAGCAGCTTGAATGGGAAGAACCCTGTGGATTCCTGGGGCACCACCAGCTGCCTCCCGATCCCCCCCAGTTCCCCTTGGGGAGCCCATTCCCGGTACAGGAATCCCTTCTCCTGCAGGACTCTGTCCCTGCCACCTTCCCCAAGGGGGTTTGCAGCACTGTGGCCAGCAAGTCCCCTCAGCTTCTCCAAGGAGGGATCCCTCTGCAGCTCAGTCTGGGATTCAACTGCTGGGGAAGGGAGTGGGACCTGCTCCCTCTCGCTGGCTGGCCCTGGGGTCACAGCCGCCCTGAGCCCCGTCCCTGGTAGCTCCCTCCCTGCTGTGTAATCACTTCCCAGCAGCACGTCTGGACCAGGCAAACCTGGTTGGCAGCCGACCTGCCCTGCCTGGGTGTCCCCCCACTCAGCTGGGGTCTCAGCTCCCGCCGTGCTCAGCGTTGCCCTGGCTGTCCCAGTGGGGGCAGGCAGGGAGCTCTCTACTCTGGTCACAGCATCAGAGCCAGCCTGATCCCCCTCTCCGGTGTGCAGGGGGGCGGGGAGCATCTCTCCCTCCCTCTCAGCCCCAGGGGACTGGTTACAGGTAGGCAGGTATCCTGAGCCCTGCAGCCCCTCCCCCCTGCCAGCCAGGTCATTTGCATTTTCACTGACCATTTCCATCCTAGCCAATTGGTTCCCTGGATTTGAATTCAAACCCTCGGCCGTTACAGGAGCAGGGCCTGGATCCTGTCCCAAAGAGACACAGTCACCCCCCAACAGGGCCTCCCAGCCAATATCCTGGAGAACCCCAACGCCCAGCCAGCCCGACCCCTCCTGGGTCTGCACAGGGATCCGGGCAATAGGCAGGGTGAGGGGCTTCACCCCGGGAACCTTCACCCAGGTCCCACAGCCCCTCAGCATCTGCGGCTGCACCACCACAGTTCTCTCTGTCCCAGGGTCTCACCACCCAGGCGTGTTTCCCCACTGACCCCTGGGAAGCCCCCTATGCATCTCCGCTCCACCATCGCCAGTCCATGCTGCTGCTGCTTCTCCTGCAGCTTTTCCTCCGGCTCTTGCTCTCTCTCACGGTCCTCTCGCTCTCTCGGACTCTGCTCCCATCCCATCCATCTCCGATCCCCTGATGGGGAACCCAAGCGTGAAGAACCTCGTCTGGTTGGGGACCAGACTCTCAGGGATGCCTGGCTGCTGCTCCAGCTGCTCCCAGATCCTCTTGTAGCCCCATCTGGGTCAGGAATCTGCTCCTCAGAGCGGTCCTCCTCCTCCAGCTGCACGATTAACTGTGCCTGGATGAGCTTCCCCATGCGTAACCCTCTCTGTGTGCACAGGATCACAATGTCCTTCTCAAGGAGATGGTGACAGGCCATCACTTCACCACTCCCAAGTGGCTCTGGACTCACAGGCCTGTGTGCTCTTGGCTCCCCCATGGTTTCCAGGAAGATCCCCTAGCATGCCAGCCCCTCTCATGGTCACCACCTCTTTGCCAGGGTTGAGCTGCAGACTCCTCCGCCCCTGGGACTGCTCCTGCGATCCCCAGGGGAACCCTGCTACTGCAAAAATCCTTCTCTCTCCCAGGGTCGAGCAGCAACCTCTTCCGCCCCTGAGACTGCTCCCTGCCGTCCTCAGGGGGACCCCGTTACTCCAACAGTCCTTCTCGCTGGTCACACACTCCCAGAGGTTAACCGCTCCCTGAAACCGTCCCTCTCTGAGCCTTCAGCACGCCTGGTCCTCATTATCCCTCCTTTGTTTTACTGCTCCCCAGACACTTACTGCAAGCAGCGCCATTCATGGGGTGCAGTACATCCCACCACTGCCCTCAGTTGTCATGGAGTCCCCGGGTGATACTCTGGAACTGCTCCCCACCAAGCCAGGCAGGACTTTGGGGAGCCTCCTCTCCCTTGGAGCAGACTTGTTCAGGGCAAGAAGCTCACACGGCTTCACCTCCTGGGTCTCTCCTTGGAGCATTCAGCATCCCCTGCCCCTCCGTGCGCTTCCCCCAGCGAAACTGCCCCAGCGGGGTCCTGGGGAAGCCACCGGGTCCTGCACCCCCACTTCGCAGTCAGACGTGACTCTCAGCCAGCCAGTAACACAGAGGTTTATTCGATGACAGGAACAGGGTCTAAAACAGAGCTTGTAGATACAGCGAACCGGACCCCTCGGCTGGGTCCATTCTGGGGGGCAGTGAGCCAGACCCCCACGTCTGCACTTCACTTCTTGACCCCAGCCAGCTCCAAACTAACAATCCCCTCCAGCGCCCCCTCCTCTGCTCAGCCCCTTTCCCGGGCCAGGAGGTCACCTGACCTCTTTGTCTCCAACACCTTCAGCTGGTACCTTTGCAGGGGGGGGGGCAGGCCATCAGTTGCTAGGAGACAGAGGGTCAGGCATTTAGGTGCACTGGCCCTTTGCTCTGCTAGATACTTAAGAACTGCCTAGGGGGCCCACTGGTCAGGGTCCCTGGCTGGCCTCAAGTGGGGTCGGCGGTGGGGGGGCAGGTGATCTCTTATGGAGCCGGGTGCTGAGCTATGTTTGGGTAAACCCCCTGACCCCGAGCCCCATGGGCAGGCAGTGCCAACCCTGGTAGGGGACAGACTCCTAGAGAGGCCGAATGACGGATGGACTGAATTGGGGCAGAGGGAGGTGGGGGGGGGCTTTGTCTCCCCTGTTTAACTCCTGTCTCTTGTTGAAAGCAGGGCGTGAATACCCCAAACCCACCATCTGGGTGAGCCCCAGCAGGGTGGTGGCACTCGGGGGAAGCGTCACCATCCGCTGTGAGGGTTGGTACCCAGGCGTGGAGTTCGTTCTGCGTAAAGCTGGACACCCGAACCCACAGGTGCAGACGGTGCCTGATGGGACTGTGGCTGAATTTCCCATCCCCAGTGTCGGCCGGGAAGATGGAGGGAGCAGCGGCGCCAACTTATATGGGCTCGAGGGGCTTAAGCCCCAGGAATATTCAAGGCTGAGGGCTCTGCTCCACCAATATTTGGAGCTGCTGGGTTTCTCGCCTGCCCCTGCCTCGGAGCTTCCCTGCCTGAAAGAAAACAGCCAGTGACTCTCTCCTTTGTTTGTGCTGCTTCTGCCTAAGGCTATAGAGATCAGCAGCCGGCAGCCTCTTGGCGCACCGGGGGAGGGAAAGAGGGAGAGAGGAGGAGGAAGGAAGCACACAGGTGTTTGGGAGCTCTCCCCCCCCACCCGGGGCAGCAGCAGGGGTGGGGAGGCTACACATGATGGCAAACCCCCCCCCCCCACCCCAGTGTGATGAACTGGGAATGTTCTTAATGTTTTCTCTGAATACTGTGTTGGTGCCTCAGTGTCCCCTATGCAGTTCTTTGCTGCAGAGCAAAAGGCCAGAGCACCTAAATGCCTGGCACTCTATATCCTAGCAACTGATGGCCTAGGCCCCTTCTCTGCAAAGGTGCCGGCTGAAGGTGTTGTAGACAAAGAGGTCAGGTGACCTCCTGGCCCGGAAAGGGGCTGAGCAGAGGAGGGGCTGGAGGGGGTGGTTAGTCTGGAGCTGTCTGGGGACGAGGAGTGAAGTACGGGGGGGAGGTGTCTGCCTCACTGCCCCCCAGGATGGACCTGGCCGAGGGGTCTGGTTCGCGGTACCTACAAGCTCTGTTTTAGACCCTGTTCCTGTCATCGAATAAACCTCTGTGTTACTGGCTGGCTGAGAGTCATGTCTGACTGCGAAGTGGGGATGCAGGACCCAGTGGCTTCCCCAGGACCCCGCCGGGGCGGGCTCGCTGGGGGAAGCGCACGGAGGGGCAGAGGATGCTGAATGCTCCAAGGAGAGACCCAGGAGGTGAAGCCGTGTGAGCTTCTTGCCCTGGAGACAGTCTGCTCCAAGGGAGAGGAGGATCCCCAAGGTCCTGCCTGGCTTTGTGGGGAGCAGTTCCAGAGCATCGCCCGGGGACTCCATGACACCCGGTACCTACCACAGGGGAGGCGAGTGGGCTTTCTGGACCTGAGAGAGTCCCTAGGAGCATGTGCAGTGACTGTGGTGCAGAGTGAGTGTGCTGCAGGGAGGGGGGAGAGGAGGGGTCCCTCCCCTGGAGCTAGCTGCTGCCGGTAACGGGGGAGGGGGGGAGAGAGTCCTCTCTGGCCCTAGCCCTGGGGCAGCCTGTCTGCATCCCAAGTTCCTTATCCCCAGCCCTGTGCCCCCAGCATCCCCAGCCCCACCCCAGAGCCCTCACCTGAGGGGAAAAACATGCAACTTAAATGTGGTGGTCAGTTTGGTGGTCAGTTTGGAGTATCATTGTGTTTAGCACAATACTTGATTATTTTACACCCCTTTACAGTATATAACTAGTCGTATACAGGTGTTACAAAGTGGGAATGTTCTTCTCTGAATACTGTGTGGGTGCCTCAGTTTCCCCTATGCATTTCTCGAGGATCTAGATGGTGGGATAAGGGGGTGTGATTGTTGTAGAGCCCTAGAGGGCCAGTGTGATGCCGTCTGCACAGAGAATGGCTGCAACCCTGTCTCCAGGCAACTGATGGCCTGGACCACTCTCCTGCAAGCTGCCAACTGAAGGTGTTGGAGAACAAAGAGATCAGGTGGCCTCCTAATTCCTGGAAAAGAGACAAAGGCCAGAGGAGGGAGTGTCAGTGCCTGTGCGGACTTCCGGGAAGCGCATGGTGGGATGCTTTGGAACTACTCCATACAAAGCCAGTCAGGACTCTGGGGGAGCCTCCTCTCTCTGAGCATACTGTCTCCAGGGCAAGAAGCTTACACCTTCCTGGGTCTGACCTCGGAGCATTCAGCATGCCCTTCCACACCATGCACTTTCCGCAGCGAGTGTGCCCAGGCAGGTCCTGGGGCAACCAGAGGTCCCTGCACCCCAACTCTGCAGTAAACCTGACTCTCAGCCAGCTGGTAAAACAGAAGGTTTATTAGACGACAGGATCACAGTCTAAAACAGAGCTTGTAGGTACAGAAAACAGGACCCCTCAGTCAGGTCCATCTTGGGGGGTGGGGAGCCCAGACCCAAGTTCTGGGCCTCTCCCGATTTCCCCAGCCAGCTCCAAACTGACACTCCCTCCTCTGGCCTTTGTGTCTCTTCCGGACAAGGAGGCCACCTGATCTCTTTGTCCCCAACACCATCAGTTGGCACCTTGCAGGGGAAACTGAGGCACCCACACAGTATTCAGAGAAAACATTAAGAACATTCCCACTTTGTCACAACAGGTGCAACAAAATTTAATACCCTATATTGAAGCAGGCAAGTGCTGCTTCTGACTTTCCACTTTTAATTGACCCTTGTAATCGTGTGGTGCCGATGCATTGTAGCTTCATTTTATATTGGCTTACAGGGTGAGAGCGGGGGAGGAGGGGAACCACCATTTTGGGCCCCACCAAAAATTATAACCTTCAGCTCCGCTCATCACCCCCTAACTGATGTATTGCCTGGGAAAGGCCCCCCCTGCTCTGCAGCTCCCCCTGGGGGCAGGGATCCCCCCTCCCTCAGGCCTGAATCTCCAGTGGTTACTTCTCCCCCCAGCTGGGGAACCCCACAGTGACTCTGTCCCCTGTCCCCGGCCAGGCATCCCCTCTGCTGGGCTCAGGGCAGAGCCTGGCTCTGAGCATCCCATCGGTGCAGACACCCCCTGAGAGTCTGGCTGTGGGTGGGGCTGGGAGGCAGGACGCTGAGCCGGGCCCCTCACCTGCTACAATGATCTCGACGGGATCGCTGGGATACGACCAGCGACTCTGTTGCGTTATGGAGCGATAGTTGCAGGTGTAGCTCTCTCCCATAGGCGGCAGGTTCATATAATTTTTGGTGGGGCCCAAAATGGTGGTTCCCCTCCTCCCCCGCTCTCACCCTGTAAGCCGATATAAAATGAAGCTACAATGCGTTGGCACCACAAGATTACAAGGGTCAATTAAAAGTGGAAAGTCAGAAGCAGCACTTGCCTGCTTCAATATACGGTATTATATTTTGTTGCACCTGTTGTGACAAAGTGGGAATGTTCACAGGGCCGGATTCTGGGTCAGGGAGTGTCACAGACTCACAGATCGTGCCCACTCTTGGCCCCCGTGTGGTCCGTGGGGGGGGTTCCCCTTTCAGTGCGACAGCCCTTCTTGGGGGTCCATTCTCTCTCGGGGCTAGGCCCCTCCACCTCCTAGAGCCACACCTCTCTGAGTCTTAGCACGTCTGTCTCTGCCTTGGGCCCCCTCAGGGAGTCCACTCGCTCTGGACCCCCCAGGCCTCCTCACCCCAAAGGGATTGATGCAACCTTGTTCTCTAGCCCAGAGCGACTCTCAGCCAGTGTAAAACAGGAGGGTTTATTGAGCGTTGAACCCAGCACAGGAAACTCTCCGGGCCTCAGGCCTGGCCTCCCTCAGCCCAGCACATCCCAGTCTCCCTGCATCCAGGTGGGCTCTGCCTTCTCCCCCTCTCCAGCCCAGAGCCCCCCTGCTTCCCAGCTGGGCCTCCGATACCCCCAGCCCCAAGCTCCCCTCTGTCCATTGTCTTCTCTCCAGGGAAACAGGCTCATAAACAGGGTTGCCTGGGCCTCCTCTCCTCTCTTCTGTCCTCTGGCCCCTCTGGCTGGAACCGGCTGGTCAGGTCACCGGGGTCCTCTCTTTGCCGCCCATTGTCCTCCCACTTCGCCAGAACCGGCTGTGACTCCTGAGCTGGGTCGTTGGGTCGTCATGTCACCAGTCGCCGGGGTGTCCCTCCTCCAGGGCATTGGCTGGTGTCCCAAGTGCCCTCTCTGGTCCTCTGCAACAACAAACTCCCTCTCCTCTCACCTCGTCAAACCAGTAACACCCGGGGGCACTGAGTCCCCCTCCCTCTGCATGCAACCCACTGGAAAACCATGAAAAGATAAGAAAATCCCCCACTTTGTCACAGGGGGACTCTGGGATCTGGGAGAGAATCTCTGCCAGGGGGCCCCTGGATCTGTGCATGTCAGATTAGGGTTGGAAGAGACCTCAGGAGGTTCTAGTCTAATCCCCTGATCAAAGCAGGACCAACCTCAACTAAATCATCCCAGCCAGGGCTTTGTCATGCCGGGCCTGAAAAACCTCTAAGGAAGGAGATTCCACCACCTCCCTAGGGAACCCATTCCAGTGCTTCACCACCCTCCTAGTGAAATAGTGTTTCCTAATATCCAACTTAGACCTCCCCCACTGCAACTTGAGACCATTGCTCCTTGTTCTGTCATCTGCCCCCACTGAGAACAGCCGAGCTCCATCCTCTCTGGAACCTCCCTTCAGGTAGCTGAAGGCTGCTATCAAATCCCCCCTCACTCTTCTCCTCTGCAGCTCGAGGCCGGGGCTGGGTGGGTGCCTGGGTCTGGCTCTCACAGCCTGTCTCCTGTGCACAGATCCCAGCTTACCCAGACCCTCCATCTCCCTGAGCCCCACCGGCGTCATCACCCCAGGGGCAGACATCACCATCCGGTGTCAGGGGCAGCGCCAGGACGTGAGGTTCTTCCTGCACAAGGCTGGAGACCTGAACCCACAGCAACACATGGACCCTGCTGGGGCCGGGGCCGAGTTCCGCATCCCCAGCGTGGGCTGGTGGCATGCAGGGAACTACAGCTGCAGCTACCGGGCCCGGTCAGAGCCCTTCGTCTCCTCGCAGCCCAGCGACCCCGTGCAGCTGGTGGTAGCAGGTGAGGGGCCCGGCTCTACGTCCCCACTCCCAGTCGCACCCTCAGAAGTTCGGCACCTGACGGGATGCTCAGAGCCAGGCTCTGCCCAGAGCCCTAGGACTGGCCTGGACAGGGAGCAGGGACAGTGTCACTGGGGGGTTCCCCAGCCAGTGGGGAGCAGCAGCTCCTGGAGGTTCAGGGCAGAGGGAGGGGGGATCCCTGCCCCCAGGGGGAGCTGCAGAGCAGGGGCCTTTCCCAGGGGATGCTCCCCTGGCTGCCCCCGCACTGGGGACACACAGAGGAGTCAGGGCCCAGGGGCTGCCAAGCCGGCACCGTCCCCAGCCACAAACTCCCCTCCCCGGACTGACAGTGACGATTGATGCTGAGTCACGGGCTGAGGTGGATTCTGTCATCCTCAGGTTTCCTGGAGTCTGGGCCAGAGCAAGGGGGATCCCTCCCCCCCTTCCACCTGCGTCCCTCTCCTGTTTCACCTCCTCGGCCTGCGGCCCTGCCCACAGCCCCGCCCCTTTCTGCCCCCTTCTGGGGCCCCGCCCCTATGTCACCCACGGCCCCACCCCTTTCTGCCCCTCCTCCACCCCTGTAACCCCAAGCCCGGAGAAGCTCTGTCCCCATGCTCTGGCCCCAGGGCGCAGCAGGGAGTGAGAGCTCGTCCTGTCTCCGGGCCTCAGCGGACGTCCTGGTGATAAGCCTTCCCCTGCCCCACCGTCCCACCGTGCTTCTACAGGGGCAAGGGTCAGGGTGCTGGGGCTTCTCCTGCCCTACTTCCCGGCGGTCGGGACTCTGGGGTAACCGAAATATTCATGGTCAGTGCAGAACCCCCCACATCCACCCCCCAACAGCTCCCTCCCCTGCACTCACAGCCCCCCCATTCCCAAGGCCTGGGGAAAGGTGGGTCTTGTGCGACTCCCTCCAGTCACAGACTGTTTCCAACCCCAGGGAAGGGGGCAGAGCTGCAGGGGGGGCACTGGTCAGGCTCCCTGGCTGGTCTCAGCGGGGGCTTAGGGGGCAGGTGATCTCTCATGCAGGCGAGGGCGGCTCTAGGTACCAGCAAAGCAAGCAGCTGCTTGGGGCAGCCCATTTGCAGGGGCGGCAGCCGGCAGGGATCCAGCCTGGGAGTGGAGAACCAACAAGGGGCCCTGGAAGCTTGGTTAGCTCCCTGCCTATAGAGCCAGCCCTGGAGCAGGGAAAGAACTACATTTCCCAGCATTCCCTTGGCCACTACCAACAGGAAAGGGGGGAGGGAGTATGGTAGCTGAAACCTCAAGCTGCTTCTTGAGCTCACTGCTAGAGCGGGGTGGCACTGTGAATGGGGAACAAGTGTGTGCAAGGAGTAGAAGGCTTTGGCCCAGATCTCCCCTTCCGAAGCCATCCCCAGACTGGCTTAGGGATACTGGTGTGACCTCCCCTTGCAGCCCCCAAAGAAGGAATTGGGTGGACTAAATGGACAGTGCCCCTCTCTATCTGAAGCCTAGCAAGGGAGGTACGTGGATCCCACTAGAATTTAAAATGAACAGTAAGGGAGGGGAGGCTCTACTGCACCTGGGCAGCTTTAGATGCAGGGCCGCCCAGAGGGGGGGGCAAAGGGGGCAATTTGCCCCGGGCCCCGGGCTCTGCAGGGGCCCCCAAGAGCATAGGCGGCAGGTTATATATTTGTGCGGTGCCCGGGCTCCAGGAATATTCAGGGCCGGGTGCCCTGCTCCAGCAATAGTTGGAGCTGGGTCTCTCCCCCGGCCCTGCCTGGATCGGGCCCCGCCCCCCGCGGGCCTCCCCGCCACCACGACCCTGCCTGGAGCAGGTCCCAGCCTCTTCCTGCCAACCCTTCCCTGCGTGTTTCCCCGCCCCACCGCGCCCCGTCCCTGCCTGGCAGAAAGCAGCCTGCATTTCCCCTGCCTGATCTGTGCTGCGGGAGGGCTCCCAGCAGAACAGCTGTCTGCTGCCGCAGGGTCCTAGTGCCTGCCCACCACTAATGGCAAGGCAGGCTGCCCTTACCGTGAGCCTCTCCAATGCCCCAAACCCTCAGCCCCAGCCAGAGCCCTCATCCCCCCCGCACCCTAATCCTCAGCCCCAGCCAGAGCCCTCATCCCCCCCCCCGCACCCTGATCCTCAGCCCCAGCCAGAGCCCTCATCCCCCCCCCCGCACCCTGATCCTCAGCCCCAGCCGGAGCCCTCATCCCCCCTCACCCTAATCCTCAGCCTCAGCCCTGAGCCCCCCCGCAGCATGAACCCCTCATCCTCAGCCCCAACCCTCATCCCTCTGCACCCTAATCCTCTGCCCCAGTCCTGAGCCTCCCCCCACAGCATGAACCCCTCATCCTCAGCCCCAACCCTCATCCCTCTGCACCCTAATCCTCTGCCCCAGTCCTGAGCCTCCCCCCACAGCATGACCCCCTCATCCTCAGCCCCAACCCTCATCCCTCTGCACCCTAATCCTCTGCCCCAGTCCTGAGCCTCCCCCCACAGCATGAACCCCTCATCCCCAGCCAGAACCCTCATCCCCCCACACCCTAATCCTCTGCCCCAGTCCTGAGCCTCCCCCCACAGCATGAACCCCTCATCCCCAGCCAGAACCCTCATCCCCCCACACCCTAATCCTCAGCCCCAGCCAGAGCCCTCATCCCCCCCCCCGCACCCTGATCCTCAGCCCCAGCCAGAGCCCTCATCCCCCCCGCACCCTAATCCTCAGCCCCAGCCCTGAGCGCCCCCACATCATGAACCCCTCATCCCCCTGCACCCTAATCCATAGCCCCAGCCGGAGCCCTCATCCCCCCGCACCCTAATCCTCAGCCTCAGCCCTGAGCCCCCCCCGCAGCATGAACCCCTCATCCTCAGCCCCAACCCTCATCCCTCTGCACCCTAATCCTCTGCCCCAGTCCTGAGCCTCCCCCCACAGCATGACCCCCTCATCCCCAGCCAGAACCCTCATCCCCCCACACCCTAATCCTCTGCCCCAGCCCTGAGCCCCCCCGCAGCATGAACCCCTCTTCCCCAGCCCCACAGCCCTCACCCCACATCCCAACCCTCTGCCCCAGCCCTGAGCGCCCCCACATCATGAACCCCTCATCCCCCCGCACCCTAATCCTCTGCCCTAGCCCTGAGCCCCCCCCGCATCATGAACCCCTCATCCACAGCCCTCACCCCACAGCCCAACCCTCTTCCCTAGCCCTGAGCCCCCTCCTGCATCATGAACCCCTCATCCACAGCCCCACAGCCCTCACCCTGCACTCCCTCCTATCCCCAAACTCCCTCCCCCTTCCCACACACCCCTTCCCAACCCCAAACTCTGTCCCAAAGCCTGTACCCTTCACCCCCTCCTGCACACCCACCCCCTGCCCCAGCCCAGAGCCTGCACCCAGCACCCAAACTCCATCCCAAAGCCTGCACCCTGCACCTCTCCTGCACCCTAATCCCCAGACCAGGATCTGCACCCCAGACCTCCCTGGGGGGCAGTACCCCCATGTAAAAGGGCACCGGGTCCAGGGAGGGACACAGGGGCCTGAGGACAGGTGGATCACCGGCCTGCAGAGGGCACTCTGTGCTGGAACAGAGCTAATTCCCAGTGTCACCAGCAGGAGGTGCCGCAGGGGTGAGTCCAACCCGTCTACAGCTACTATCCCTTTCACTTCTCAAATGCCAAATTATAGTGTATATGTAATTTCAGTGCCACAGGGAGATTCATGTCAGGGGAGGGGGTAGTAGCTTCATTTAAAATTAGCCACTGGGGGGAAGGATTACATGAGAAGAGCAATATCCTGCCCAACCCTACCAAGGGAGACCCCCCTCCCCTGCATTCTCTGAGGCTTCAGAGGGGTTAATTCAGTGGTTCTCAAACTTTTGTCCTGGTGACCCTTTCACATAGCAAACCTCTGATGTACCCCCCCCTTTATAAATTGAAAACACTTTTTTATATATTTAACACTATTATAAATGCTGGAGGCAAAGCGGGGTTTGAGGTGGAGGCCGACAGCTCACGACTCCCAGTAATAACCTTGTGACTTCCTGAGGGATCCTGACCTCCAGTTTGAGAACCCCTGGATTAATTTAATTTTAGCACCCTGTGTCCATTCACATGCTTGTGCTATTTTGAGCATTTCAGTTTTGACAACATAGGCTCATCCCAGATTCTGGAACAAGCTCAAATGCTCAGTTTGTGGAGTATGTACATAAGCTATAGTAAAGAAAAACGCACAGTAACTGTCTTCAATTTGTGAGGGACCCCATGAAGCCAGTCTCTAGGAAACAGATAAATACATGGAGGTTAAGTCCATTAATGCCTATTAGCCAGGCTGGGTAAAAAATGGTGTCCCTAGCCTCTGTTTCTCAGAGAGTGGAGATGGATGGCAGGAGTGAGATCACTTGACCATTTCCTGTTAGATTCACTCCCTCTGGGGCACTTGGCATTGGCCACTGTCGGTAGACAGGATACTGGGCAGGATGGCCTTTGGTTTGACCCAGTATGTCTGTTCTTATGTTCTAACCTAAATGAACCCAAAGTTATGGAGACAGATATGAGTCAAGGAAGCCAGCAGAGTATCAGAAACCTGGAAAAATCTCTGCCTGGATGGGTTCAGGTGTTTGGTTACAAGCTGAGGTGGTTCAAAAGTTTTGGATTTTTTTTTTAAGCAGAATTTTTTATTGTTTCTTTAAACAATCAAATACAGCAAGCAGCAAATATTTGGCCACACAGTTCTGAAACCTCAAACCATATTCAGGTTTTGGCAGACTAATTTCAGCTTTTCAATTAAAAAAACCACAACAAATTTTGAAGGAAAGCAGACATTGTCCGTGATTTTTTTCTGCTTTTTAAAAACCCCTAGTTTTCGATCCAGAAAAAGTTTTGATGGAAAATATTTGTCCAACCCTTTTAATGAGCTTTAGTGCCTTTTAGCATTAGCTGATGCTGAGAACCAGTGATACCTTGTAAAGAAGTTTTCTCAAAACTGGGTTTGTGCCGAAATGCAGAAGGTTTATTTTTCCCAGGGACGCCTGTGGAGGGGATCAAGTGGGGCAATTTGCCGTGGGCCCCACAAGGGCCCCAGGAGAATATAGTATTGCAATTTTTTTATAGAAGGGGCCCCCAAAATTTCTTTGCCCCAGGCCCCCTGAATTCTCTGGGCGGCCCTGTTTAGATACAGTACCAGGCACGTAGGAGGATTTCCACTTCTGAGCCATGGAAGCAGAAATTGACTTTTCCTTTCCAGATTTAGCTAATGTTCAGCAAGGGAATCTAGCACCTGCCTTCCAGATTTGAACACCTCAAAATTCAGGAGTGCTCAAGCTCAATCTGGGCAGCTGTTACTTCATTTCTCCCAAATCAAATATACTGATCCACTGTCACTTGCTGTACAAAAAGTAGGATAAAATTGAGCATGAAATGCTTCCCAGTGGTTTTTAGGACTGGAATTGCTATTTTCAACAGCTTTTTTTCTTTTTTAAGTTGTTTAAAAGGAAGACAGGGATATTGCATTGGCAAATTCCCCATAGAAACAAAGAATGGAACAAAAAAATAATAAAGGCACCTTAACTTTCCTCATTTATGGAGGACAGTCTTATAATATACATCCAGATATCCTCCAATCACACAAGCTGAAAATTGTTCCACTTTACTGCAGCTCTGTAAACATATGGGAACCAATCCTGTCTGTGTGCTGTGCACATCCAAAATTCCTGCTGAATGACCTGCCCTGGGAGCGAGTTACCAGTGACCCAGGGCTGGGGCAGAAGGAGGGTGCAGGTGGGGGAGGAAGGGGCAGAACCCAGGGCTGGGGCAGCAAGGGTGTGTGTGGGGAGCACTGATGGGCGGGAACAGGGGTGCACAGAGCTGGTGCAACACTGTGTGTGTGTGTGAGCCCAAGGCTGTGGTGCCAGGAGGTGCGGGTGGCAGGGTAGACACCAGGGCTGAGACAGCAGGGCGCTGCAGGGGGTGGGGAGCCCAGGGCTGGGGTGGAGGCAGCCAAATTTTATTTTTCTTGGGGCGGCAAAAAGCCTACAGCCAGCCCTGCATGCAGTCGGGTCCTGAGCTACGTCTGGGTGAACCCCCTGCCCCCGAGCCCCATGGGCAGGCAGTGCCAACCCTGGTGGGGGACAGACTCCTAGAGAGGCCGAATGACGGATGGACTGAATTGGGGCGGGGAGGAGGCGAGGGGGGGGGCTGTGTCTCCCCTGTTTAACTCCTGTCTCTTGTTGAAAGCAGGGCGTGAATTTCTCAAACCTACCCTCTGGGTGAGCCCCAGCAGGGTGGTGGCGCTCGGGGGAAACCTCACCATCCGCTGTGAGGGTCGGCAAAGATCCATGAAGTTCTTTCTGCGTAAAGCTGGACACCCGAACCCGCAGGTGCAGACAGTGCCTGATGGGCCCGTGGCTGAATTTCCCATCCCCAGTGTCAGCCGGAAAGATGGAGGGAGCTACACCTGCGAATATCGCTCCATAACGGAACCGAGTCGCTGGTCGTATCTCAGCGACCCCGTCAAGATCATTGTAGGAGGTGGGGGAGGGGCCCAGCTCAGCATCCCAGATCGCAGCCCCACACCCAGCCAGACCCTCATGGGCTCTCTGCAGCAATGGGATGCTTAGAGCCAGGCTCTGCCCTGAGCCCAGCAGGGGGGACGCCTTGCCGGGGAGTGGGGATGGAGTCACTGGTGGTTCCCCCAGACAGGGTGGAGAAGAAGCCACTGGAGATTTGGGGCAGAGGAAGGGAGGATCCCTGCCCCCAGGGGGAGCTGCAGAGCAGGGGCCTTTTCCAGGCAACACATCAGTTAGGGGGTGATGGATGGAGCTGAAGGTTATAAACCTCAGTGTATAGTAGAGACTTGCACAGTCCCCTACAAGTCAGTGGTGGTGCTGTGCCCAGAACCCAGGAGTCCTGGCCCCCATCCTCCCTGCTCTCTCCACTAGACCCCACTCCCCCCTAGAGCCAGGGACAGAACCCAGGAGTTCTGGCTCCCAGCCCTCCCAGCAGAGAAGCCAGGGAGTGAATGGCCCCTGGAGACTGGCCTGGCCTGTCACCCGCCGGGGAGCAGAGCTCTGGGCCCCAGGGGCTGGGGTTGCTCCGTGTCTCATGCTGTGAGCCCAGGGCACACAGAAAACTCTGGCCCCTGTGGAAAGGGATCCAGGAGCCCGTCCCCAGGGCCGCCGGATCTGACCCACCACTGAGGCCGTGTGGTGAGGATGGGCCCCAGGAGTGAGTGACGGGGCCTGTGTCTCACGGCCTGTCTGCTTCCCTCTGCAGAGCCCAGCTACCCCAAACCCAGCATCTCCCTGCTGATCCCCAGCGGGGGGGTCTCGCTGGGGGGAGCCGTGACTGTCCAGTGTTGGGGGCAGCACCAGAGCGTGTGGTTCGTGCTGAATAAAGAGGGACGTCATTTCCCACCTGTGGAATCAGATGGGTTGGAGGCTGAGTTTCCCATCAGCAACGTGCCCCGGGAGCACGGCGGGAGCTACAGCTGCTCCTATCACAGCAGATCAGAGCCGTTTGCCATGTCGTACCCCAGCGACCCCATAGAGCTCGTGGTGAGAGGTGAGGGGCCCGGCTCGGCGTCCCCGTTCCCAGCCCCACCCGCAGCCAGACCCTCACGGGGGCTCAGTGCCAATGGGACGCTCAGAGCCAGGCTCTGCCCTGAGCCCTGACCCTGCAGAGGGGACGCCCGGCCGGGGAGCAGGGACAGAGTCACTGGGGGGTTCCCCAGCCAGGGGGGAGCAGCAGCCCCTGGAGACTCGGAGCAGGGAGGCTACTTTAACGCTGCCCCTTGTGCGTAGGAACCGGGAGTCACTATTTAATCCCGTGATCCCATCCCCTCTGTTCTCCAGGCCCCGCCCCAGGCAGTGTCCCGGACGGGGCTGAATGAGGCAGGGGCTGCAGGAGAAGCGGGGGCTTGGTGGACATGTTGCTGGGCTGGGACCCAGGAGATCTGGCCCAGCTCCTGGCTCGGCCACAGATTCTGTGTGATGGGAGCACGTCACAGTTTTCAAAAGTGTCCTTCCTTTGGGTGGGGGGAGGGAGGGGGGCTCAATCTTGGGGGATCTCAGGTCGGGCGCCCACAAACCAAGACGCCCACAGTTAGTGGAGACGTCTGCAAACGCTGCCTCAATAGCGCTGGATCCCTTGCGTTGGAGGAGCATGTAGGGTCCCTGCCATGGTCAGTGCCCCTTTGTTCCAGGTAGTGCATAAACACCCCTGTGAACTCACTAAGGAAAGTGAATCTTTCTGTGCCTCAGTTTCTGCCTGTAGAATGGGGGAAAAGATGCCTTGCTGCCTCCCAGGGGGGCTGATTCGCTTTGTGTGTGGGGCTCAGGCCCTGTGGTGCCAGGCTCCAGAAAGCAGCCTCTGAGTTGCCCTGTGCTCAAGAGGGAGGGGGCGAATGCAGTGAATGAGGCAGGGGCCACACACGGCATATGAGGACCCCAAGCACTAGGGAGCCGCGGCTCAGTGTCCGTGGAGCTGGGAGCCCAGCTCGCAGGGCTGGGATTCTGCATCAGGGGGTGTCACGGAGTCCCCGGGCGATGCTCTGGACCTGCTCCCCACAAAGCCAGGCAGGACTTTGGGGAGCCTCCTCTCCCTTGCAGCAGACTGTCTCCAGGGCAAGAAGCTCACACGGCTTCACCTCCTGGGTCTCTCCTTGGAGCATTCAGCATCCTCTGCCCCTCCGTGCGCTTCCCCCAGCGAGTCCGCCCCAGCTGGGTCCTGGGGAAGCCACCGGGTCCTGCCCCCCCACTTTGCAGTCAGACGCAACTCTCAGCCAGCCAGTAACACAGAGGTTTATTCAAAGACAGGAACAGGGTCTGAAACAGAGCTTGTAGGTACAGCGAACCGGACCCCTTGGCCGGGTCCATTCTGGGGGGCAGTGAGCCAGACCCCCACGTCTGCACTTCACTCCTCATCCCCAGCCAGCCCCAAATTGCAACCCCCTCCAGCCCCTCCCCTCTGGACTTTGTCTCTTTCCCGGCCCAGGAGGTCACCTGATCTCTCTGTTCTCCCACACCTTTAGCATCCCCTTGCAGGGAGGAACAGCCCAGACCATTAGTTGCCATGGAACCAGAGGGTCGGCCATAACTGAGACACCCACACAGTATTCAGAGGAAACATTTAGAACAGCCCCTACTTTGTCACAGCGGGACTCTAGTATCTGGGAGAGAATCTCTGCCAGGGGGCCCCTGGATCTGCCCATGCCGGGGCCGGCTGGGGAATCATAGAAGATTAGGGTTGGAAGAGACCTCAGGTGGTTCTAATCCAACCCCCTGCTCAAAGCAGGACCAACCTCAACTCAATCATCCCAGCCAGGGCTTTGTCAAGCCGGGCCTGAAAAACCTCTAAGGAAGGAGATTCCACCACCTCCCTAGGGAACCCAGTCCAGTGCTTCATCACCCCCTAGTGAAATAGCGTTTCCTAATATCCAATCTGACCCCCGCCCCCCACTGCAACTTGAGACCATTGCTCCTTGTTCTGCCATCTGCCCCCACTGAGACCAGCTGAGCTCCATCCTCTTTGGAGCCCCCCTTCAGGGAGTTGAAGGCTGCTATCAAATCCCCCCCCCCCCACCTTCTCCTCTGCAGCTGGAGGCCAGGGCTGGGCGGATGCCCGGGTCTGGCTCTCAGTGTCTCTCTCCTGTGCACAGATCCCAGCTTACCCAGACCCTCCATCTCCCTGAGCCCCACTGGGGTCATCGCCTTAGGGGCGGACGTCACCATCCGGTGTCAGGGGCAGCGCCGGGACGTGAGGTTCTTCCTGCACAAGGCTGGAGACCTGAACCCACAGCAACACATGGACCCTGCTGGGGCCGGGGCCGAGTTCCACATCCCCAGCGTGGGCCGGCAGCACGGAGGGAGCTACAGCTGCAGCTACCGGCCCCGGTCAGAGCCCTTCGTCTCCTCACAGCCCAGCGACCCCATGCAGCTGGTGGTAGCAGGTGAGGGGCCCGGCTCTACGTCCCCGCTCCCAGCCGGACGCTCAGAAAGTCGTCACTGTGATGGGAGATACTCAGAGCCAGGCTCTGCCCAGAGCCCTAGGACTGGCCTGGATAGGGAGCGGGGACAGTGTCACTGGGGGGTTCCCCAGCCAGGTGGGAGCAGCAGCGGAGGTCCCAGTGCTAAGGTTTCCCCTGCCCCTTTCCTCTCCCTGCCCCCCGTGCTTCTGCGGGACCCAGGGTCAGGGTCCTGGGGCTTCTCCTGTCCTGTTCTCCTGGCGGCCGAAGCTCTGCCCCCCCCCCCCAACTTGGCTGATCCACCATTGGTTGGGGGTGGGGGGGTGAACTCTCAGTCAGTGTTTCAGCCCCTCCCCTGACGCTGGTTCTATTCCCGCAGGGGGAACCGACCCCACCCAGCCTGGAGCAGCGCCGGCTCCCACCCACCCGGGGCCAGGTACTGGGGCCAGGGGGGAATCTCTTGAATCACAGATTATGGGGCAGCTTCCCGCAGTGGTTGCCCAGGGGGAGGGACAAAGGCTGTTCTCAGGGGCAGTGACTCCCCCCCACCGAAGGATTTGGGAGGGGAGTGAAGCCTCCTGCTCAGACACGAACCTGCCGCTAACAGAGCAGCCGGAGGCTTCCTCTGGGGGCAGCTGGGCCCATCAGTGACCATGGGCGGGGGCTTGGAGCTCCCTGTGAAGCAGCCGGCAGCAGCCAGCCTGGGAGGTGGGATACCGGGCTAGATGGGCCCGTTGGCCTGAGCCGGTGTGGCCATGAGGAAGGGGGTGAAATGTCTTAGAAATGACATCTAGCGCCGTGCTGGGGCAATGGGGCCACACTTGACTGATGGGGAGAGCGACCCCTACTGAGCCCCCCACCCCCTGCAGCCCAGTGGCCCCTAGTGCTACAAATGCCCCAAATCTTGCTGGCTCTGACCCCACTTGATGCCCTGGGGCCCCAAACACCCTCCCTATAGAATTTTCTCCTGGCTGTGCCCTGTGGTGTCCCAGCCCCTTGGGCGCCGCCTGGGGTGGGAGGGGCTCGGGGGGAACAGACCAGCCGCCCCCGGCACTCACGGCTGCTGCTGTTTCCCAGGCGGATCAGAGCCACAAGGTCTGACCAGCCCCATCATCGCCGGGACGAGCACAGCAGCCGCCGGCCTCCTCCTGCTTCTCCTCCTCCTCGTGGCCTTCGTCTGCTTCAGAAAAACCCGAGCCAGTGAGTGCCCCGTCCAGCGAGGGAAGGGTTAAACCTGCCGCTAAGCAGGGCGGGATGGAGTCACGGCTGGGATGGGGGACTGTGCCGGGGAAGCCAAGGAGAGGGGTGGGTGTCACGGAGTGTGGGGGAGTCAGGGCCCTGCACCCCCGGCTTCCTGCGATTCACCATGACTCTCAGCCAGCCAGTAAAGCAGAAGGTTTATTTAGATGTCAGGAATACAGTCCAGCACAGGTCTTGCAGGCACGGACAACAGGATCCTCCCCAATTAGGTCCATCTTGGGGTCCCAGGGGCACCACAGCCCCCTTGGGGGATCAAAGCCCTGTTTGGCTTCCCTCCATTCCCCAGCCAGCTTCTGAAAAACTCTCTCTCCCCAGCTTTTGTTCAGCTTCCCGGGCAGAGGTGTCACCTGGCCTCTAACCCCTTCCTGGGTTCTCAGGTTACAAGCTCAAGTATCTTCCCCTAAGCCCAGTCTCCCATCCCCCAATGTAGACCCTCCTCCCAGGCCAACACCCCCCACTCAGCATTCACGGGCCACATTAAGAACAGTCCCAGTTCCTCACAGTGGGGGCTCAGCAGGGGGCGCTGTTGCATGTATAATCCCTGTACACATGCACCTGTCCCACCCCAGAGGAGCCGCATCTCAGCACCAGCTGAGGGGTCCCTGTATAAAGAGCCATCGGCACCGGGCCTCTCCGGTACATGGGGTGCCAGGGGAGCCAACCTATGGATCAGATTTGTTATAACAAGTCACTAGCGAGGGAGGATTGGGGACAGGAAAAGCCCCCCAGTTAATCTGCCCCTCCCCCCGGTGCATGCTGTGGTGTTGTGCTGCCCCTTGCAGGAGCAGCCTGCCCCAGCAGGGATCCAAGCTCAGCACCAGCAGCAGAGGGGACCCCCCCCAGGAACCCCCATCCCAGCTGCCCTGTGGGGGTGAGTGGCCGGGCGCTGGGACCGGGGGATCCCGATCGGCTCATGGGGGATTCTGGTTTGTGTCCCTCTGCAGGAAAAGGAGCCGCACCGAGACCGAGCAGGTAGGAACCTGGATCCTCCCCATCCCGATGGGCCTGCCGGGGTCACAGGGCTCCTGGGTTCTGTCCCCGGCTCTGGGGGAGGGAGTGGGGTCTAGTGGTTAGAGCGGGGTGGGGGTGGGGTCTGGTGGTTGGGGCAAGGGGGGCTTAGGGAACTGGGTTAACTGTGAGGCGGGGGGGGCTGTGTGTGTGTGTTGAGGAATCTCCTCGCGGGTGGGGGGATATGACATTTACAAGGGAATTTTCTCTTTTAGCACCAGCCCTATGGTGACATTAAAGGCGCCGGCTCAGCAAGACCCCATCTGTGAGTAACACACCCAAGGGGGTACCAGGGTGGGGCAGGACCCCTGGGGAGGGGCTTGTGGGGGCTCCACCCAGATGGGGTTAGGCCTGATTTACAGCTGCTGCTGGGCAGGGCTAAGGAGAGGGCCCCAGAGGTAGCCGGTGTCAGCTGAGAGTGTTGGACTCCCAGGAGCTCCCTGGGGCCACCCTCCTTCCCCGCTCTAGTTCCCCATCCACTCCTGGCTCCCAGCCCCCTGCTCTAACCACTAGACACCATTCCCCTCCTGAGCCAGGGTGAGAACACAGGCGTTGGATGCCCAGCCCCCGTCCCGCTGTAACCCCCAGACATCTCTGTGCCTCAGTTTTCCTCTCTGTAACACGGGGCTAATGACCCTGGCCCATGCTGTAGGGTTGGGGGGTGGCTGTGCCAGGCTCTGAGCTCTATGGCTGGATGGGGGGGTTGGAGCTGGGTGTGGGGTTCTGCTCTGGGCTGGCCGGGGGTGCAGCTCAGCGGGTGTCTCTGTTCTGCAGACGCCTCCATCGACGAAGGGAAAGAGCCGCAGACCCCGGTAAGTGTCCCCTGTTCCCCCATGGGGCCTGACCCCCAACCCTGACCTGCATGGACCCTGGCAGCCCCCTCACACCTCCCCACCCCCAGTCTTTCCTGGCACATTCAATGGTTTGGGGTGGGGGTTGGGTTGCTGGAAGAGGGGGGTGGGCTTATGGGTTCGCCAGGTGTGTGTGTGTGTGTGTGTGTGTGTGTGTACCCTGTGCTCTATGTGTGTTGGGGTGTTGGTGGATTCACACACCTCCCCCCCAGTGACTCTCTCCCCTCCCAGCCCCAGGAGCCCGACCCTGGCGCTGACGGACTCACCTACGCCGAGCTGGACGGCCGGGCGCTGCAGGCCAAGCGGGGGGGCCTGGCCCCTGCCCCCGAGCCCGACCAGCCCAGCATGTACGCCGCGATCAACGTGAGCCGGGGGGCCCCACAGTGAGAGCCCCCCGCAGCATGGGGCGCCGGCCCCCAGGGGGTGACAGACTCACCAGCCCCGAGAACTCTGCATCTAGGGAAGAATTAGGGGGGGACGCTGCCCTCCCCCTGCTGCAGCCCCTTTTCACTGAGCTGCTATTCCCCTGCCCTGCCCAGTCCCACATGTAGGGGCCGGTGTGGGGGGCTCAGCACCGGGAGGGGGAGGGGATGCGCCAAGGTGGCTGTTTATGTTATTTTGCTTCCTGTTAATCTCCAGATTTGTAATAAACACGGAACCACAAACCAGCCCAACCTGGGCACCCCACAGCCCCCCCGTGCCCATGCCAGGAATGTGTGTAACACCTGGGGGAGATGGGGTGGGGGGTGGGGGCTGGTTATACAGGGACCCCTCACCCGGCGCTGGGTTGCAGCCCCTCTGGGGAGGGGCATCAGTTGTCCAGGTCACCGGGGTTCACAGCCTGACTCTGGGCGAAGCTGCAGCAGGGTCTGGTGCCCGTGACCAATTGGCGCCGGCTGTTTACAGCCCCTCCATGGGGTTGTCCCTTCCCCGCTGTGCTGGGGGCTCCATCGCCGTAAGCCGGGGTGGAGGGGGAGCTAATGGGAAGTGATCCCTGGGCAGGGCCCGTGCGAGAGTTCAGGGAGTCATCACCCTGTGACCCCGATGTTCCCCTCCTCGGGACCTCAGGCCGGTCAACGTGGGCACAGGACGAGCCCCACAGCTAATCCCCCCCCTTGGAACTTCCCCACAAGGGCTGCTGGGGCGACATGGGAATCATCACTTGCTGGGAGCAGTGCGGGGGCTAGGACACAGAGCTGGGCAGTTCTGAATCCGCCCTACAGGGGGTGGGGGGCTGTTTTCCATTGAACAAGGGTTTGTTGCCATTCAGCAGTGTGCAGAGGAGTCCCATAAGCTCCAACATCCTGGTCCCTGCACGAGATGCTCCCCACCCCCCACCCCAAGGTCAGGGCCCCTGCATGAGATCCTCCCCTGGTCCTGAGATCCTGGCCCCTGCAGCCTCCGGACCCACAGATTGGCCTGGAGAGACATGACTGACCCATGTCTGCCTGCCCCGGGTGCTCAGACATCAGCCGTCTCCCCATTGCCCCCGTTTCCCTTAACTCCTGCTTAAAGAGCCCCCCTAAGCCAGCTAGTCCCCGCCTGTGACACTCTGTACCTCAGGGGCGAACACCCTCCACCCCCATGTTCATCCTCATGATATGATTGTGTGGGATCCTGTGCAAACTTTAAAAGCAGCAAAGAATCCTGTGGCACCTTATAGACTAACAAACGTTTTGCAAACTTTGTCATGTCGGGTTTCGTCGGAAGGCTCATGATGCACTGAGCATGGTTATTACAGTGATGTTATAGGTTGTAATTTCATGTATATTATGTGATAGACACAGGCCAGTTGGGTTGTCATTAAACAGTTAGTTAAGGGTTAAGGTCTCTTTTACCTGTAAAGGGTTAACAAGCAGTAATCTGATGAACACCTGACCAGAGGACCAATCAAGGAACAAGATAATTTCAAATCTCTGTGGAGGGAAGCCTTTGTCTGTGTTCTTTGTTTAAGTTGCCGTTCTCTCTTTTTGGATTTAAGAGAGGCCAGACATATTTTCCAGGCTCTCCAAGTTTCCTGAAGTATTTTCTTCTATTCAGTATAGTGAGTATTAGAAAGGCGGACTAGCCTTATAATTAATTTTCTACATTTGCAATTGTGTGTTGCTGGAGAATATCTTTATTTTTGTTTGCAGTTACTTTGATTATTCTGAGGAGGAGGGAGGGGAAAAGCCTCTCCAGGTTTATAAGTTAGACCCTGTATTTTTTCATCCTGGTATACAGAGCTAGTGTACTTTCTTTCTTTCTTTTAATAAAATCTTTTCTTTTTAGAACTTGATTGATTTCTTCCCTTGTTTAGATTTTCAGGGGAAGGGGAGGGGGGAAAAATGAGTTTGAATCAAGGTATCTCTCCTAAGGACTAGGAGAGGGGAGGGGGAAAATAGGTTATTTTCCTTTGTGTTGAGATTCAAGGAGTTTGGATCTGTGTTCCCCCAGGGAAAGTTTGGGGGAACAGGGAGTGTGCCAGACACTAAAAACTTGGCTGGTGGCAGCGTACCAGATCTAAACTAGGATTTTAGTTTAAAGGAGCCTATGCAGGTCCCCATCTTGTGAACGCTAAAGTTCAAAGTGGGGAATAAACCTATGACATGGGTACAGCAGAAGGCAGATATACTGGCCACTGGATTAACAGTTTTCTGTTCCCTGACTGACCAGAGCAGGGGCTGCTCCAGGCTAATGAGAACACCTGACTCTAATTAAGCTGTAAAGAGTCAGGTGAGGCCATTCAGTTAATGTGACCACCTGACTCTAATTAAGGCCCTGCTGATACTATAAAAAGGGCTCACTCCAGTCAGGCAGGGGAGAGCCGGGGAGCCAGAGGAGAGGAAGTGCGGCTGAAGGGCTGGTTACTGAAGACAACCTAAAACATTGTAAAAGGAAGCCCTAAGTTAAGGGTGAAGAAGGGAGAAGCAGGAGAGCTGTGGGAAGTGGCCCAGGGAAATGTAGCAACTCTGGCAGTGAAAGGTCGGCTGCCAACAACTGCTACCATTAGGGTCCCTGGGCTGGAACCCGGAGTAGAGGGTGGGCCCAGGTTCCCCCCAACCCACCACTACAGGAACATCTCCTGGAAGGGGAAGTCAGGTCCCTGTCAGGACAGGAGGCTGAACAGAGACTGTGGGAGTTCTCTCACCAACCTCCTTGCAGCCTATGATGAAAAGGGCTCAGTAGACTGTAACCCTGGCCCTAGAGAGAGAAGGGCTACGTGGAGGGTCACAGTGAGCCACTGAGGCTGGCATATACCGCCTAGAAGCGCAGGACCCACAGGAGCAAGGTCAGAGCTCTGCCACAATAGTTATGAGGCTGAAAATGTGTCTTTATGGCTTAAAACAAGCCCAGGCAAAGCTCCCCAAGAGCAGTGGGGCAGTTCACACCTCATCAGGGCACGTGTGGCACAAACCCAGCCCAGCCTCACAGGGACAAAGGACACTGGCCGAGGCAGCAACAAAGGATCTGTTGGACTCTCCAGCGAGTCACGCCCCCTCCCTTGGTCAGTTTGGGACTGCGATGAGGTAACGCTCCCCTGACTCTGAATGGGGGGCGGTGGGGGGCACAGCCAAGAGGGAAGAAAGAACATGATAAAAGGGAGAGACGTTTGCCCGGCTCTTCCTCTCTCTTCCCCCTCCATCTACAGACACCACCACCCAGCGACTGAAGCGCTGATCGCAGGGGAGAGCCTGGGGAAGGGCACCCAGCCAGCCTGGGGTGAGAAGCATCTAAGTTTGTAAGGGAACTGAAAGTGTTAAGATCAGCTCAGAATGCGTTTTGCTTTTATTTCATTTGACCAAATCCGACTTCTTGTGTTTTGATTTATAATCACTGAAAATCCATCTTTTGTAGTTAATAAATGTGTTTGTTTGTTCTACCGGAAGCAGCGCGTTTGGTTTGAAGCGTGTCAGAGACTCCCCTTGGGATAACAAGCCTGGTACATGGCAATTTCTTTGTTAAATTGACAAACTCATAAACTCATGTTTGTTCACACGAACTGTGTTGTGTCTCCAGCATTCTTAACAGACCTATGAAGTACTTCTAAAATTGCCTTTGACAGTGACTGGCTGATAAGGCTTTCTGCATGGTGATGCACTCCAGAGGCCTGGTGTTTTGCAGCCTTTTCACGTTGTTTGCCAGCATTGGCTTTGCTGATCGGTCTGGCAAACCAAGCTCCTCCACTTTTCCCAGTTACAGCACTGGGAAGCTTTCCTTCTTCGTAAGCTTCTTTGCAAGAGGTGCACCAGTAGCCATCTTTTGTAACGTCAGTAAATGGGAACACTTTGACCAACAGACCTCGGGAACGGCCTTTAGGTTTTGGAGACACTTCAGTAGGTAGCTGTATTTGTGCTTGGGCTGGTTGGCTGTAGATACAGCACTCGAACCTTCAGATGACGTGTTGATATATTCTTGGTTCTTGGTGTGTTCTTCACCGTGGTTGGTTTTTGAGGCCTTTGAGTGGAAAATGTGTTACTTTTTTTTGTCTTTTCATTTTCACTTTGACCTGCAACATATAAAAGAGATATGAATAAATTAAATGTTTTGTTAATGTAACCCTTCTGCCCCTCTGAGTTGGCAGCAACAAGGGCCGGGTTCAGTATCCAGGGGTTCTGTGTCGATAACGCAATGCAAAACCGGCTCGAGCCCCCACCCAGTGACCTGGGACAATTACATACCACCACCACCACCACCCCGGGTGCCTCTAGGAAGCAATACTTCCCCTCTCGCAAGCACGGAGCCCAAGTGTTGCAAAATCCTTTTAATAAAGGAGGGAAACGATGCGGCATCACGTTGGGGAACCACCACAAACAGGATTCATAACACAAACCATGAGCAAAGACCCACCTCCAAGTACGTTTGGCAATGTCCTTTCCCCCTTAGGGTCTTCAGTCCAATCACCCCAAAGTCCAACAACCCAAAAGTCTCTGTCCCTGGTCAGTGCCGCCCCAGTGTTCATAAGAACATAAGAACGGCCATACCGGGTCAGACCAAAGGTCCATCTAGCACAGTATCTGTCTACCGACAGTGGCCAATGCCAGGTGCCCCAGAGGGAGTGAACCTAACAGGTAATGATCAAGTGATCTCTCTCCTGCCATCCATCTCCAGTCTCTGCCGAACAGAGGCTAGGGACACCATTCTTACCCATCCTGGCTAACAGCCATTTAGGGAATTAGCCACCATGAATTTATCCAGTTCCCTTTTAAACATTGTTATAGTCCAGCCTTCACAACCTCCTCAGGTAAGGAGTTCCACAAGTTGACTCAGCGCTGCGTGAAGAAGAACTTGCTTTTATTTGTTTTAAACCTGCTGCCTATTAATTTCATTTGGTGACCCCTAGTTCTTGTATTATGGGAATAAGTAAATAAATTTTCCTTATCCACTTTCTCAACATCACTCATGATTTTATATACCTCTATCATATCCCGCCTTAGTCTCCTTTTTTCCAAGCTGAAGAGTCCTAGCCTCTTTAATCTTTCCTCGTATGGGACCCTCTCCAAACCCCTAATCATTTTAGTTGCCCTTTTCTGAACCTTTTCTAGTGCTAGAATATCTTTTTTGAGGTGAGGAGACCACATCTGTACACAGTATTCGAGATGTGGGCGTACCATGGATTTATATAAGGGCAATACTATATTCTCAGTCTTATTCTCTATCCCCTTTTTAATAATTCCTAACATCCTGTTTGCTTTTTTGACCGCCTCTGCACACTGTGTGGACATCTTCAGAGAACTATCCACGATGACTCCAAGATCTTTTTCCTGACTCGTTGTAGCTAAATTAGCCCCCATCATATTGTATGTATAGTTGGGGTTATTTTTTCCAATGTGCATTACTTTACATTTATCCACATTAAATTTCATTTGCCATTTTGTTGCCCAATCACTTAGTTTTGTGAGATCTTTTTGAAGTTCTTCACAATCTGCTTTGGTCTTAACTATCTTGAGCAGTTTAGTATCATCTGCAAACTTTGCCACCTCACTGTTTACCCCTTTCTCCAGATCATTTATGAATAAATTGAATAGGATTGGTCCTAGGACTGACCCTTGGGGAACACCACTAGTTACCCCTCTCCATTCTGAGAATTTACCATTAATTCCTACCCTTTGTTCCCTGTCTTTTAACCAGCTCTCAATCCATGAAAGGACCTTCCCTTTTATTCCATGACAGCTTAAATTACGTAAGAGCCTTTGGTGAGGGACCTTGTCAAAGGCTTTCTGGAAATCTAAGTACACTATGACCATTAGATCCCCCTTGTCCACATGTTTGTTGACCCCTTCAAAGAACTCTAATAGATTAGTAAGACACAATTTCCCTTTACAGAAACCATGTTGACTACTGCTCAACAGTTTGTGTTTTTCTATGTGTCTGACAATTTTATTTTTAACTATTGTTTCGACTAATTTGCCCGGTACCGACATTAGACTTACCGGTCTGTAATTGCTGGGATCACCTCTAGAGCCCTTTTTAAATATTGGCGTTACATTAGCTAACTTCCAATCATTGGGTACCGAAGCCAATTTAAAGAACAGGTTACAAACCTTAGTTAATAGTTACGCAACTTCACATTTGAGTTCTTTCAGAACTCTTGGGTGAATGCCATCTGGTCCCAGTGACTTGTTAATGTTGAGTTTATCAATTAATTCCAAAACCTCCTCTAGTGACACTTCAATCTGTGACAGTTCCTTAGATTTGTCACCTACAAAAGCCGGCTCAGGTTTGGGAATCTCCCTAACATCCTCAGCCGTGAAGACTGAAGCAAAGAATCATTTAGTTTCTCCGCAATGACTTTATCGTCTTTAAACGCTCTGTGGACGGGTCGGACTCACCCCCGCGGCGCCTCCTGCTGGTTGTCCTCGGGAATTAGCTCGTTCCAGCTCTGGAGCGCCCTCTGCAGGCCAGTGATCCGCCTGTCCTCTGGCCCCCGGGTCTCTCCCTGGACCCGGTGCCCTTTTACATGGGGTGCTGCCCCCGGCAGTAACCCCTTTCTCTCCCCTCCTCAGGGAACTCCCACCCTCTATCCCCACCTTGCCTCAGTGTATGGCTATTGCCAGTCATTGTCTAGCCCCACGTCCTGGGGCAGACTGCAGTATCAGCCTATTCATCACTGGCAAGGAGGGTTTGGACCTGCTGCCTTGGCCTACCCCTGGGCTGCCCTCTGCAACCCCCAGTACCTGTTAGCCCAATGCTAGGCCGCAGCCTGGGGCTTTCCAGGCTGGAGCTCCCCAGCCCCTCAGCCTGTCCCCAGCCCTGCTCCACTCAGGTACTTTGTCTGTAGCTCCCTGCAGCCAGGCCCATCTCCCTCTACAGGCAGAGGAAGGCTGTATGGGTTTCTGGCTTCCCTGGCCTAAGGCCCTGTTTTGTATTTCGATCGTCATGGGGCCCCACTGGTTGTTTAGCAGGCGTCCTGCTTCTGATGGACTTAAAAAACATTTTGTTATTACCTTTTGGAGTTTTTGGCTAGCCGTTCTTCAAACTCCTCTTTGGCTTTTCTTATTACACTCTTGCACTTAAGTTGGCAGTGTTTGTGCTCCTTTCTATTTGCCTCACTAGGATTTGACTTCCACTTTTTAAAGGAAGTCTTTTTATCTCTCACTGCTTCTTTTACAGGGTTGTTAAGCCACAGTGGCTCTTTTTTAGTTCTTTTACTGTGTTTCTTAATTTGCGGTATACATTGAAGTTGGGCCTCTATTATGGTGTCTTTAAAAAGCACCCAGGCAGCTTGCAGGGATTTCACTTTAGTCCCTGTACCTTTTAACTTTTGTTTAACTAACCCCCTCATTTTTGTATAGTTCCCCCTTTTGAAATTAAATGCCACAGTGTTGGGCTGTTGAGGGGTTCTTCCCACCACAGGGATGTTGAATGCTATTGTACTATGGTCACTATTTCCAAGTGCTCTTGCTATAGTTACCTCTTGGACCAGCTCCTGCGCTCCACTCAGGATTAAATCTAGAGTTGCCTCTCCCCTTGTGGGTTCCCGTACCAGCTGCTCCATGAAGCAGTCATTTAAAGTGAAATGTTCAAAAGTTCATCGGCAGAGTTTCCCCCCCCCAGCCTGGGTGGAATTGGCGGGGCACACAGAGTGTTAAGGGGCATCTTACGTGGGCCAAGGCTGACTGCCCCACCTCTCCGTGGAGATCTGCTGCAGCCTTCACCACGAATGGCTCTACTCCACCAGCTGCTCCGCTCTGCTCCTCTAGCCATCCCCACAAACTGCTCCGCTCTGCTCCACTCACTGTTCCATGGGCTGCTCCAACCCTCCCAGAAGCTGCTCTGCTCCACCAGCTGTCCCATGAACCACTCCAGCTCTCCCCACAAACTGCTCAGCTCCACTTCACTTGCCACTCCAACCGTCCTGCAAACTGCCCTGCAGGCTGTTTAGCAATATATCCTCAGCCTCCCCCACAAGTTAACACAGCACTCAGCAATCTCAGCTCTCAGTGATTTCAGCTCTTAGTGATTTCAGCTCAGCAGCCTTAAGCTAGACTTTTAATAGAATTAAGATTAGCTCTGCTATTTAACAGTGGAGAGAAAGAAGAAGATGCAATTGGTGTGCCAGGCTCTCAAAATAGGCCCCCACCATCAAGTGCATGCATGCATACACACACACTTGTCCCCAACCTCTCTCAATTCACATGGTTTTTGGAACCCATGTCCCTTGTCTGGCGAGTGCTACTTAGTTGATGGTGAGACCCTCTGTCATAAAACAGGTTCATAGTCCCTCATTCACATAATCAGGGTAACAAACTTTATTCCTCCTACCCCAATATCTGAGAAATTGGGGATCCCACAGCTGTCAAAGTGACCATTTTGGGCTGCTGTGGGCTCATGCTAGGCGGAGTGGGTGTGCCTATGCAAACACAATCAGCCCCCTAAATTCTTTTCCACACTCGCCATAATTCACCAACAGATGTCAGGGTAGAACTCATCCTGACTCTGCTTACATTAGGATAATGCAAATTACACCAAAACACATAACAGTTCTAGATTTCTAAAACAAGTAAAAATAAAAAAAAATTACTTAAGTTGACCTTTGAAAAGTAAGCCATCACGGGATAAGAGGGAAGCTCTCATGGATCACTAACTGGCTAAAAGATGGAAAACAAAGGGTAGGAATAAATGATCAGTTTTCAGAATGGAGAGAGATAAATAGTGGTATCCCTGAGGGGTCGGTACTGGGACCATTACTGTTCAGTATATTCATAAGTGATCTAGAAAAGGGGGTAAATAGTGAGGTGGCAAAATTTGCAGATGATACAAAACAATTCAAGATAGTTAAGTCCAAAACCGACGGCGAAGATTTACAAAGGGGTCTCACCAAACTGGGTGACTGGGCAACAAAACGGCAGATGAAATTCAATGTTGATCAATGCAAAGTAATGCACATTGGAAAACAATCTCAATTATACATACAAAACAATGGACTCTAAATTAGCTGTTACCATTCAAGAAAGAGATCTCGGAGTCATTGTGGATGGTTTTCTGACGTGATGGTTCAGTGAAAAAGCAGAACAGAAGGTTAAGAACTATTAGGAAAGAGAGAGATAACAAGACAGAAATTATCATAGAGCTGCTATATAAATCCACGGTTCACCCACATCTTGAACACTGCTCGCAGACCTGGTCACCCCATCCCAAAAAAGATATATTGGAATTGGAAAAGGTACAGAGATGGGCAACTAAAATGATTAGGGGTATGAAACAGGAGGAGAGATTAAAATGACTGGGACGACTAAGGGGAGATATGATAGAGGTCTATAAAATCGTGACTGGTGTGAAGAAAGGGAATAAGGAAGTGTTATTTACTCCTTCACATAACACAAGAACTAGTGGTCACGCAAGGAAATTAATAGGCAACAGATCTTAAAAAAAACAAAAAGAAGAACTTCTTCACGCAACCTAAAGTCAACCCACGGAACCTGTTGTCAGGGGATACTGTGAAGGCCAAAACTATAACAGGATTAAAAAAAGATCTCGATAAGTAAGTGGAGGTTAGGTCCATCGGTGGCTATTAGCCAGGATGGGGAGGGACACAACACCATGCTCTGAGTGTCCCTAGCCTGTTTGCCAGGAGCTGGGAATGGGCACCTTGATGAATCCCTGTTCTGCTCATTCCCTCTGGGGCACCTGGCCTTGGTCACTGTCAGAGGACAGGATACTGGGCTAAATGGTGTGACGAAGTGGGGGATTTTCTTCTTTTTTCCTTGTTTTTCCAATGGTTTACATGCAGAGGGGGTGGGACTCAGTTCCCCTGGGTGTTACTGGTTTAACGAGGTGAGGGGAGAAGGAGCTTGTTGGTACAGAGGACCGGAGAGGGAACTGGGACCCCAGCCAATGGCCAGGAGGACGGACACTTCAGCGACTGGGGACCTGGCAACCCGGAGGCCCAGCTCAGGAGTCGCAGCTGGTTCTGGCCAGTGGGAGGGCAATGGGCTGCGAAGAGAGGATCCCAGTGACCTGACCAGCCGGCTCCAGCCAGAGGGGCCCGAGGATAGAAGATGGGAGATGAGACCCAGGCGCCCCGTTTCCCTGGAGAGAAGACAATGGACAGAGGCAGGGCCTGAGGGAGGTGATATCAGATGCCCAGCTGGGAAGCAGGGGGGCTCTGGGCTGGAGAGGGGGAGCAGGCAGAGCCCACCGGGATGCAGGGGAGACTGGGATGTGCTGTGCTGAGGGCAGGGCCGGCTCTAGGTTTTTTGCTGCCCCAAACAAAAAAATAAAAAGCCGAAGTGCCGCTGCCGAAGGAAAAAGATAACGGAGCGCCGCCCCTAGCGCTCGAATACTGCCTCTTGAAAAGTGCCGCCCCAAGCACATGCTTGGGGCGCTGGTGCCTAGAGCCGGCGCTGGCAGTGGGAGGCCAGGCCTCAAACCCTGAGAGTTTCCTGTGCTGGGTTCAGATGTTCAATAAACCTTCCTGTGTTACGCTGACTGAGAGTCGCTCCCGGCTAGAGAACAGGGGGCATCTACCCCTTCAGGGGTGGAGGCCCAGGGGGTCCAGAGCGAGTGAACTCCCTGAGGGGGCCCACAGCAGAAACAGACGTGCTAAGGCTCAGAGAGGGGCCTCTCTGGGAGGTGGAGGGGCCTAACCCCCAGAGAGAGTGGACCCCCGAGAAGGGCTGTCGCACTGAAGGGGGGTCCCCCCATGGACCGCACGGGGCCAAGAGCAGGCAGGATCTGTGAGTCCGTGACAACCCCTCACTGAGGCCTCGTGGTGAGGAGGGGCCCCAGGGCTGAGTGACGGGGCCTGCGTCTCACGGCCTGTCTGCTTCCCACTGCCAAGCCGAGCTACCCCAAACCCAGCATCTCCCTGCTGAGCTCCAGCTGGGGGGTCTCCCTGGGGGCAGCCGTGACCATCCGGTGTTGGGGGCAGAGCAGGGGTGTGCAGTTCGTGCTGAAGCAATAGTGGATGGGAACCTGGGAGGCAGTGACCATGAGATGGTCGAGTTCAGGATCCTGACACAAGGGAAAAAGGAAAGCAGCAGAACAGAGACCCTGGACTTCAGAAAAGCAGACTTGGACTCCCTCAGGGAACTGATGGGCAAGGTCCCCTGGGAGAATAACATGACAGGAAAAGGAGTCGAGGAAAGCTGGCTGTATTTTAAAGAAACCTTATTGAGGTTGCAGGAACAAACCATCCCGATGTGTAGGAAGAAAAGTAAATATGGCAGGTGACCAGCTTGGCTTAACAGTGAAATCCTTGCTCGTCTTAAACACAAAAAAACAGCTTACAAGAAGTGGAAGACTGGACAAATAACCAGGGAGGAGTATAAAAGTATTGTTCAGGCATGCAGGAGTGAAATTAGGAAGGCCAAATCACACTTGGAGTTGCAGCTAGCCGGAGATGTTAGGAGTAACAAGAAGGGTTTCTTTGGGTATGTTAGCAACAGGAAGAAAGTCAAGGAAAGTGTGGGCCCCTTGCTGAATGAGGGAGGGAACCTAGTGACGGAGGATGTGGAGAAAGCTAGTGTACTCAATGCTTTTTTTGCCTCTGTCTTCACAGACAAGGTCAGCTCCCAGACAGCTGCACTCTGCAGCACGGTATGGGGAGGAGGTGACCAGCTCTCTGTGGAGAAAGAAGTAGTTTGGGACTATTTAGAAAAGCTGGACGAGCACAAGTCCATGGGGCCAGATGCGCTGCATCCGAGGGTGCTAAAGGAGTTGGCCGATGAGATTGCAGAGCCATTGGCCATTATCTTTGAAAAATCATGGCGATCGGGGGAGGTCCCGGACAACTGGAAAAAAGCTAATGTAGTGCCCATCTTTAAAAAAGGGAAGAAGGAAGATCCAGGGAACTACAGGCCAGTCAGTCTCACCTCAGTCCCTGGAAAAGTCATGGAACAGGTCCTCAAGGAATCAATCCTGAACCACTTAAAGGAGGGGAAAGTGATCAGGAACAGTCAGCATGGATTCACCAAGGGCAAGTCATGCCTGACTAACCTAATTGCCTTCTATGATGAGATAACCGGCTCTGTGGATGAGGGGAAAGCAGTGGATGTACTATTTCTGGACTTTAGCAAAGCTTTTGATACCGTCTCCCACAGTATTCTTGCCAGCAAGTTAAAGAAGTCTGGGCTGGATGAATGGACGGTAAGGTGGATAGAAAACTGGCTAGATGGTCGGGCTCAACGGGTAGTGATCAATGGTTCCATGTCTAGTTGGCAGCCGGTATCAAGTGGAGTGCCCCAAGGGTCGGTGCTGGGGCCGGTTTTATTCAATATCTTCATTAACGATCTGGAGGATGGTGTGGACTGCACCCTTAGCAAGTTTGCAGATGACACTAAACTGGGAGGAGTGGTTGATACGCTGGAGGGTAGGGATAGGATACAGAGGGACCTAGACAAATTAGAGGATTGGGCCAAAAGAAATATGATGAGGTTCAACAAGGACAAGTGCAGAGTCCTGCACTTAGGACGGAAGAATCCCATGCACTGTTACAGACTAGGGACCGAATGGCTGGGCAGCAGTTCTGCAGAAAAGGACCTAGGGGTTACGGTGGATGAAAAGCTGAATATGAGTCAACAGTGTGCCCTTGTTGCCAAGAAGGCTAATGGCATTTTGGGTTGTATAAGTAGGGGCATTTCCAGCAGATCGAGGGATGTGATCATTCCCCTCTACTCAGCACTGGTGAGGCCTCATTTGGAGTACTGTGTCCAGTTTTGGGCCCCACACTACAAGAAGGATGTGGATAGTTTGGAGAGAGTCCAGCGGAGGGCAACAAAAATGATTAGGGGGCTGGAGCACATGACTTATGAGGAGAGGCTGAGGGAACTGGGATTGTTTAGTCTGCAGAAGAGAAGAATGAGGGGGGATATGATAGCTGCTTTCAACTACCTGAAAGGGGGTTCCAAAGAGGATGGCTCTAGACTGTTCTCAGTGGTAGAAGATGACAGAACAAGGAGTAATGGTCTCAAGTTGCAGAGGGGGAGGTTTAGGTTGGACATTAGGAAAAACTTTTTCACTAGGAGGGTGGTGAAGCACTGGACTGGGTTCCCTAGGGAGGTAGTGGAATCTCCTTCCTTAGAGGTTTTTAAGGTCAGGCTTGACAAAGCCCTGGCTGGGATGATTTAGTTGGGGTTGGTCCTGCTTTGAGCAGGGGGTTGGACTAGAACCTCCTGAGGGCCCTTCCAACCCTGAGATTCTATGATTCTATGAATAAAGAGGGACGTCATTTCCCACCTGAGCTACAGCTGCTCCCATCACAGCAGATCGGAGCCGTTCACCTTGTCGTACCCCAGTGACCCCGTGGAGCTGGTGGTGAGAGGTCAGGGGCCCAGCTCAGCGTCCCCGTTTCCAACCCCACACCCAGCCTGACCCTCACAATGGTTCAGTGCCAATAGTACACTCAGAGCCAGGCTCTGCCCGGGGCCCTGACCAAACACGGGGGACGCCCGGCTGGGGAGTGGGGACAGAGTCACTGGGGGCAGCATAGAATCAAAGAATCATTGAAGATGAGGGTTGGAAAAGACCTCAGGAGGTTCTAGTCCAACCCCCTGCTCAAAGCAGGACCAACCTCAACTAAATCATCCCAGCCAGGGCGTTATCGCGCCGGGCCTTAAAAACCTCCAAGGAAGCAGATTCCACCACCTCCCTAGGGAACCCGTTCCAGTGCTTCACCACCCTCCTAGTGAAATAGTGTTTCCTAATATCCAACCTAAACCTCCCCCACTGCAACTTGAAACCATTACTCCTTGTTTTGCCATCTGCCCCCACTGAGAACAGCCGAGCTCCATCCTCTTTGGAACCCCCCTTCAGGTAGTTGAAGGATGATATCAAAACCCTCCTCACTTTTCTCTTCTACAGCTGGAGGCCGGGGCTGGGTGGGTGCCTGGGTCTGGCTCTCACAGCTTGTCTCCTGTGTGCAGATCCCAGCTTACCCAGACCCTCCATCTCCCTGAGCCCCACTGGGGTCACCGCCCCAGGGGCAGACGTCACCATCCAGTGTCAGGGGCAGCGCCAGGACGTGAGATTCTTCCTGCACAAGGCTGGAGACCTGACCCGCAGCGACACATGGACACTGCTGGGGCCGGGGCTGAGTTCCGCATCCCCAGCGTGGGCCGGCAGCACGGAGGGAGCTACAGCTGAAGCTACTGGCTCCGGTCAGAGCCCTTCGTCTCCTCGCAGCCCAGAGACCCCGTGCAGCTGGTGATAGCAGGTGAGGGGCCCGGCTCCGTATCCCCACTCCCAGCTGCACCCTCAGAAATTCGGCACCTGACAGGATGCTCAGAGCCAGGCTGTGCCCAGAGCCCTAGGACCGGCCTGGACAGGGAGGGGGGACAGTGTCACTGAGGGATTCCCCAGCCAGGGGGGAGCAGCAGCTCCTGGGGGTTCAGGGCTGAGGGAGGGGGGATCCTTTCCCCCAGGGGGATGTGCAGAGCAGGGGCTTTTCCCAGGCGATGCTGCCCCAGATGCCCCCGTACTGGGGACACACAGAGGAGTCAGGGCCCAGAGGCTGCTGAGCTGGCACCGGCCCCAACCACAAACCTCCCTCCCCGGACTGACAGTAACGATGATGCCGAGTCACGGCTGAGGTGGTTTAAGTTTCCTGGGAACCTGGACCAGAACAAGAAGGATGATGCAACCCTGGTCTCTAGCCCGGAGCGACTCTCAGCCAGTGTAAAACAGGAGGGTTTATTGAGCATTGAACCCAGCACAGGAAACTCTCAAAGCCTGAGGCCTGGTCTCCCTCAGCCCAGCACATCCCAGTCTCCCCTGCAGGCAGGTGGGCTCTGCCTGCTCCCCCTCTTCAGTCCAGAGTCCCCCCTGCTTCCCAGCTGGGCATCTGTTATCCCCGGCCCCAGGCCCTGCCTCTGTCCATTGTCTTCTCTGCAGGTAAACAAGATCACCTGGGTCTCCTCAACCCAATTCTGTCCTCTGGGCCCTTCTGGCTGGAACCGGCTGGTCAGATCACCAGAGTCCTCTCTTTTCAGCCCATTGTCCTCCCACTGGCCAGAACTGGCTGTGACTCCTGAGCTGGGTCCTCTGGTCTTCAGTTCACCTGTAGCTGGGGTCTCCATCCTCCAGGCCATCGGCCGGGGTCCCAAGTTCCCTCTCCAGGAAACAAACTCCCTCTCCCATCACCCCGTTAAACCAGTAACACTCAGGGACACTGAGTCCCACCCCTTCTGCATGCAACCACTGGAAAACCAAGGCAAACACAAGAAAATGCCCCACTTCGTCACAGCTACGTCTGGGTGAACCCCCTGCCCCCGAGCCCCATGGGCAGGCGGTGCCAACCCTGGTAGGGGACAGACTCCTAGAGAGGCTGAATGATGGATGGACTGAATTGGGGTGGAGGGGAGGTGGGGGGGGTTGTCTCACCTGTGTAACTCCTGTCTCTTGTTGAAAGCAGGGCGTGAATTACCCCAAACCCACCATCTGGGTGAGCCCCAGCAGGGTGGTGGCGCTCGGGGGAAGCGTCACCATCCGCTGTGCGGGTTTGTACCCGGGCATGGAGTTCTTTCTGCGTAAAGCTGGACACCCGAACCTGCAGGTGCGGCTGGTACCTGATGGGCCCGTGGCTGAATTTCCCATCCCCAGTGTCACCCAGGAAGATGGAGGGAGCTACACCTGCGACTATCACTCAATAACAGATTAGAGTCACTGGTTGTATCTGAGTGACCCCGTCGAGATCATTGTAACAGGTGAGGGGCTCAGCTCAGCATCCCGGCTCAGAGCACCCCAGCTAGACCCACAGGGGGTCTCTGCGCTGATGGGACGCTTAGAGTCAGGCCCTGTCCTGAGCCCTGGGCCCAGCAGAGGGGACACCCGGCCGGGAAGTGGGGATGGAGTCACTGGGGGGTTCCCCAGCCAGGGGGGAGAAGCAGCCACTGGAGGTTAGGAACAGAGGAAGGGGGGATCCCTGCCCCCAGGGGGAGCTGCAGAGCAGGGGGCCTTTCCCAGGCAACACATCAGTTAGGGGGTGATGGATGGAGCTGAAGGTTATGAACCTCAGTGTATAGTACAGACTTGCACTGTGCCCTACAAGTCGGTGGTGGTGCTGTGCCCCCATCCTGGCCCCCATCCCCCTGCTCTAACCACTAGACACCACTCCACTCCCAGAGCCAAGGAGATGTTGCCGGCTCAAAGAGCCCGAGGCGGAGCAACAGCAGGTTCGTTGCCCGGTGTGCGTCGCACTAATTATCACACCTGGGTGGAGAAGCAAAACCAGGTTTATTTGAGCCCAAATATGGTGCCAGGGAGAAAAGCATTCTCAAATCCTGCACACCCGCGCGCAGGCGGGATCCCAGCATTTATACCCCACTTGTTTGTGTAAGCCTTTTGTTCGGTTTTCCCCCTCACCCCTCCCTTTCCAGCAGCAGCTACATTAGGCATTACATTTCAGTGTGTTAGAAAAGTTCTCATCCACAAGCTTATCTGTTGGCCTTGACAAACGCATACAGATTTTCCTCCCCCCTCTCCCCCTCCTCCCCGCCGCTTTTGCTGTTTTAAACTCCTACATTTGCAAGCTGAGATTGCTGACAGTTACACATTTTGCTTGCAGTCTGTTAGCATCTTAGGCTGGTTAAAGTTCACAGCATGGAAGACCTCTGGTTCACTCAGGCCTGCAGTCACAACTTTGGTTTACTCAGGTCTAGTGGCACCAACAATTCCCCCCTTTGAGAATACTCAACAAACTTTTGGCGAGTTTTCTCAAACTTTAAAAACAAAAAACAATGAAGCTTTACAGATATATGTACAACTGCTTTTTTGAGCTTAGTCACCCCCAACCCAGGAATGAATGCATGGACAAAAGAGTGGTATGTTCATTTAACAACTAAGGGATTGGGGCACTGACTATAAATCAGGTAGGTATACCAAGTGGTTTAATTTCCCAGATGTCTTGGTGAATAATGTAGTCCCACATGCATCCTCCCCATGGACCCAGCAGGATTCGGTATGTGGGAGCCCACACCCACCCTAACCGGTCCATATGCTTGGAAGGAGCACTGTGAATGTCCACACTTCCATCCAGAAAGTGTCCAAGTATGTCTCCATGACCACAGATCAGATGGTACTCCTGATGCATCTGTAAGGGCAGTGGGCCAAGTCTGGTCTAGATCCCACTGCAATACCTTCCCAGCCTCAGTGATATGCAATACCATCTCTGTCAGTAACTTCTGGGTCATAGAACTAAGGGCTGAAATGACATGTAACTCACCAACTCCAGCCTGTACTTAAGATAGCTGAGTTTCAAGAATAAGGCTAGTAGCCTTTTCTAGTTGGCCCAATTTCTTATCATGTTCTTGGCTTTTAAGATATTGACCCTAGCCCACAGGGATCTGCTCAATTCTCTTTCTTTCCAGAGGAAATAACCCAGGCCCTCTGTTGTGCTAATCTAATGGCAGCCCCTTGTGAGCAATCTGGGTATGTAGAAGTGATTTGAAAACTTGATACGGGCAATGTCATTTAAAATCCAATTAGGGAGGGCAATACATACTGAAGGATTTATCCAAAACACAGGGCACAGCCTGTAGATTAAACCCCAAAATCCAATTAATACCACATTCCCAAGCATGGGTCCCATAAATTTCTTCCTGCCAGTGTACAATTCTTTGTTTCTTCACCAGGGTCAGTTCTCAATGTCCTTTCTAGTCAGGAATTCCTGGACTTTGGCAATGTCAGTGGAGTGAGTGTTTCTTCTTCTTTCCCAAAACAATTGTGGTTTAGCATCCTACAGGGGAGAGGTTGCCAGCACATATCACCCTGTAATGGCTTTGCTTTTTCTAGAAAAGTCTAAAGGCACAGTTGGTCTGTCAGTGGACAAGGGAGAGGTTGCCAGTACGTCACCTTGTCCTTTTTCCCTGCTGTCCAGAAGCACAGTAGAACTAGAAGAAGAAATAGGCGAATCATCAGTAGGAAAATTCTTCCGATGTGGAGGGGTCTTTTTGCAGTGAGAATCCTGGGTCCAAGCAGTCAGTCTTTGGCACTTCACAGCAGTGTTGGTAGACAGCAGGACTTGGAAAGGGCCTTTCCAGCGTGGAGCCAAGGCAGTCTTTCGTTGATGGATCTTTATGTAGACCCAGTCTTCTGGTTCCAAGGAGCGGCAGGGCTGCTAGGATCTTTGGGTTGTTTCTTCTTTACCTGTGAGAAAAAAACCTAACACATTGCATTAGTGTCTTTGCAGATTTTACAAATTTTATAGCTGCATGGGCAAATTTAAGTCCCCCCTTTTTCTGGTTTTTAGCCAAGTAATGGTTCTTATACTTATTAGTGCCAAAGGAAGGGCATCTGGCCACTTTAAGTTTGTCTCAGCACAAATCTTGGCCAGTTTATTTTTAGCATGTTAACTATTATTTTTCAGTTAACTTGTTCTTTTTCCTTTTCCCATTTTTTTTAACCTATAAAGGAAACTTTTACTTATACACCTTTTGTTAACAATAAACACATACACAGTACATTAGTCTTATTTAATGTATGCCACATATACCCTTTCACTAAAATAACCTTATTACAGAGCTTTAGAACAACAAGCCAGGACAAGCACACCCACTTTGATGAGTTCACTCAATACAACCTCTAGTCCAATAGCTTTCCACCATCCCCAGCCCTCTGGCTAGAAATCTAAGGTAGCCAGAAGGATCCCATGTACAATATGGGGAGTGGGTTAACTTTCCATGTCCTTGCTTTTAAAGACTGTTAGTATGCAAATTTTAATAACCACTCTAAATTAAAAGATTTGGCCAATGAAATTTCTTTTTCTTACTTAAAAAAATGTATTAGACTTTAGTATATCACATTTTTCTGATATATCCAAACACTTTGTATTCTAAGTAGAACAAAACAAGTATCTGTATTTCAATTTAACACTGCTGCTTAATTTTAAATCAGACCATCCCATAAAAATATTAAACACAACAATTCTGGCCACGAGACAAACACCACAAGACAGAACATAGAACACAAAACATAATTGTTACTCTGTCAGTAAATGCATGATATGTTGAATGCTGTTCAGCTGGCATTAGTTTTCTTTGATTATCTGAAAGACAAAACAAAAGTCTACCCCTTCTGGGCAGTCAATCATTACTTAAAATATACAAATACTCTTGTTAATTTTAGGCAAAACAGGAGAATTACCCCATATTTTCTTTGCCTGAATTTACAAACATTTCAAAGACACCAAAAACTTTTCTCTTTAGCATTTTTACAAAGTTCAACTGCTGTTCCCTCCAGCAACTAAAGAGTTAACTTTTCACTTTCCCTTAAAAATCACTTGTTCTCCCCTTAAATCACTTGTTTTTTCCTTCAGCAGCCACTTACCAATTCAAATCATCATTCCAAATATCCTTCTGAGTATTTGAAATTTCCATGCTTATACTCACTTACTCCTTCTTTCCACTACACCCTCAAAAGTTTCCAACCTGTTTTCCAATCTCTTTGTCTGTTGCCTGCCCGCCTGGGCCCGATCCTGCTTTTCTCGCTGAATCGTCCCTATCCTGGACACAAACTTATTCCACTACCAGTTTAGCTAGGAGGGTGGGCTTCACAACTAGCCCCCACCCTTCTGGTCTTTTCCCTAAAACATTTTACTCCCAAAACTACTCGAGTCCTCCCTAGGAAGGCTTGCCACCTGGCAAAAATACATGGCCATTGGGTAAAGGCCATTTACTTAACACACAATCCAAACTCCTAAAGGGGGTCTACCCAGAGACCCACCCATTTGTCTGCTGACACTTAAACAGAAAAGAAAATTACACAGAGAGCAGAGAAAATTACAGTCTAAGCCAGATTTTTCCACTTCTATTATATTGTCCATTACAGGGGGGGCAGGACAGAAAGATCTCAATACAACCTCAGAGCTTCATCGCACACATGGCTTCCACCCTGAGGAATTACGAACGAGAAGTTCAGTTCCGCCCACACACCTAACGCCCAAATGAACAGAGCAGAAAAACAACAGTAACCGGTTAAACAGAACAGAGCTAAAACTAGATAGTGCACCAAAACCAGATAGTGTTTCCTTATTCTATTAGGGCTCACCTTTAATCATACAATCCTTATCATATAACACCAACAATACCAAACAAAGCAAACATAAAATGACAAGGGTAAAACAGATAGATGGTGTAAATTCTGCAGGGCTCCCCCATTCTCTATTGCTCACCAAACTGTGACAAATTTCTGTTACTAATTATCCCTCATGTCAGGTGATCAAACTGACATTGCAGGACGGGGTGGGGGGGGTGGATAGAGAAATCACACCATATAACCAAATTTTAAAGCTTCATTAAAAATAATAAAACAACAATGGAGAGTGTTGGGAACACTCCCACATCACTCAGGAAAAATATGAATGCCCCAAGCCTTAAGCCACTTTAATACTTACACATATCCAGACTGGCCACGTCTGTGTATAATGTTCAGAGAAGGGAAATAGGTGGACGGGAGATTATCCTGTATACAGCTTGTCCAGAATTTCCAACATGCTTCCGCTCTTGGGATGGCTGTTCTTTTACACCCTGGACTCTCCTGCGACGTCTCTTTCAGAGATTCCAGTTCAGGTCAGTTGCCCTATGGCTTCGGGGTTGCAAAAACTGTTGGATCTCACTGAACCGTTAAGCTTTACAAATGCAATCTCAGTTCTGTAACTTGTACTGCCTTTGGTTTGCCTCTGTCTCTATTTTCCACAACCAGCTGGGGCTGAAAGCAGTTTTACTTAGCATAGTCTGTGCAGGTTCTTGACCTTGAACATAAAGCAACTTTTCATCTCTGGGACAAGCTGAATTTCAAATTAATCCGTTCCTAGACAAATTGCTCACACTGTGTCAGAGGCTTTTCTTTGTGATTAAAAGCTCCTCTGAGATATATGATCTTATCTAGATTGAAGATACCTTCTAATGGGCACTGTTTAGATGGATTTTCACGCATGTGAAGATTCCAATTCTCTAAATACCTGCAGGTTTTAGGACCATAATGTACGTACATGTACTATGCTGGGGTACCCTTAGGGGGTGAGGTAGAATTTTTAGACTGTCCCTTACCCATTTTCCACTTACATACACAGAGAGGGTGCCCTGTCCGCGCGCTAGCGGCTCATAAACTAAGGATCTCTCCCTACAGGACACTCACACAGGAGAGATTAACGAGGATGACTGACTCTCCTACACCTCCTTTCAGCAAAGAGCGTCAGCTAGTCTCTGGGAGACACGGCGCCGCATACTCTGATTGCATCCAGTGAGATGATCAGACTGTCAGTAGCCCACACGGAAAGGAAGGGGGGGGAGGGAAGATGGGTTCACACATTCCTAGACCCAGGCAGCTTCCTCGCCGGACAATGCCAGGCTGAGTCAGCCCACCGTGGGTTGGATCTCCTAAAGATCCACTAGTTACCGGGCTTGCGTTAGACTACTCCTGATCATTAGCAATCGCTTCACAGGGCAGTCTGGGCGTCTTCCAGTAACGAACACTCACACAGGTATACACACACACACACACACCAAGGCCATTGTTTCCTATTACCACAATGCATTTTATCTTGCTGCACAGTCAATAAGTTCAGATGGCATGAGCCCAGCAGAGACAGACATTCCCACGGACAGTTCTCCTCCCAGTGCAGCTCTGGGGCATATGATGAGGGATTTTTTACAAGAGCTCTACATACAAACAGCTTCAGAAGCTACCCATTCGCTGACAAAACAGAAGTAATTGAAGGATCGTGTTGTAATTAAGTGATCCTTCTGGTGGCCACCTTTCCTGGCTCTCTAACTGATACTGAGGCCAGTCTACTGTATAAAATCTTTTCAGTTTACTCTTAGTCATTGGATCCAAACCAAATACCTTCCAATTTGCTAGAATGCATTCTAGGGGCGTACACCTTGCCCTACTAACCTTACCCTGTCCTTGCCCCATACCACGGGCTTGCCCTTGACCCACTATAGGACGCTCTCTCGTCTAGTGGGAATTACAACGGCTGGGCGTCCCGAGCCTCAGGCAAAAGTCCACACCACTGGACTGTTCCTACCTTATCCGCAGGACCGGTTCCTCACCGTCGCCCACAGCTGCTTCTCCACTATCTGAGCGCGTTGCACCGTTGTGTCCTCCAAGGTCAGCCTGACGCGTCTCTGCCGAGGCCCCCGGTAAAGGCACCGGTGCGCGCTGGGCATCGGCTGTGACCATCGTCCACCGGCCATTGGGGGAGTCCGGGCAAGGCACAATTTTGCCTCGAGCCCACCCAGGGACGCCAAAACTGTTGCCGGCTCAAAGAGCCCGAGGTGGAGCAACAGCAGGTTCGTTGCCCGGTGTGCGTCGCACTAATTATCACACCAGGGTGGAGAAGCAAAACCAGGTTTATTTGAGCCCAAATATGGTCCCAGGGAGAATAGCATTCTCAAATCCTGCACACCCGCGCGCAGGCGGGATCCCAGCATTTATACCCCACTTGTTTGTGTAAGCCTTTTGTTCGGTTTTCCCCCTCACCCCTCCCTTTCCAGCAGCAGCTACATTAGGCATTACATTTCAGCGTGTTAGAAAAGTTCTCATCCACAAGCTTATCTGTTGGCCTTGACAAACGCATACAGATTTTCCTCCCCCCTCTCCCCCTCCTCCCCGCCGCTTTTGCTGTTTTAAACTCCTACATTTGCAAGCTGAGATTGCTGACAGTTACACATTTTGCTTGCAGTCTGTTAGCATCTTAGGCTGGTTAAAGTTCACAGCATGGAAGACCTCTGATTCACTCAGGCCTGCAGTCACAACTTTGGTTTACTCAGGTCTAGTGGCACCAACAGAGAGAACCCAGGAGTCCTGGCTCCCAGCCCTCCCAGCAGAGAACCCAGGGAGTGAATGGATCCTGGAGACTGGACTCTGTGTGATGGGAGCACCTCGCAGTTTTCAAATGTGTCCTTTCTTGTGGGGTGGCCTCAGTACTGGGGGATCTCAGGCCGAGCGCCCACAAACCGAGACGCCCACCGCTAGTGGAGTCCTCTGCAAACGCTGGCCTCAATAGCGCTGGATCCCTTGGGTTGGGGGAGCATGTAGGGCCCCCGCCATGGTCAGGGCCCCTTTGTGCCAGGTGCTGCATAAACACAGAGTGAGGAGACAGTCCCTGCCCCTGGGAGCTCACTAAGGAAAGTGAATCTGTCTGTGCCTCAGTTTCCTCCTGTGTAGAATGGGGATAATGACCCCTTCCTGCCTTCTGGGGGGGTGGCAGGATGACTCCTTCCTATGCGGCGCTCAGGCCCTGTGGTGCCGGGCATCAGAGACCAACCTGTGAGTCTCTCTTTGTCGAGGGCAGGCCAGATAAAATGAACAAGGCAGGGGCCAGACATGGGTATATACAGTCCCAAGAACTAAGGAGCTGAGGTTTGGTGTCTGCGGGGCTGGGAGCCCAGCTACAGGAGGGGAAGTGGTTTGCTGGGAGCTGGCTTTGCTATGACCACGGTAGATTTGGGCTGGAGATTGCCGAGAAGCCAGCTGATGGGGAAGAAAGGGGCCGAGTGCATCACGGGCTTCCTGGGGCTGCAGCCCCCGGCACAGTTCCTCATTCCCCTCGCACTCTGGCCTCAGGCTCGGTGGAGCTCACCACTGGGGTGTTGGTGGCAGGACTGACGGGCCCCCACTGCCCCATCATGGTGTCTGCTCTGACCATCCTCTTCCTCAGTGAGTATGAGACAGCCAGGGCGTGTGCCCATAACAGGGGATCTGAGACCAGCGGTATGCCCATGGGGGGGCGGGGAGGGTCTGAGACCAGGGTGTAGGATCCAGTTGCTCTGGGATCTGGTCACTAACGAGCTGTCTCCTTTCCAGGCTGCTGGCTGGCCGGGCACAGCGGAGTCTGGGGAGGTGAGTATCAGTCTGTGCAGAGGTGGGTAACATGAAGGACGGGGGAGGGGATGCGTGGGGTGGGGAAAAGAGGAACTAAGCCCTGAACCTTCCCCAAAACTCAACCCAAACTCCCCCTGGGAGCTCAGACCCGGCCCCGTTCTTCTGTGCCCCCAACGCACTCATGGTGCAGCTAGGAGCCGAATCTGGCTCTTGGATTCTGTCAAAGCAGCTGGGATTTGAATCATCCACTGGGTTCAAACTTCTGCCCCCACCAGGCTGTGAGGATCGGAGGTGGCATGTGGATTTATTTCAGCTCGTACAAACTCTAACAGGGCCCGTCTCTGGGCTCTAGATCCGCCTTGGGGTAACAGAAACGTTCTTGGTCAATGCAGCCATGGGGAGAACCCCCCAGATCCGCCCCCACCCCCAGATCCACCCCACAACAGCTCCTCCCCTGCACTCACAGCCCCCCGTTCCCATGGCCTGGGGAAAGGTGAATCATATGCGACTCCCACAGTCTGTGGTCACAGACGCTATATCCAACCCGGGGTGGGGGGCAGAGCTGCAGGGGGCCCACTGGTCAGGCTCGCTGGCTGGCCTCAGGGGGGGGGCTGGTGGGGCCAGGTGATCTCTCATGCAGACGGGTCCTGAGTGACGTCTCGGTGACCCCCCTGCCCCCGAGCCCCATGGGCAGGCAGTGCCAACCCTGGTAGGAGACAGACTCCTAGAAAGGCCAGATGATGGATGGACTGAATTGGGGCGGGAGGAGGTGGGGTGGGGTCTCCCCTGTTTAACTCCTGTCTCTTCTTGACATCAGGGTGAGAATTTCCCAAACCCACAATCTGGGTGAGCCCCAGCAGGGTGGTGGTGCTCGGGGGAGGGTTTGTACCCGGACCCGGAGTTCTTTCTGCGTAAAGCCCTGGGCCCAGCAGAGGGGACGCCTGGCCGGGGAGTGGGGATGGAGACACTGGGGGGTTCCCAGCCAGGGGAGAGAAGCAGCCACTGGAGATTTGGGACAGAGGAAGGGGGGATCCCTGCCCCCAGGGGGAGCTGCAGAGCAGAGGGTCCTTTCCCAGGCAACACATCAGTTAGTGGGTGATGGACGGAGCTGAAGGTTATAAACCTCAGTGTATAGTAGAGACTTGCACAGGCCCCTACAAGTTGGTGGTGGTGCTGTGCACAGAACCCAGGAGTCCTGGCTCCCAGCCCTCCCAGCAGAGAAGCCAGGGAGTGAATGGACCCTGGAGACTGGCCTGGTCTGTCACCCGCCGGGGAGCAGAGCTCTGGGCCCCAGGGGCTGGGGTTGCTCCGTGTCTCATGCTGTGAGCCCAGGGCTGAGGGGAAACTCTGGCCCCTGTGGAAAGGGATCCAGGAGCCCGTCCCCAGGGCCGCCGGGTCTGACCCACCACTGAGGCCACGTGGTAAGGACGGGCCCCAGGACTGAGTGACGGGGCCTGTGTCTCAAGGCCTGTCTGCTTCCCACTGCAGAGCCCAGCTACCCCAAACCCAGCATCTCCCTGCTGAGCCCCAGCTGGGGGGTCTCCCTGGGGGGAGCAGTGACCGTCCGGTGTTGCGGCCAGGACGAGGGCCTGCAGTTCGTGCTGAATAAAGAGGGACGCCGTGTCCAAACTGTGAATTCGGACTATCTCGCTCTGTTTCACATCAACAACGTGAACCGGGAGCATGGCGGGAACTACAGCTGCTCCTATCGCAACCAATCGGAGCTGTCTGCCGTGTCAGACCCCAGCGACCCCATGGAGCTGGTGGTGAGAGGTGAGGGGCCCTGCTCAGCGTCCCCGTTCCCAGCCCCACCCCCAGCCAGACCCTCACGGGGGCTCGGTGCCAATGGGACGCTCAGAGCCAGGCTCTGCCCTGAGCCCTGACCCCGCAGAGGGGACGCCCGGCCGGGGAGCAGGGACGGAGTCACTGGGGGGTTCCCCAGCCAGGGGGGAGCAGCAGCCCCTGGAGACTCGGGGCAGGGAGGCTTCTTTAACGGTGCCCCATGTGCATAGAAACCGGGAGTCGCTATTAAATCCCGTGATCCCATCGCCTCTGTTATCCCGGCCCCACCCCAGGCAGTGCCCCAGCTGGGGCTGAATGAGGCAGGGGCTGCAGGAGAAGTGGGGGCTTGGTGGACACGGCGCTGGGCTGGGACCCAGGAGATTTGGCCCAGCTCCTGGTGCAGCCATAGACTCTGTGTGACGGGAGCACGTCGCGGTTTTCAAAAGTGCCCTTCCTTGGGGGGGGGGGGCCTCAATCTTGGGGGATCTCAGGCCGAGCACCCACAAACCGAGAGACCCCCAGTTAGTGGAGACCTCTGCAAACACTGGCCTCAATAGCACTGGATCCCTTGTGCTGGGGGAGCATGTAGGGCCCCCACCATGATCAGGGCCCCGTTGTGCCAGGCGCTGCATAAACACAGAGTGAGGAGTCAGTCCCTGCCACTGGGAGCTCACTGAGGAAAGTGAATCTGTCTGTGCCTCAGTTTCCTCCTGTGTAGAACCGGGATAATGACCCCTCCCTGCCTCCCGGGGGGCTGATTCCCTTCCTGTGTGGGGCTCAGGCCCTGCCAGAGACCAGCCTGTGAGTCGCTCTGTGCAGGGCAGTGGATGAGGCAGGGGCCACACATGGCATATGAGGATCCCAAGCACTAGGGAGCTGTAACTCGGTGTCTGTGGGCTGGGAGCCCAGCTCGCAGGGCCGGGATTCTGGGTGGGGGGAACTCTGGGATCTGGGAGAGAATCTCTGCCTGGGGCTCTGGATCTGCATGTGGTTGGGGCCAGCCAGGGCTGGGTGGGTGCCCGGGTCTGGTTCTCAGTGTCTGTCTCCTGTGCGCAGATCCCAGCTTACCCAGACCCTCCATCTCCCTGAGCCCCACTGGGGTCACCGCCTCAGGGGCAGACGTCACCATCCGGTGTCAGGGGCAGCGCCGGGACGTGAGGTTCTTCCTGCACAAGGCTGGAGACCTGAACCCGCAGCAACACATGGACCCTGCTGGGGCCGGGGCTGAGTTCCACATCCTCAACGTGAGCCGGCAGCACGGAGGGAACTACAGCTGCAGCTACCGGCTCCAGTCAGAGCCCTTCGTCTCCTCGCTGCCCAGCGACACCGTCGACATCTTTGCAGCAGGTGAAGGGTGCAGCTCAGTGTCCTGGCTCCCAGCCCCACACCCAGCCGGACCCACAGGGGGTCTCTGCACTGATGGGACTCTCAGAACCAGGGTCTGCCCTGAGCCCTGGGCCTGGCAGAGGGGACACAGTGTCGTGGATCTCGGATGGTCTCACTTGTGGGTTCCCCAGCCAGGGGGGAGCAGCAGCCACTGGAGATTCAGGGCAGAGGGAGGGGGGATCCCTGCCCCCAGGGCAGGGGCGGCTCTAAGAATTTGGCCGTCCCAAGCAGGGCGGCATGCCGCAGGGGGTGCGCTGCCGGGCGCCGGTCCCGCAGCTCCTGGTGTCCTCTTGCAGACCTCCCGTTATGCCTGCAGGAGGTCAGCTGTCCCCCGGCTCCGGTGGACCTCCCGCAGGCATGACTGGGACACTGGGGTCTGGAGCCGGCCCTGCCCCAGGGGGAGCTGCAGAGCAGGGGCCTTTCCCAGGGGATGCTCCCCCGGCTGCCCCCACACTGGGGACGCACAGAGGAGTCAGGGCCCAGGCATAGGCGCCAACTTTGGGTTCTCTGCACCAACAAACAGCCATGGTCCCCTCCCCACCTCCACCTCCGCCTCCTCCCCTGAGCGCACCACGTCCCTGCTTCTCCGCCTACCTCCCAGCGCTTGCTGCTGCAAAACAGCTGTTTCATGGTGTAACAATCTCCGGGAGGTAGAGGGGAGGAGCGTTGTCACAGACTCACAGATCGTGCTCACTCGTGGCCCCGTGCGGTCTGTGTGCGGGGGGGGAGGTGCCCCTTTCAGTGCGACAGCCCTTCTCGGGGGTCCACTCTCTCTCGGGGTCAGGCCCCTCCACCTCCTGGAACCGCACCTTTCTGAGCCTTAGCACGTCTGTCTCTGCCGTGGGCCCCCTCAGGGAGTCCACTCGCTCTGGACCCCCGGGGCCTCCACCCCACGAAGGGGTTGATGCAACCGTGTTCTCTAGCCCGGAGCGACTCTCAGCCACCGTAACACAGGAGGGTTCATTGAGCATCTGAACCCAGCACAGGAAACTCTCAGGGCCTCAGGCCTGGCCTCCCTCAGCCCAGCACATCCCAGTCTCCCTGCAGCCAGGTGGGCTCTGCCTGCTCCCCCTCTCCAGCCCAGAGCCCCCCTGCTTCCCAGCTGGGCATCTGAGATTACTGGCCCCCAAGCCCCATCTCTGTCCATTGTCTTCTCTCCAGGGAAACAGGGTCATAACCAGGGTGGCCTGGGCCTCCTCTCCTCTCAGCCCCACTCTGGCCCCCTCTGGCTGGAACCCGCTGGTCAGGTCACTGGGGTCCTCTCTTCGCAGCCCATTGTCCTCCCACTGGCCACAACCGGCTGTGACTCCTGAGCCGGGTCTCCGGGTCACCAGGTCCCCAGTCGCTGGGGTCTCCATCCTCCAGGCCATCGGCTGGGGTCCCAAGTTCTCTTTCCAATCCTGTGTAACAACAAACTCCCTCTCCCCTCCCCTCGTTAAACCAGTAACACCCGGGGACACTGAGTCCCCCTCCCTCTGCATGCAACCCCCTGGAAAACACAGAAAAAACAAGACCCCTCCCCCACTTCATCACAAGCGGGAACTTGGGGCGCTCAGGGGAGCAGGTGGGGATTTGGGGAAGGGGTTGGACTAGGAGCAGGGAGGGGGTGGAGTTGGGATGTGGACTTTGGGACAGGGGTTGGAATGGGGGTGGGAGGGGGTGGGGCAGGGCTGGAGTCGGGGTGGGGCCAGGGGCAGAGGGGGATCGAGCACCCATGGGCGCCTCCAGGGGATCCTCCCCGGACTGAGAGTAGCGACTGATGCTGAGTCACGGGCCGAGGTGGATTAAGGTTTCCTGGGGCCCTGGGCCAGAGCAAGGGGGGATCCCTCCCCCCTTTCCACCCGCATCCCTCTGCTGTTCTGTCTCCTCGGCCTGTGGCCCCGCCCATGGCTCCGCCCCTTTCTGCCCCTTCCCGGGGCCCCGCCCCTATGCCACCCATGGCCCCACCCCATTCTGTCCCCAAACTGCAGCCCCGCAACCCACTTGCTACTTTCTGCCCCCCCACACACACACTGTGACCCCCAGACCGGAGAAGCTCTGTCCCACGCCCTGGCCCCGGGGCGCAGCGGGGAGTGAGAGTCCCCCAGCCCTGAGGCAGGGGCGGATAGCGAGAGTCCTCCCGTCCCGGGGCCGCAGGGGAGGTCCCGGTGCTAAGGCTTCCCCTGCCCCCCCCCCCCGTACTTCTGCGGGTCAGGGTGCTGTGGCTTCTCCTGTCCTGTTCTCCCAGCAGCCGGGGCTCTGGGGCCCCCCAGTGTGGGGCGAACTCCGAGTCGGTGTTTCAGGCCCTCCCTGTCACGGAGTATAGGGGAGTCAGGCCCTGCACCCCCGGCCTCCCTGCCGATTCACCAGGACTCTCAGCCAGCCAGTAAAGCAGAAGGTTTATTTAGACGACAGGAACACAGTCCAACACAGGTCTTGCAGGCACAGATAACCGGATCCCCCCGCCTGTTAGGTCCATCTTGGGGCCCCATAACCCCCATCGGGGATCAGAGCCCTCTCTCTCTGCTTCCCCTCTGTTCCCCAGCCAATTCCAGTCTGCCCCGCCCCCTCCGGCCCCTCCTCTCTGCTCAGCTTCTTTCCCGGGCCAGGAGGTCACCTGACCCCTTTGTCTCCAACACCTTTAGCCCGCACCTTTGCAGGGACGGTGCTCGGGCCATCAGTTGCTAGGCATTTGCTGCATGGACTTTTGCTGCTAGATACTTAGGATCTGTACCCAGCCCCCAGTAAGACCAGTCCCACTTCGTCACACTCCCCCCACCTCAACAGACGCTGGTTCTATTCCCGCAGAGGGAACCGACCCGACCCAGCCTGGAGCAGCCCCGGCTCCCACCCGCCTGGGCAGCCCAGGGCCAGCTACCGGGGCCGGAGGGGGAATCTATTGAGCCACAGATTATGGGGCAGCTTCCCCCAGTGTTTGCCCAGCGGGGGGGATGGATGGAGGCTGTTCTCAGGGGCAGTGACTCCCCCACGCTGATGGATTTGGGAGGGGAGCGAAGCCTCCTGCTCAGACACGAACCTGGCACTAATGGGGCAGCCGGAGGCTTCCTCTGGGGGCAGCTGGGCCCATCAGTGGCCAGGGGGGTGGTGCCCTGGAGCTCCCTGCGAAGCAGCTGGGAGCAGCCAGCCTGGGAGGTGGGATACCGGGCTAGATGGGCCCGTTGGCCTGAGCCGGTGTGGTCATGAGGAAGGGGGTTAAATGCCTTAGAAATGACGGCCAGGCTGGATCAGACAGCGCCCCCTAGCACCGTGCTGGGGCAATGGGGCCAGCCCTGACCGATGGGGAGAGCGACCCCTACGGAGCCCCCCTCCCCCTGCAGCCCAGTGCCCCCTAGTGCTACAAATCCCCCAAAACTTGCTGGCTCTGACCCCACTTGATGCCCTGGGGCCCCCAACATCCTCCCCATCGAATTTTCTGCTGCCTGCGCCCTGCAGTGTCCCAACCCCTTGGGTGCCACCTGGGTGGGGAGGGGCTGGGGGGAGGGGAACAGACCAGCCGCCCCCGGCACTCACGGCTGCTGCTGTTTCCCAGCTGGATCAGAACCTCTGACTTGGGCCATCATTGCCGGGGCGAGCGCAGCAGCCGCCGGCCTCCTCCTCGTGGCCTTCGTCTGTTTCAGAAAAACCCGAGCGAGTAAGTGCCCCGTCCAGCGAGGGAAGGGTTAAACCTGCCGCTAAGCAGGGCCGGATGGGGTCAGGGCTGGGATCGGGGACTGTGCCAGGAAAGCCAAGGGAGGGCAGAGGGCGGGGGGGAACTCAGCAGGGTCTGCTGCCTGAGTAATCCCTGTACACACACACCTGTCCCACCCCAGAGGAGCCACATCTCAGCACCAGCTGAAGGGTCCCTGTATAAAGAGCCATCGGCACCGGGCCTCTCCGGTACATGGGGTGCCAGGGGAGCCAATCTATGGATCAGGTTTGTTATAACGAGTCACGAATGAGGGAGGACTGGGGACAGGAAAACCCCCCCTGAGTTAATCTCCCCCTCACCCCGGTACATGCTACGGTGTTGTGCTGCCCTCCATCCCTGCTGCCCTGGGCGGGGTTTGGGGGGGTGGCCGGGTGCTGGTACCGGAGGATCCCGATTGGCTCATGGGGGATTCTGGTTTGTGTCCCTCTGCAGGAAGAGGAGCCGCACCGAGACCGAGCAGGTAGGAACCTGACTCCTCCCCGCTCCCGATGGACTGGACCTGCCTGGGTCACAGGGCTCCTGGGTTCTGTCCCCAGCTTGGGGAGGAGAGTGGGATCTAGTGGTTAGAGCGGGGTGGGGTGGGGTCTGGGAACTGGATTCAGTGTGAGGCAGGATGGGGGGCTTTCTGGGTGTGTTGAGGAATCTCCCCTGTGGGTCGGGGGATATGACATTTACAAGGGAATTTTCTCTTTTAGCACCAATCCTATGGTGGCATTAAAGGCGCCGGCTCAGCAAGAGCCCCTCTGTGAGTAACACACCTAAGGGGGTACCAGGGTGGGGCAGGACCCCTGGTGGAGGGGAGGGGCTTGTGGGGGCTCCACCCAGATGGGGCGGGGCCTGATTTACAGCTGCTGCTGGGCGGGGCTAAGGAGAGGGCCCCAGAGGTAGCCGGTGTCAGCTGAGAGTGTTGGACTCCCAGGAGCTCCCTGGGGCCACCCTCCCTTCCCGCTGTAGGTCCCCATCCACTCCTGGCTCCCAGCCCCCTGCTCTAACCACTAGACCCTACTCCCCTCCCGAGCCAGGGTGAGAACACAGGATTTCTGACTACCAGCCCCCGCCCCTGCTGAAACCCCCAGACATCTCTGTGCCTCAGTTTTCCTCTCTGTAACATGGGGCTAATGACCCTGGCCCATGCTGTGGGGCGGGGGAAGGGTGGCTCTGCCGGGCTCTGACCCCCCTGGCTGGACGGGGGGGTTGGAGCTGGGTGTGGGGTTCTGCTCTGGGCTGGCCGGGGGTGCAGCTCAGCAGGTGTCTCTGTTCCGCAGACGCCTCCATCGACGAAGGGAAAGAGACGCAGACCCTGGTAAGTGTCCCCTGTTCCCCCATGGGGCCTGACCCCCAACCCTGACCCACATGGACCCCAGCAGCCCCCTCACACCTCCCCTCCCCCCCGCCTTTCCTGCATGCTCAGTGGTTTGGGGTGGGGGTTTGGTTGCTGGGAGGGGGGGTGGGCTTATGGGATCGCCAGCTCTCTGTGTGTGTGTGTTTTGGGGTGTTGGTGGATACACACACACACACACCTCAGTGACTCTCTCCCATCCCAGCCCCAGGAGCCCGACCCCGATGCTGACAGACTCACCTACGCCGACCTGGACAGCCGGGCGCTGCAGGGCAAGTGGGGGGGCCTGGCCCCTGCCCCCGAGCCCGCCCAGCCCAGCCTGTACGCCACGATCAATGTGAGCCGGGGGGCCCCACGGTGAGAGCCCCCCGCAGCCATGGGGCGCCGGCCCCCAGGGAGTGACAGACTCTCCCCCGCAGCACCTGCCCTGAGAACTCTGCTTCTAGGGAAGATTTAGGGGGGACGCTGCCCTCCCCCCACTGCAGCCCCATCCCATCGAGCTGCCATTCTCCTGCCCTGCCCAGACCCAGATGTGGGGGCCAGTGTGGGGGGCTCAGCACCGGGAGGGGGAGGGGATGCGCCGAGGTGGCTGTTTATGTTATTTTGCTTCCTGTTAATCTCGAGATTTGTAATAAACACAGAACCACAAACCAGCCCAACCTGGGCACCCCACAGCCCCCCTGTGACCGTGCCTGGGGGTGCATCGGCTGGTTATACAGGGACCCTTCACCCGGCGCTGGGTTGCAGCCACCTCTGGGGAGGGGCATCAGTTGGGCAGGTCACCGGGGTTCACAGCCTGACTCCGGGCGAAGCTGCAGAAGGGTCTGGTGCCTGTGACCAGTTGGCGCCGGCTGTTTACAGCCCCTCCATGGGGTCGTCCCTTCCCCGCTGTGCTGGGGGAATCCATTGCCGTGAGCCGGGGTGGGGGGGCTAAGGGGAAGTGATCCCTGGGTGGTGCCCGTATGAGACATCGAGGGGTCTTTACCCTGTGACCCCAATGTTCTCCTCCTCGGGACCTCGGGCCAGACAACGTGAACACAGGGAGAGCCCCACAGCTAATCCCCCCCTTGGAACTTCCCCGCAAGGGCCCCTGTGGTGACATGGGAATCATCACTTGCTGGGAGCAGTGCAGGGGCTAGGACACAGAGTAGGGCAGTTCTGAATCCCCCCTGCAGGGGGTGGGGGGCTGTTTTCCATTAAACGAGGCTTTGTTACCGTTCAGTGATGAGCAGAGAAAGAGTCCCCTCAGCTCCACCATCATGGCCCCGGCATGAGATGCTCCCACCCCCGGCCCCTGCAACCTCCAGACCTACAGATCAGCCTGCGGAGACACCACTGACCCACATCCGCCTGCTCCTGGCTGCTCAAACATCGGCTGGCTCCCTGTTGCCTCAGTTTCCCTTAACTCCTGCTTAAAGAGCCCCCCTAAGTCTGCTAGTCCCCACAAGTGACACTCTGTACCTCGGGGGGAACACCCTCCACCCCCATGTTCACCCTTATAACATGATATTACTAATAATAATATGCAAATATTGTCATGTCGGGTGTCTTCGGAAGGCTCATGATGCACCGAGCATGGTTGTCATAGTGATGTCATAGGTTATAATTTCATGTATGTAGTTATGAGGCTGAAAATGTGTCGTCATGGCTTAAAACAAGCCCAGGCAAAGCTCCCCAAGAGCAGAGGGGCAGTTCACACCTCATCAGGGCATGTACAGGACAAACCCAGCCCAGCCTCACAGGGACAAAGGACGCTGGCCGAGGCAGCAACAAAGGATCTGTTGGACTCTCCAGCGAGTCACCCCCCTTCCCTTGGTCAGTGTGGGACTGCGATGAGGTAACGCTCCCCTGACTCTGAAGCAGGGGCACAGCCAAGAGGGAAGAAGGAGAGACGTTTACCGTCTCTCTCTCGTACACCTCCATCTACAGACACCACCATCCAGCGACTGAAGCGCTGATCGAAGGAGAGAGCCTGGGGAAGGGCACCCAGCCAGCCTGGGGTGAGAAGCATCGAAGTTTGTAAGGGAACTGAAAGTGTTAAGATGAGCTTAGAATGCGTTTTGCTTTTATTTCATTTGACCAAATCCGACTTGTTGTGTTTTGATTTATAATCACTGAAAATCCATCTTTTGTAGTTAATAAATGTGTTTGTTTGTTCTACCGGAAGCAGCACGTTTGGTTTGAAGCCAGGGCCGCCCAGAGAATTCAGGGGGCTTGGGGCAAAGAAATTTTGGGGGCCCCTTCTATAAAAAAATCGCAATACTATATTCTCCTTGGGGCCCTTGCGGGGCCCACAGCAAATTGCCCCACTTGCTCCCCCCCACGGGCGCCCCTGGGAAAAATAAACCTTCCGCATTTTGGCACAAACCCAGTTTTGAGAAAACTACTTTACAAGGTATCACTGGTTCTCAGCATCAGCTAGTGCTAAAAGGCACTAAAGCTCATTAAAAGGGTTGGACAAATATTTTCCATCAAAACTTTTTCTGGATCGAAAACTAGGGGTTTTTAAAAAGCAGAAAAAAATCACGGACAATGTCTGCTTTCCTTCAAAATTTGTTGTGCTTTTTTTAATTGAAAAGCTGAAATTAGTCTGCCAAAACCTGAACATGGTTTGAGGTTTCAGAAGCATGTTCTTTCTGCGTTAAGCTGGACACCAGAACCTGCATGTGCGGCTGGTACCTGATGGGACCGTGGCTGAATTTCCCATCCCCAGTGTCAGCCGTGAAGATGGAGGGAGCTACACCTGTGACTGTCACTCAGTAACAGATCAGAGTCACTGGTCATATCTGAGCGACATCATCGAGATCATTGTAGCAGGTGAGGGGCTCGGCTCAGCACCCCGGCTCCCAGCCCCACACCCAGCCAGACCCACAGGGGGTCTCCGCGCCGATGGGACACTCAGAGTCATGCCCTGTCCTGAGCCCTGGGCCCAGCAGAGGGGATGTCTGGGCAAGGATGGAGTCACTGGGGGCTTCCCCAGCCAGGGGGGAGCAGCAGCCACTGGAGATTTTGAACAGAGGAAGGGTGGATCCCTGCCCCCAGGGGGAGCTGCAGAGCAGGGGGATCTTTCCCAGCAGAGGCGGCTCTACCTTTTTGGCCGCCCCAAGCAGTCATACGCGGGAGGCGCCCCGGAGCCGCGGGAGCAGCGGACCTCCCGCGGGCATGACTGCAGAGGGACCGCTGGTCCCGCGTGGCTCAGCTGGACCTCCTGCGGCTGCGGACGGTTCGCGGGTCCAGCGGCTCCGCTTGAGCTGCCGCAGTCATGCCTGCGGGAGGTCCAGCCGAGCCGCGGGACGAGCGCCCCCTCCGCAGTCATGCCTGCGGCAGGTCCAGTCGTCCCGGGGCTCCGGTGGACCTCCCGCAGGCATGACTGCGGCAGGTCCGCCGGCCCAGCCTGCCGCCCCCTCCCCCCCCCGGCTGCAGGGGACGGGCTGCTCCTCGGCTCGCAGCGGCAGGATGAGCTGGGGCCCCAGCCTTTTGCCGCCCCCTAGATTTTGCCGCCCTAGGCACCAGCTTGTTTTGCTGGTGCCTAGAGCCGCCCCTGTTTCCCAGGCAACACATCGGTTACAGGGTGATGGACGGAGCTGAAGGTTATAAACCTCAGTGTATAGTAGAGACTTGCACTGTGCCCTACAAGTCAGTGGTGGTGCTGTGGACAGAACCCAGGAGTCCTGACCCCCATCCTCCCTGCTCTCCCCACTAGACCTCACTCCACTCCCAGAGCTGGGGAGAGAACCCAGGAGTCCTGGCTCCCAGCCCTCCCAGCCGAGAAGCCAGGGAGGGAATGGACCCTGGAGACTGGACTCTTTGTGATGGGAGCACCTCGCGGTTTTCAAAAGTGTCCTTCCTTGTGGGGTGGCCTCAGTATTGGGGGATCTCAGGCCGAGCGCCCACAAACTGAGATGCCCACCGTTAGTGGAGTCCACTGCAAACACTGGCCTCAATAGCGCCGGATCCCTTGGGTTGGGGCAGCATGAAGGGCCCCCGCCATGATGGGGGCCCCTTTGTGCCAGGCGCTGCATAAACACAGAATGAGGAGACAGTCCCTGCCCCTGGGAGCTCACTAAGGAAAGTGAATCTGTCTGAGCCTCAGTTTCCTCCTGTGTAGAATAGGGATAACAACCCCTTCCTGCCTCCCTTGGGGGGGTGGCAGGTTGACTCCTTCCTATGCGTCGCTCAGGCCCTGCAGTGCCGGGCATCAAAGACCAGCCTGTGAGTCTCTCTGTGTCCAGGGCAGGCCAGATAAAATGAACGAGGCAGGGGCCAGACACGGTTATATACAGTCACAAGAACTGCTGCAGAGGAGTGTGTGGATCGGACACAGACTTCTCTTAGGGGAGAGTCTGATGATAGAGAATCTCCAGGTTATAGTCAGGAGCAGAGGAATGAGAAGTATAATGTAAGGGCCAGATCAGATGATAAACAGTCACATAAAAAAGAATCTGGCACATCAGAAAAAGGCAGGCAAATAAACAGGGACAAGTTTTTAAAGTGCTTGTACACAAATGCCAGAAGTCTAAATAATAAGATGGGTGAACTAGAGTGCCTTGTGATAAAGGAGGATATAGATATAATAGGCATCACAGAAACCTGGTGGACTGAGAGCAATCAATGGGACACAATCATTCCGGGTTACAAAATATATCGGAAGGACAGAACAGGCCGTGCAGGGGGAGGAGTGGCACTATATGTTGAAGAAAGTGTAGATTCAAATGAAGTAAAAATCTTAAGCGAATCCACAGGTTCCATAGAGTCTCTATGGATAGAAATTTCATGCTCTAGTAAAAATATAACAGTAGGGATCTATTATCGACCACCTGACCAGGACAGTAATAGTGATGATGAAATGCTAAGGGAAATTAGAGAGGCTATCAAAATTAAGAACCCAATAATAGTGCGGGTTTTCAATTATCCCCATATTGACTGGGAACATTTCACTTCAGGACGAAATGCAGAGATAAAATTTCTCAATACTTTAAATGACTGCTTCATGGAGCAGCTGGTACGGGAACCCACAAGGGGAGAGGCGACTCTAGATTTAATCCTGAGTGGAGTGCAGGAGCTGGTCCAAGAGGTAACTATAGCAGGACCGCTTGGAAATAGTGACCATAATACAATAGCATTCAACATCCCTGTGGTGGGAAGAACACCTCAACTGCCCAACACTGTGGCCTTTAATTTCAAAAGGAGGAACTATACAAAAATGAGGGGGTTAGTTAGACAAAAGTTAAAAGGTACAGTGACTAAAGTGAAATCCCTGTAAGTTGCGTGGGCCCTTTTTAAAGACACCATAATAGAGGCCCAACTTCAATGTATACCCCAAATTAAGAAACACAATAAAAGAACTAAAAAAGAGCCACCGTGGCTTAACAACCATGTAAAAGAAGCAGTGAGAGATAAAAAGACTTCCTTTAAAAAGTGGAAGTCAAATCCTAGTGAGGCAAATCGAAAGGAGCACAAACACTGCCAACTTAAGTGCAAGAGTGTAATAAGAAAAGCCAAAGAGGAGTTTGAAGAACGGCTAGCCAAAAACTCCAAAGGTAATAACAAAATGTTTTTTAAGTACATCAGAAGCAGGAAGCCTGCTAAACAACCAGTGGGGCCCCTTGACGATGATAATACAAAAGGAGCGCTTAAAGACGATAAAGTCATTGCGGAGAAACTAAATGGATTCTTTGCTTCAGTCTTCACGGCTGAGGATGTTAGGGAGATTCCCAAACCTGAGCTGGCTTTTGTAGGTGACAAATCTGAGGAACTGTCACAGATTCAAGTATCACTAGAGGAGGTTTTGGAATTAATTGATAAACTCAACATTAACAAGTCACCAGGACCAGATGGCATTCACCCAAGAGTTCTGAAAGAACTCAAATGTGAAGTTGCGGAACTAAGGTTTGTAACCTGTCCTTTAAATCGGCTTCGGTACCCAATGACTGGAAGTTACCTAATGTAACGCCAATATTTTAAAAGGGCTCTAGGGGTGATCCCGGCAATTACAGACTGGTAAGTCTAACGTCGGTACCGGGCAAATTAGTTGAAACAATAGTAAAGAATAAAATTGTCAGACACATAGAAAAACATAAACTCTTGAGCAATAGTCAACATGGTTTCTGTAAAGGGAAATCGTGTCTTACTAATCTATTAGAGTTCTTTGAAGGGATCAACAAACATGTGGACAAGGGGGATCTAATGGACATAGTGTACTTAGATTTCCAGAAAGCCTTTGACATGGTCCCTCACCAAAGTCTCTTACGTAAATTAAGCTGTCATGGGATAAAAGGAAAGGTCCTTTCATGGATTGAGAACTCGTTAAAGGACAGGGAACAAAGGGTAGGAATTAATGGTAAATTCTCAGAATGGAGAGGGGTAACTAGTGGTGTTCCCCAAGGGTCAGTCCTAGGACCAATCCTATTCAATTTATTCATAAATGATCTGGAGAAAGGGGTAAACAGTGAGGTGGCAGAGGTGGCAGATGATACTAAACTGCTCAAGATAGTTAAGACCAAAGCAGATTGTGAAGAACTTCAAAAAGATCTCAGAAAACTAAGTGATTTGGCAACAAAATGGCAAATGAAATTTAATGTGGTTAAATGTAAAGTAATGCACGTTGGAAAAAATAACCCCAACTATACATACAACATGATGGGGGCTAATTTAGCTACAACGAGTCAGGAAAAAGATCTTGGAGTTATTGTGGATAGTTCTCTGAAAATGTCCACGCAGTGTGCAGAGGCGGTCAAAAAAGCAAACAGGATGTTAGGAATCATTAAAAAGGGGATAGAGAATAAGACTGAGAATATATTATTGCCCTTATATAAATCCATGGTACGCCCACATCTCGAATACTGTGTACAGATGTGGTCTCCTCACCTCAAAAAAGATATTCTAGCACTAGAAAAGGTTCAGAAAAGAGCAACTAAAATGATTAGGGGTTTAGAGAGGGTCCCATATGAGGAAAGATTAAAGAGGCTAGAACTCTTCAGTTTGGAAAAGAGAAGACTAACGGGGGACATGATAGAGGTATATAAAATCATGAGTGATGTTGAGAAAGTGGATAAGGAAAAGTTATTTACTTATTCCCATAATACAAGAACTAGGGGTCACCAAATGAAATTAATAGGCAGCAGGTTTAAAACAAATAAAAGGAAGTTCTTCTTCACGCAGCGCACAGTCAACTTGTGGAACTCCTTACCTGAGGAGATTGTGAAGGCTAGGACTATAACAATGTTTAAAAGGGGACTGGATAAATTCATGGTAGCTAAGTCCATAAATGGCTATTAGCCAGGATGGGTAAGAATGGTGTCCCTAGCCTCTGTTCGTCAGAGGATGGAGATGGATGGCAGGAGAGAGATCACTTGATCATTGCCTGTTAGGTTCACTCCCTCAGGGGCACCTGGCATTGGCCACTGTCGGTAGACAGATACTGGGCTAGATGGACCTTTGGTCTGACCCGGTATGGCCGTTCTTATGTTCTTATGTTCTTATGTAAGAACAAAGGAGCTGAGGCTCGGTGTCTGTGGGGCTGGGAGCTCAGCTGCAGGAGGGGAAGTGGTTTGCTGGGTGCTGCAGGGAGCTCGCTTTGCTCTGACCACGGTAGATTTGGCTGGAGATTGCAGATGATGAGTTTGCCTTGATGGCCTGTTTTGCTTAGCAATGACACAGCAAGGCCTACTGAAGAAAAAAAATTTACTGGGGTAAGCAGGACAGATTTACGACCTTGCTAGATAAGAGAGTTCTCGCAGGGTCTGGGAAAAATACTTGCAGAAGCTGATTTGAAGCAACTTGTACCTTTTTGTAGCTTATCAAGAAATAACAGTTGCTCTTTGTTTTTCTCTTGTATGCTGGGAAAGTGTAACTGGGAAGATGCAGTGATGACGGGACGTAAGTGATGACGCGACGGAGCCGCTGATAAAACACAGCAGAGGGCAGGGGCTGGTTCTGTGTGGAGAACAGGCTGGTTCTTTGTTGACGTGTGCATGCATTAATAAAGAACTTGGCATTTGGACTTTGCTGGTGTTGCCTGTCTCTCTCTGCGGTCAGACAACGCACCTGAACAGTCTGGGATAGAGAGAACCCCAACAGATTTGGCACTCCAGATGGGACCCGTCTGACTCTCGGGCGAGGGGGTCCGTCTCCGACGCAACGCAGCACGCATCCTTCAATTGAGAGGAGCCTGGCCCAGGAGTCAGATCTCACGCTGGCAATAAGGCGTCGTCTCATGAACCAGCCTGAGCCCGTTTAAATCCAGCAACGTCCACCTGCCCTTTGAGCAGGAGTCCCGGGAACTAGGTAAGTGAGCGCTCGGTATAGGGAAATGGGACAAGGTGGCAGTAAATGCCCCGGGGATGCCCCGTTATCTCTCATTCTGAGAGATTGGAAGGATAAATCCGGGACGGCCGGACTGTCCAAGGCTAAAATGAGAAATTTGTGTCGGATCCAGTGGCCGTCATTTACCTTTCATTTGTCCCCGACTAGAGACTGGCCAGAGGGTGGAACCTTTTTGATGAACTCCTTAAGGGATATTTTGGTCGATCTTAGGCCGGGACAAATGAATTATTTGTTTGTGTGGTATAATGAGAAACCCACGGAGGGACGGGTAGCTTCTGAAGCTGTTTGTATGGAGAGCTCTTGTAAAAATCCCCCGCCGTATGCCCCAGAGTCACACCGGGAGGAGGACAGTTTTGTTCCTGTTCTTCCCCCTGTCCGGCGGAGTGCAAGGATTCAAGGACAGCAGGCTAGGGACAGTTCAGGGACAGAGGAGAATCCAGGGGGAGGTCAGGGTGATGTTCCCTTGTCTTCAGAGGGATCAGGCAGCCCTACCCCCTCTGTGCAGCTTTCAGCCGGCCTTTTGCAAACTTGGCCAGGGGCTGCTTCTCAAACACTCCCAATATTACAGCAGCCCTCGTCCTCGCCCTTGTGGACCCCCACTAGGTTACTTAACTCCATGAGGGAGGATGTTTCTGAGACACCCCTGATAGTACAAGCCACGTTGAGAACTTATCCGGTTCCACTGGTTGCTGGGGGACATGAGATGGTTTTTATCCATACTCCGTTTGCAACTTCAGATTTGTTTAAGTGGCAGTGCATTATGCCTCGCTTACGAGACAATCCTGAGGCAGTGGAAAGAACGCTCCGCACAATTTTTTCACTCATGTGCCCATTTGGGCAGATGTAAATCAGTTATTAGATACTCTCATGACAGAAGATGAAAGACAAAAAGTAAAAAAAAAATCTGCAGGTCATTTGAATGCACCTTGGCCAATTGACGACCCTAATTGGAATCCCAACAATTCAGCTCAAAAGACAAAGTTGGATGGATTTTTTAAAAGCTGTTTTGAATGGCATTAGAGACGCAGGGGAGGCTACTCCAAATTGGAGCAAGGTGACTGCTTGTGTTCAGCGTCCGGACGAGCACCGCTCTGACTTTTGTGCTCAACTAATTTGTGGAGTTACAGCGCATGGGAATTTGAATCCTGAAACTGATCATGGAAAGCAGATGGTTAAAATGGTTTTCAGGTCACAATGTGCGGAGGATATTGCAAAGAGATTTAGAGAGCATCCAGACGGTATGCAAGGGAGAAGTTTGCCTGAGGCAGTTAGCATTGTTACTAGAGTGTTTAATGGGAGAGAGAAGAAGAAAGAAAAAGAAAAAAGGAAAAGCAGAAGGATGTAAAGGAGCAACTGTCACTGTTGGCTGTAGCAATGACCAGGGGAAGGGAAAAGCTCGCGGATGGAACAGAGGTGGATGGAGAGGATGGGAAAGAGGAGAAGCAGCGAGAGGCAGAGGATTGAAGGAGGTAGAAGTAGTGGTTGTCATTATTGTGGTGCAGAAGGACATTGGAAAAGAGAAGTTGTTTGTGAAGGGATCTGCATTTGTTCGGGAAGGAATCCGACACTCTGGATACGCAGTTACTGACAGGCAGACTGTATTAATAGGGGAAGCTCTTTCTCCCGGGGTGAGTGCCCAGGCTGCGGAGTTAAAAGCCCTCACCGCAGCCGGGCGTCACCCTATAGGGAAAAGGGTTAATATTTATACGGACTCAGAATATGCTTTTGGGGTGTGTCGCGCCACGGGTGCAATTTGGAAGGAATGAGGTTTCATTACCTCGTCTGGAGCTCAGATTGCCCAGGAAAAGGAAATTGCTGAACTGCTTCAAGCCAATCAGGCTCCTGGGGAAATTGCGGTGATGCACTGCAGGGCTCATACCAGACAGACTGATCCCGTCGCAATGAAAGGGCGCTTGGCAGACAGGGCGGACAGGGCAGTGGCCCTACAGGGAGCCCCCTCTAGCTCAATGGCAGTTACAAGCTTCAGATACTGAAAAGGCAACATGGGAAAAGTGAGGTGCTACAAAAGGTTCACAGCAACACCCACCTAGGAGTGAATAAAATGGTTCAAATCGTTCTTAGCCAGTTTGTATCTCCTGGATTAGGTGAAATGGCCAGACGAGTACTGGAAAGTTGTATTTGTTGTCAGCAATGTAATCCTAAGGGAACACGCCAACAGGTGCCATCTGGTGGGCGCAGATGGGCTTGTTGGTGTCACTAGGCATAACCCTAGGTAACTCGGGAGGGTGGAAGACCACGAGTGTCGATGAAGCCCCCCTGCTCTAGGCCTAAATGAACCAAAGCTCCTCCATGTTTGAACTGTAATCGACCTAAACAGCCAGCAGCAGAAAACGGAATGTGTAACAGTCAGTTATCAGTTGCAACACCGCTCAAACCGGTATAAAGCGGTAGTAATGAGGCCTGCATGGCTGAAGGGCAAGATAACAGATCAAAGGGAAAAGGACAAGATAACGGTTCAAAAGAAGAGTTACTAACAAGCTAGACTTATAGCCACCAAGATGACTTAACTGCTTAATGTAACTGCTACAGGGGGAGGGAGGGGAAAAGGGGAAAGGGAGTGGGGGAAGAAGGGAAGAGCTTAGCTGAAGTAAAGTATAAAAAGAGAAAAATTGCTTATGTTGGGTGTGCTTGATCTGGTCTCCTTGCACCGCTTTGAGATCTCAAATAAACTTTGCTTGCTTCTCCACCCTGGCGTGTTCATTGACGCGAAGCAGACCGGGCCACGAACCCCGCTGTTGCTTTCCTCAGGCCCTCTGTGCTGGCAACAGGCTCCTAGGCCCATGCAGCACATTCAAATTCATTTTACTGACATACCCGCTCAGAAGGAAAGCCACTGCCAAAGCAGTTTGCAAGGTGCTTCTTAATAAGATCCTGCCAAGGTTTGGCGCTCCTGAAAAATTAATTCTGACCATGCAATTAATTGCATTTTACAGCAAAAATTTGCAAGAAACTCATGGAAGCAGTTGGGCCAAAATGGGTTTTTCATGCCCCCTGGTATCCTCAGAGCTCGGGCCAGGTGGAGCATGTGAATGGAACTCTAAAGACCACCCTAACCAAGCTGTGTAAGAAACTTAAGATCAAATGGACTAAAGTTTTTCCTTT